>NW_024870683.1:6737500-7215000 GCF_019054845.1 Dipodomys spectabilis | reverse complement strand
AAACACATAATAATAGACAGCTTGACTTACCTGGTGAACCCTGGAATTTGGCTCTTTTAACTACAAGAGAAAAACAGAAGATACCATTAAGAATTAACCAACAATGCTTGAGTACCTTCTATATTCCATTATTAAAGGTAAGATTAGATAGTTAAGTCTAATTCTTTTTTCTTTTTTCTTTTTTGCCAGTCCTGGGACTTGAACTCAGGGCCTGGGCTTTGTCCCTGAGCCTCTTTGTTCTTAAGGCTAGCACTCTACCACTTGAGCCACAGAGCCTACTTCTGACCTTTTCTGTTTATGTGGTACTGAGGAATCAAACCCAGGGCTTCATGCATGCTAGGCAAGCACTTTACTAATAAGCCACATTCCCAGCCCCAAGTCTAATTCGTAAGAAGTTGAATGGTAACCCCTTCATAGAATACTTAAAGAAACTAAAAATATAAATTTTAAACTATATATATACTGCAATTTCTATAATTCCATTTTACAAATGCAAACCAAAACCCTCATGGCACAATCAAAATGGGTCAAAAACTTGTATGAGCTAACATTATAAAACTTTTAAAAAAGGTCTTTGTGACTTTAGTTAGACAGCCGTTTCATGAGTATAAAACCTAAAGCCAGGCACTGGTGGCTCATGCCTATAATCCTAGCTACTCAGGAGGCTGAGATCTGAGGATCACGGTTCAAAGCCAGCCTAGGCAGGAAAATCTATGAGGCTCTTATCTCCAATTAACTGACAGAAAAACCAGAAGTGGGGCTGTGGCTCAAGTGGTAGAGAGCTAGCCTTGAGCTGAAGAGCTGAGGGACAGTGCCCAGGCCCAGATTTCAAGCCCCATGACTGACAAAAAAACAAAAACAAAAACCTAAATCAAGCAAATAAACAAATGCCAATAGTGGGGCTTCGTGGTATTTTCAACAGTCACTGAATTTCCTGCTACAATATAAGAGTGGTAAATTGGCATATAAGGTCAAAGCATGCTCATTGGGGCATGACATAAATTAGTTATATTTGGGGGTAGTATTTTTATCTTAAGCTCTCTCTAATGCAAATTATACATTGCAAATTTGTTCTGTTAACTACTACTCTGAAATTGAAAAAGAGTTACATTGACATTCTGAATGCTTCTAAGTAAATACAATTTTTTTAATTTTTATTTTGTCAGTCGTGGGGCTTGAACTCTGGCCTGGGCGCTGTCCCTCAGCTCTTCAGCTCAAAGCTAGCACTCTACCACTTGAGCCACACTGCCACTACTGTGGTTTATTGGAGATAAGAGTCTCATAAACTTTCCTGCCGAGAAAAAAGAATTTACATGGTGAACTTCCCTAACCCAAAATGCTATGAGCACCAGAACACCAAAAAAACTTTAAATTTTGGAGCACTTTGGATTTTGAGTGCTCAACCAGTAAAATCTATGCTGTAAAATACTATAAAAAATACTGTAAAATCTGACAAATTCCAAAACTGGAAGTAATTTTTAGCCCCACATCAGATAATGGGTACAAACCTATATACAAATGGGCCAGTAAGTTCATGAAAGATGTTCCACTTTATCAGAGCAATATAAATCAAGCCAAGCACCAGTGGCTCACGCCTATAATCCTAGCTACTCAGGGGACTGACATCTGAGAATAACAGTTTGAAGCCAGTCCAGGCAGGAAAGTTCATGAGACTCATATCTCCCAATTAACCACCAAAAGCCAAAGCGAGTGATGGCTTAAGTGGTAGAACACTGGCCTTGAGCAAAAAAGTATATACAGGGGCTGGGAAGGTGGCTCAGTGGTAGAGCGCATGCCTTGCATGCCTGAGGCCCTGGGTTCGATTCCTCAGCACCACATAAGCAAAAAGAAAAAAGCCAGAAGTGGCGCTGTGGCTCAAGTGGTAGAGTGCCAGCCTTGAGCTGAAGAGCTGAGGGTCAGCGCCCAGGCCCAGAGTTCAGGCCCCATGACCGGACTCAAAAAAACAACAACAAAAAAAGTATATACATATGTATAAACACATATATTTTATATATACAAACACATATATACATATATGTATATGTAATACATGTATGTATTACATATACATATACATATCACAAATAAGGTACTATTTCTCACTCATAAAACTGGCAAAAAGAGTAAGAAAAAAATTTAGACCCAGCCAGGCACAGTAGCTCACACCTGTGAATCCCAGGCTAAAAGTTTGCAAGGCACTATGTTAACCAGTAAATATGGGCCTGGTGCTACAACTACATGGGAAGCTTAAATAAGATTACAGTCCAAGCTGATCCAGGCATAAACTCAAGACCTTATTCAAAAAATAATTAAAGTAAAAATGGCTGGGAGCATGGCTGAAGTGGTAGATTACCTACCTATTATATGCAAGTCCTGTGTTATATCCCAGTACAACCAAAGAACAAGCAAGAAAGACAGTATCAGGCTTGGATGTGAAGAAAGTAGGTCCTTCACTCACTGCTGATAGAATTGGCACTTTGGAAAACAGTCTGAAGTTCCTCAAAAGGTTAAAGAGTTATTTGGATCCTGTAAGAATTCTACTCCTAAATACATTCAGAAGAAATGAAGAGTCGGGCACTCATGGCTCACATCTGTAATCCTACCTACTCAGGAAGCTGAGATTTGAGGATGGAAGTTCAAAGCCAGCCCAGCAGTAAAGCCCATGAGAATCTTATCTCCAATTAATCACAGAAAAAAAAAAGGAAAGTGGAGCTGTGGCTCAAGTGGCAGAGCAGAAGCCTTGAGCAAACAAGTTCAGAGACAGTACCCAGTCCCAGAGTTCAAGCCCCAGGACCTACAAAAAAAGAAAAGACATGAAATGAAGACATATACCCAACATAGAAACATGTACACAAATTTTCATGGCAGCATTAATCAAGAGGATTCAAAGGTGAAAACTCCCCAAAATACTGATTAACTGAAGAAAGGATAAACAAAGTATGATAAAAAAAACATTAAATGGGATATAATTCAGCCATGAAAAAGTACAGATATATACTATGAGTGAACAAGTGTTTGCTAACACAAAGAAGCCAGTCACAAAGGACCATACATTACATTATTCCTTATATATACTTCCAAAACTGTAAAAATCCATAGAAATAGAAAGCAGGTTAATAATTACTAGGAATGGAGTAAGAAGAAAAGATTGTTTAAAGGATAATGATTTTTTTTAAAGTGTTTATTCAAGCCCCATGACTCACAAAAAAAAGTTTTTAAAATAAAGAGAGGTAATGATTGCACAAGATTGTAAATATACTAAAATCCATTGAACTGAACACTTTAGGATAATAGAGCTGGGTTTGGAGGGATTCCTGTAATCCCAGGACTTGGGAGGTTGAGACATAATAATTTTGAGTTCCAAGCCAGCTTGGGCTACATAAAGAGAATCTATAATAATAATAATAATAATATGCTAATGCTACGTTAATTTCCCTTGAACTTAAAAAGTCTATATATTAAGATGCACATAAATATTCATAGCAGAGCTAGGCATGTTGGTATGCATATACCTGTAATCTCAGCACTCAAGAGGATGGAGCAAGAGGAACATTAGTTTGGAGCTAACATGGACTGCATAATGAGACTCTGGCTCAAAAAACATTCACATGTATATAAATGCTTTCATATATTGACATGAATAGGAACAAAGATACAAAAGGATATATACTAAGTGTGCTGTGAACATAATATATCTCTGGAGATAAGTCAGGAAGAAATGTAAAACTAAGCCAGGTTTGGTGGCTCAACCCTGTAATCCTATCTACTCAGGATTCTGAGATCTGAGGATTGTGGTTCAAAGCCAACCAGGGCAGGAAAGTCCATGAAACTCTTATCTCCAATAACCACTTAGAAAACCAGAAGTGGCTCTTTAGCTCAAGTGGTAGAGTACTAAGGTCGAGCTGAAGAGCTGAGGGACAGCGCCCAGGCCCAGAGTTCAAGCCCCACAACTGACAAAAAAAAAAAGAAAGAAAGAAAAGAAATGTAAAACTATCAAATTCTTAAATTTTCAAATCTTTATATTGTTCACTAATTAAAATAAGCACAAATTACTGTCTATATGTAAAAACCATTAAATGCACAGCCTGGTACTTGTGGCTCAATCTGTAATCCTAGCTACACAGAAAACTGAGATCCGAGGATCATGATTTAAGGCCAGCACAGGCAGAAAAATTCACTAAACTTTACCTCCAATAAAGATAACCAGCAAAATAAAGCAAAGGGAGAGGCATGGCTCAAGTGGTAGCATGGCAGTAGAGCAATCATGAGTCCCGAGTTCAAAGTCCAATACTACCAAAGAATATAAATTAATCAAATATGTAATAAAAAATATTATATAGCTCAACTATTTCCTCAAGACTGAAAAATAAAACCTGATTAAACAACAAACTTGATGCCTAATTATGAAGCTAATTTAAAAGGAATGCTTTCAGAATCAAAGCTATGAGGGGCTCCAGCACAGAATTCATCTTTTTCCACACCATTATGTTCAAAAAAAATGAAGAGAAAAGATGTGTAGGAAAGTAATAGTCACAATAGAATACTTAGGCTCCTACAAGACTCCAATGTGAAAATCCTAAAGCCAGGCTAAAAAAAGATAATCCGGGAAGAACATTTTTCCCTAAAGTATATTTTTCCTTAAAGTAAATTCAGAAATAAGAGAATATATAAGATCTGTACCCATCTCTCAAAAAAAAATCTTCAGCTCCCAAGTTCCTCTGACCTTATTGTGGAACCAAATCTGCACTCTGAGATTACAGGAAATAATCCTATTTGCAATGACTGCAATCACTGACCTGGTTCTCCAGGCATAGGGAATGGCTGAGCTATCTTGTTTTAGGCTATGCTGTCATGAAACAATTTCCAAAGGCTTGTGACACTAGTGCCCTTGATTGTAACTGCTTCAGAATCAGCATTAAAAAGGTATATCACTATATACAATAAGTAATTGTTTATTTGAAAGTTACCTTTTTTTTAAGATAGTAAACACATATAATTCTACCACCCTGTTTTCATTCTGTCACTGTTTAAACACTGAGGTAAATTTGCATATTCTGTTGTATTATACTTTCACATTTTGTCAATATGTGGGCATAAAGATGCATTAAAGGTAGGAGGAGAATGACAGAATGGATGACTCTGATCAAGATGTACTGCATTGACCAACAGATATATTAAATTGAAATCTCTTGTACAACTATTTGAAGATTTTTAAAAAAAGATACACTATGACAGGTCAGCCAGTGACCACAGGTTTGGTTTTGTTGTTTTTAGTTTTGTCAATCGTGGGGCCTGAACTCTGGGCCTGGGCGCTGTCCCTCAGCTCTTTAGCCTCAAGGCTAGCACTCTACCACTTGAGCCACAGCACCACTTCTGGTTTTTTCTGCTTATGTGGTGCTGAGGAATCAAACCCAGGGCCTCATGCATGCAAGGCAAGCACTCTACTACTAAGCCACCTTCCCAGCCCTGACCACAGGTTTTGACTCAGTTGTTCAGACTGGCTAACAAAATGTGCTTTTTCTTCCCTCTCCTTTATGAACAACTTTATTAATGCTGAATACTTTATTTAGTCTAAGGGAAAAACAAAAACATGCAGTGAAAAAATCATCTCTTCTCAAGAGTATAGCAAATATTTTCCATGTTTAATCATAGTCATTGCAATTGTCATTTAAAAAATTTTATTAGTTTAGTTTTTTAACTAATGGTCTCAATACATAATCTAGGGTAGCCTTGCTATGTATCCTAGGCTTGTCTCAAAGTAGAAATCTCCTTCCTTAGCCTCTTGAGTGTTGAGATTATCATGTAACTTCTAAAAGGAAATGAAAAGTGAGACCATCTAAGGTACTTTTTCATCCTATTGGGGTCTGGGGAGCACCAAATATAAATGAGTACCTCTTTACTCATAAAGAAAAGGACATTTAGGTTGTCTTGAAGCCTACTATAAAATTTTAAAACATAGCATTTAAACATTTAAAAAACACTTTTACTTTATATATATATATGTGTGTGTGTGTGTGTATAGATATCTATGTATATATGTATATAAATACATACATACACTCACACACACTTTCAAACACATGTTAAGATTGAACACAGAGACCTCAAGCATGTTAGGCTAGTACTCTATCATTTGAGCCACATCTCTCAGTCCAATATCTTTTATTTTAAAAAAATATTTAGGGGGGGAAGGGGAGAATGTAGTTGTAGAGGTGGGATGGAAGGGATGGTAGGGGAAAAACAAAGGAGAAGGCAACAATGCTTGATAAGAAATGTACTCATTACCTTGCTCATGTGATTGTAACCCCTCTGTACAGTATTTTCACAATAAAAAATTTATTTATAAAAAAAAAAAATGTTTGGACCAAGTGCAATGACTCAGTCTGTAATTCCAGCTACTGGACAGGCTGAGATCAAGAGGACCATGGTTCCAAGCCAAATCAGGCAAAAAGTTTATAAAGATCCCCATCTCCACCAATAACTAGGTGAAGGGATATACACCTGTCATCCCAGCTACACTGAAAGCTTAAATAGGATTGTGGTCTAGGACTAGAAAAACTTCAAGACACTATCTGAAAGTAACTAAAGCAAAAGGTATGACATGATTGAAGTGGCAGAACACCTTCTCAAGAATAAAAACCTGAGTTCAAACTCTGGCATCACCGCTAGCCCACCAACACCCCCAAAACAGAAGAAGAAATGGGTGTAAGGCTAAATGTTTGATATGCATTTAGTATGCACAATGCTTGGAGTCCAATCACCAGCAAAAACAAAATTAATTAATTAATTACTATAATTAAATAAAGCCAGAGGGCCAGATATGGTAATGTACTCTTTTTTTCTTTTCCTTTTTCTTTTTTTTGGAGTGTGGGGTGGTTGCTGGTCCTGGGCACTGTCTCTGAGTTTGGCTCAAGGCTACCACTTGAGCCACAGCCCCAGTTCTGGCCTTTGGGAAGGTACTTGAGATAAGAGTCCCACAGAGTCCAGTGTCGGTGGCTCACGCCTGTAATCCTAGCTTCTCAGGAGGCTGAGATCTGAGGATCACGGTTCAAAGCCAGCCCGGGCAGGAAAGTCCCTGAGACTCTTATCTCCAATAAACCACTAAAAAACCGGGAATAGTGCTGTGACTTAAGCAGTAGAGCGCTGGCCTTGAGCTGAAGAGCACAGGGACAGCACCCAAGCCCAGAGTTCAAGCCCCATGACCAACCAAAAAAAAAAAAAAGAGTCCCACAGACTTTCCTGTATGCACTGGCTTTGAACCGCAACCCTCAGATCTCAGCCTCAAAGCCAGGTGCTGGTATCTCACGTCTGTAATCCTAATTACTCAGGAGGCTGAGATCTGAGGATTGCAGTTCAAATCCAGCCCTGGCAGGAAAGTCCAAGACTCATCTCTAATTAACCATCTGAAAACCAGAAGTGGTGTTGTGTCTCTAAGTGGTGCTATGGCACAAGTGTTAGCCTTGAGCAAAAGCAGCTTAGGGACAGAGCCCACAACCCAAGTTCAAGTCCCAGGACCAGTAAAAAAATAAGCAAACAAACAAACAAACAAAAAAAAAAAAACAAGCAAACAAAAAACAGCTTTGGTGTTGGAAGCATGGCTCAGCTGGAAGAGCACTAGCCAATGAGCCAAAGCATCAGGCATGAAGTTCAAGTCCTAGTCTCACACAAAAAAAAAAAGAAAGAAAGAAAAAAAATCCAAAAAATGTGGTACCTATAAACAATGAAATTTTACACAGCTATTAGAAAGAATAATATGTCATTTGCAGGGAAATAGTTGGACCTAGAACAAATCATGTTAAGTGAGGTAAGCCAAACTCAGAGAAACAAAAGGCACATGTTTTTCTCTCCTGTGCAGAAGCGAGATCCAAAATACATGTCTCACACACAGTGAGAATAAAGGAGGACACTTTTTTTTTCCTATCTCCCCATCTCCACCAAAGGAGGACACTCTTAGGGGAAGAACACAAGGTATAATGCCTCTGTGACAAATAAAATTTAAATCTAATAATATTTTTAAATAATAAAATTATACAAAATAATATTTATTGAAATAAACTTCAGGAAATGGAAACAAGAGGGTTTTCTTTTCTTTTTTATCTTGCTTGTTCATTTTTCCATCTTTGGAGGGGTAAGAGGGACACAAAAATGGAGGGGAAAAGGGTGAACAAATATAACAGCAGTACTCAGTAAAAACTATGTTGAAAATGAACTATATAACTTGTGTATAGAGATGGGGGAGGGAAGGAACTGGGAGGGAATGAAGAGGTGACATTGTCCAAAAAGCAATGTATTCATTACCTGGTTAATGAAACAGTAACCCTTCTGTATACACTTTTATAATAACAATATTTTTTTTATTTTTTGTGGGGGGTCCGATAGTGGGACCTGAACTCTGGGCCTGGGCGCTGTCCCTCAGCTCTTCAGCTCAAGGCTAGCGCTCTACCACTTGAGCCACAGCGCCACTTCTGGTTTTTTTCTTTTTGCTTATGTGGTGCTGAGGAATCGAACCCAGGGCCTCAGGCATGCAAGGCAAGCGCTCTACCACTGAGCCACCTTCCCAGCCCAATATAAAAACAATATTTTTTTAATACTGTTTCCTCTATCATCACATCTGACTTGTCTTTGAGACAGTATCACTAGACAATTTTATCTAGGCTGGCCTTGAACCATCCTTCTCCCTTCATCTCTCAAACAGCTGTGGTTATAGAAATGAGCCACTGGGCTCACCTACTTTTCTATTTTAAATTACCAGTGGATTATCTGTGTGAATATGTTCTGAAATGCCTAGATATACTTAAGTACCAGAGCCACATCTAGTTGGTTCCATAAAACAAAGAACCAATTGCCACTTGTCTGTGACAGTCTGTGACAATGGTACTGGAAAGTAAAAACCAAGTTCTTTGGAGATTCAAAGACTGTCAGAAAAATTCTACTTTTTTTTAATGACAGTATGTGTGTGTACGTGTGTGCATATGTGTGTGTGTACTCAGACATATTTGACTCAACTCTTATTTGGCAAGGAATCATCCTTTTCATCTCCATTTCGTATTGGGAGATATTAAAGCTAGTTTTCATTTATTCAGACTCTGTATGTATTCTGTACAAGAGTCCAGTACTAATCTTTATTCAGATTGACCCAAATATATTTTATGTACCAAGTATTCTAGGCTATAGCAGAATACAAATTTGAAAATGGGTCACTTAGTCTATAGGTAAACAAATTACAAAAATACACAGTTATAATGTAAATCCTACAACCAAGATAAATACAAAACAGTCCTTTGTTGGTAGGATTACAAGAGTGACAGAGAACTGTGAGAATAATAACTACAACTAAAACTACCACTTAATCCCTTAAATTCCCAGTTAATCTCTTCAGAAATTTTGAGATAAGTAGTGGTAGTATTTCCATATTACATACAAGGAAACTGGGTCTTAGAGACTTAAACTACTTGCTCAAGGTTAAAGAGCCAGTAACTAATAGAGCTGGGACTAAAACTCAGGCCATCTGATTTCAAAGTATCACCAGAGTGGATTGTAATTTCCTAGTTTTCATAGTAAGAATATCTTTCTATAGAAAGGTATTTTGTGTCCACAATTTTGAGGAGAGGAAGCTTTTCGTGATGTCTTCATTCCTTCCCTTGGACCTAGAAATAGACTCAGTCCATTATGTGTAAAAACTGGATTAAAACATTGGAAAGGTGTATGACTTTCATGTAAATGTTCTCAATGGGTATAGGTTCTTTTTTTTTTTTTTGGTCAGTCGTGGGACCTGAACTCTGGGCCTGGGTGCTGTCCCTGAGCTCTTCAGCTCAAGGCTAGAGCTCTACCACTTGAACTACGGCGCCACTTCCGGCTTTTTCTGCTTATATGGTGCTGAGGAATCAAACCCAGGGCCTCATGCATGCAAGGCAAGCGTTCTACCACTGAGCCACCTTTCCAGCCTCGGTTATGGGCTCTTAACTCAGTGCTTTAGCCTCCAAAGTGCTAGGACATATAGGCATACGTCAACCCATACAGCTCTGGATATAGATTCCTTAAAAAAAAACCTTTAAAGCTTTTATGCCTGTTAATAATTAGCTTTTCCAGGTATATTTTATTTCTGTCTTGTTTTCTGGGAAGCATAGAGTAGAAATATTTTTATAGCAGATTCCTTTAGTATCAGAATGTCAGTTTTCTAACACAGGAATAGAATATATTTTAAAACTTAGAGTAAAGCAAGACACAGAGCTGTGCATGTCTACAATCCTGAACACTTAGGAGGGTGAGATCTGAGGATCTCAGTTTGAGCTAGCAGGTTTCCTTATTTAGTTTTCATAGTTACAAGTAAGCCCAAAGGACAGTTTTCAGTGCCTATAACTTGCTCTTTGAAATACACTCTTCTCTTGATTTATATACTCCCCTGACACGTGAGTTGCATAGTTGCCTGTTCACCTTTCACCACCACTTTCTCTTTTGCCTAGTGTCTCAGATACTGGAATACTCCCAGAGCTTTCACTTATTCTCTCTTCTTTGTTGGAAGTAGTAGCTATACTGGGGTTTGAACTCAGGATCTTACACTTGCTAGACTCTGAAGAGGCCCCAAAATTTTTTTTTCAGTACTGTGATGGGTACAAAACAGCCATAAGTGGAGATGTGGCTCAAGTGGTAGAAGGGCTAGCCTTGAGCCAAAGAAGCTCAGAGACAGTGACCCAAGACTGGCACAAAAAAAAAAAAATACCGTACTCAAAAAATAGTTCTAGGGCTGGGAAGGTGGCTCAGTGGTAGAGCACTTGCCTTGCATGCAGGAGGCCCTGGGTTCGATTCCTCTGCACCACATAAGCAAAAAAGAAAAAAGCCGGAAATGGCGCTGTGCGTCAAGTGGTAGAGCACTAGCCTTGAGCTGAAGAGCTGAGGGACAGCGCCCAGGCCCAGAGTTCAGGCCCCATGACTGGACCCAAAAAAAAAAAAAAAAAGTTCTACTGGACTATGATATAGCTCAGTGGCAAAGCATTTGTCTAGCAAAAAGAAAAGGAAGGAAGGAAGAAAGAAAGAAAGGAGAAAAAGGAAGGAAAAAAGGAGAGGAAGGAAGGAGATGGAGAAAGGGAAAAGGAAAGGAACAACAACAAAATAAAAAAAGCTTAAAAATAGCACTGCTCGTGAGGTAAAGTGTAATAATGATTCAGATATTTTACGTGCAAGCAAAACATGTATCAGGTCCTTTTCTCAACATCTTCAGTTCTGTAATTGAAAATGCTTCCACTAGAATAGAATTTTCAAATTATATGGAATGTTATGAGTAATAATGGAACTTGCACAGAAACTTTTCATGTGTCTTACTTTTTCAAGAGAATATTTATTATATTCATTGAAACATACAAAATATGCAATAAAGTAATGATACAGAAAAAAAAAAGCACTGCTGAGCCAGGTGCTGGTGGCTCATGCCTTTAATCCTAGCTACTTAAAAGGCTGAGATCAAAGGACCTCAGTTAGAAGCCAGATGGGGCACGAAAGTTCATGAAACTGTTATCCAATTAACTATGAAAAAGGCAGAAGGGGCTGGAAGGTGGCTCAGTAGTAGAGGGCTTCCCTAGCATGCATGAGGCCCTGGGTTCGATTCCTCAGCACCACGTAAGCAGAAAAAGCCAGAAGTGGTGCTGTGGCTCAAGTGCTAGAGTGCTAGTCTTGAGCTGAAGAGCTGAGGGGCAGTGCCCAGACCCAGATTTTAGGCCCCACAACTGGCAAAAAAAAAAAAAAGAGGGGGGCAGAAGTAGTTCAAGTGGTATAGCCCTAGCCCTGAGGGGAAAAAAAACTGAGGAACAGCACCCAGGCCCTGAACTCAAGCCCCAGGACCAACACACACAACAAATAGCATACTGCTCAAATGCTTACTACTTCAGCCACATCTCCAACCCTTTTTTCTCTTGTTATTTTTGAGATAAAGTTTCTCCTATTTGTGCTTTCCACATAGTTGTTAAAATTGTTATTATAGAGGGAGTGGAGCGAAGAATTCTACATGTGAGTGTTAGTTTAATCCATAACAATATTTGATAAATGAAAACAGGAAATTATCCTGCAGAATGCACAATTTATACAGCCACACACACACACACACACACACACACACACACACACACTCACTCACTCACTCACTCACTCACTCACTCACTCACTCACTCACTCACACACCTAAAAACTATTTCACCTAAAAAGCTGAAATGGGGGTGGGGAGACTGGAAGAGCAAGGGAAGGGATAACAAAAAGAAATATACACTTTACTTGATTTATGTAACCCCTCTGCACATAACCTTTATAATAACTATTTTTAAATTTTTGTTGTAAAGGTGATGTACAAAGTGGTTAGCATTACATAAGTGTAGATAATGAGTATGTTTCTTTTTGAACAGTGATTTCCCTCCCTCTATAATAACATTTTTAAGAATGAAAAAAATCTGAAATTTGGATGGAGACATATACAAATTTCAAAGGAGACAAGCATGCAGAATATCAGGACCATACTTCTACAAATAAAAAAATGCCAAAAATTCCATTAAACTAGAAGACTCCATTCAAGAGGCATGAAACAAATTCTGACATCACTAAGGACTCAATTCTAGAGGCATCTTGACCTTCTGAGCCTCCAGAACTGTGGGACAATAGATTTCTGGTGGCAGTAGCAAACTCCTATAATTATAAATAACTTGTGATCCCTACTGTTAGTGAAAGATGTAGTAAAAGAATTACTTGAGAGCTGGTCCTGTGAAGCAGAGAGGGGAGCCATGCAGACCTGGGAGCTGCCATTGTGGCCACCACAGGACAAACATCAGGATCCATTATACCTATTGAGTAACTATGGAAGATTATATCAAAATAGAGAAAATCAGAGAAGGCACTTATGGAGTTATATGTAGGGGTAGACATAAAACAACAGGCTAAACAGTAGCCATGAAGAAAATCATACTGGAAAGTAAGGAGAAAGGGATTCTTAGTACTGCCATTCATGAAATTTCTCTATTAAAAGAACTTCATCATCCAAATATAGTCAGTCTTCAAGATGTGCTTATGCAGGATTCCAGGTTATATCTCATCTATGAACTCCTTTTCATGGATCTCATGAAATACTTAAGATTCTATCCCACCTGGTCAATTCATAGATTCTTCCCTTGTTAAGAGTTATTTGTACTAAATCCTTCAGGGTCTGTTTTTTGTCAGTCTAGAAGAGTTCTTCACAGAGACTTAAAACCTCAAAAATCTATTGATTGAGATGAAGAAATAATCAAGCTGGCTGACTTTGGACTCACGAAAGCTTTTGGAATCCCTATTAGAGTATATACACATGAGGTAGTGACATGGGTGTAGATAGATCTCCAAAAGTATTTTGGAGTCAGCTCTCTACTCCACTCCAGTGGACATTTGGAGTATAGGCACAGTATTTGCAGAGCTAGCAACTAAAGCCACTTTTCCATGGGGATTCTGAAACTGATCAACTTTTCAGAATTTTCAGAGCTTTGGGTACTCCTAATAATGAAGTATAGCCAGGAGTGGAATCTCTACAGGATTATAAGAATACATTTCCCAAGTGGAAACTAGGAAGCCTTGCTTCCATGTCAAAAACCTGAGTGAAAATAGCTTGGATTTGCTCTCAAGCTGATTCTTTGAAGTTATTATTGTATGAAGAAGCGATTGAAGAGTCTTCAAGCAAAAAAAAAAAAAAAAAAAAGCAAAAAATGTCTTGAAAAAAAGAAAGGGCCAGGTGCCAGTGGCTCACGCCTATAATCCTAGCTACTTAGGAAGCTGAGATCTGAGAATCTTGGTTCGAAGCCAGCCCCAGCAGGTAAGGCCATGAGACTCTTACCTCCAATAAACCACTCAGAAAACCAGAAGTGGTGCTGTGGCTCAAGTGGTAGAGCGCTAGCCTTGAGCTGAAGAGCTGAGAGACAGTACCTAGGCCCAGAGTTCAAGCCCCAAGACTGACAAAGAAAAAAAGAAAAGGAAGGAAGCTTCTGTGATGATTGTGATTTTTGTGGAGTTCTTTCACATTTTAAATTGTTACTATAAAGGTGACATACAGAGGGGTCACAGTTACATAAATCAGATAAAGAGTACATTTCTTTTCTAACAATGTCACCCTTTCCCTCTCTCTCTCCGAGCTTTTCCCACACATCTCCACCCACAAGTTGTATAGTTCATTTTCAACATAGTGTTTAGTGAATGTCACTGCTGCATTTGTTCACCCTTTGTCCCTCCATTTCTGTGCCCCCCCACCCTCCCAAAGACAGATAAACCAACAAGACAAAAAGAAAGAATACAAAAAGAAAAAGGAAAAACCTCATTTCCATTTCCTGAAATTCATTTAGGGAAATACTTTAGATGATCAGATGCATATAGCTATTGGCCTTTGTGATCCTCCCCTAAGACTATCCTCCTTTGGTCTCACTCTGTGTGAATGCTTAGAGATCAGGATAGTTTATCATGTTCCAGTGGATTTTTTTTTTATGTGTTTACTTGTAGATTTATAGGCATATTCTAGTTACCACAAATGAGGGAAAGTATACAACCTATGACTCTTTAGGTCTAGCTTTCCTTGCTTAATATTTTTACAAACAAGACCACATTAAAGCTACCAGCACAACCATGTTCACTGCAGCATTGTTTACTACAACCATTTATGGAATCAACCCAGGTGCCCCTCAGTGGACCAATGGATCAAGAAAATATTATATATATATATATATATATATATATATACACACACACACACATACACACACACACAATGGAATTCTATTCATCCATCAGAAAGAATGATATATGATATTGTACCATCTGTAAGGCAATGCAAAGACTTGGGAAAATTATATTTTTCTGTTTTTTTAAAAAAGAATTACTTATTTGTAAAAATACAATATGAAATTCCCCTTTGTGTAACTAATGTAAGCTAATAAAAAAGCATAGTCAAATAAACATCCTACAAATAAACATCCACAGTCAAATAAACATCTCAAGAGTAATTACAAAACATACACAACTGTATTCTAACCTGTGTCTGCACTAAACTAAATTTCATCTCTCTAGAAAGCCTGAAATACCACCTAAGTAGGTTAAGCTCTAGTTCTTAGAAAAAAAAATTTTCTCTAAGCTTATAAACAATATGCTATTGTTCTGTGGCCATTCTGTGTCACGAATTATACACTAAGCTTTCTTTAAGCATACAGTAGTTGTACAAGGGTGCTTCTACTATAACATTTCAACACAGACATACAGCATATCTCAATCAACCCCCCTCATTTCTCTCCCCTAACTTCCCAATTTCAACAAGCTTTATTGTTCTAATTTCATACATGCAAACAGTTTCCACCATATCTATCCTTATTCGCCTTCCTCTTAACCCTCCTCATTCCTGCTAGCACCCACTTTGTTGTAATTCAGTTTTTTCCTCTTTATTTTTTATCTTTTTAATTATCTTTAAGTACAAAGAAGTTCCCATTCTACAAAACAGTATATGAGTAAAAGTGTCTGACAACGTTGTCACCCATCTCTCTTAACCCATCCCTTCTTTCACTTTTTTTTCTTTGAGATTAGGTGAATACATATATTTCACATATTTTACAGTATTGTGGAATAGTGATACTTAGAATCACAAATACATTTTAACTTTCACAAGGCAAATTGTCATTATCATGGTCTATACAGTTTGTGAATTCTATGAGCTTTGGTAATACAAGTTATTTTTCCACATCAGGTGATGTTTACATTTCTTTCCTTTTGCTTAGTGTGAGCTGTTCCCACTTATTCTGTTCCTACTCCTGGCTTCCCTCTGTTGTGTGCAAATATCTACCATATATATGGTCTAGAAAATGGAGTCATTTAGCAATGATATGACAAAATGAGTGACTGTCTTGTTTCTTGAGTCCTGTTTGCCATATCTTCTTGTATTTTGGCTTTAGCATCCACATATTAGGGAGACCATATGCCGTTTGTCTCTTTGCTCTTGGCTTACTTTGCTCAAAAGAATCTGCTCTAGTTCCAACCATTTCCCTACAAATGCCATTATTTTATCCTTTCTAATAGTTGCATAATATTCCATTGAATATAGGTACCACAATTTTTGTATCCACTCATCAGTAGTGGGTCATCTGGGTTGTTTCCACATCTTGGCTATTGTGAAGTGCTGTAATAAACATGGAGGTGCATGTGCCTTTGTATGCTGGTTTCTGTTGCTCAGGGTAGATGCCTAGGAGTGGTATGGCTGGGTCATAGGGGAGGTCTATATTTAGCTTTCTGAGGTATCTCCAGACTGTTTTCCAAAGTGGATGTACTAGTATACATTCCCACCAGCAATGCAATAGGGTTCCTCTTTCTCCGCATCCCCTCCAGCATTTGTCATTGGCTGACTTTAGAATGTGGGCCATTCTGACTGGGGTAAGGTGGCATCTCAGGGTTGTTTTTATTTGCATTTCCTTTACAGCCAGCGATGATGAACATTTCCTCATGTGTTTCTTTGCCATTTTTATCTCTTCTTCTGAGAAGTCTCTCTTTAGTTCCCTTGCCCATTGGTTTGTTAGATTTGTGAGGAGTTAGTTTCTTGAGTTCCTTGTATTTAGTGGATATTAAACCCCTGTCTGATATTTTGCTGGTAAATATTTTTTTCCCAATTAGTTGGCTGTCTTTCTAGTTTGGTTGCTATTTCTTTGTCTGTGCAGAAACTTTTTATTTTAAGGTAGTCCCATTTGTCCAGCCTCTCTCCAATTCGTTGTGACCCTGGGACTCTTTTCAGGAAGTTCCTGCCTGTGCCTATAAGTTCAAGTGTCTCTCCTACTCTGTCCTGCAGTAATTCCAGAGTATTAGGTTTGATGTTAGGTCTTTAATCCATTTTGAGTTGATGTTAGTGCATGGTGATAGGCTAGGGTCCACTTTCATTTTTCTGCATGGGGGCCACCCAGTTTTCCCAGCACCAATAGTTGAAGAGGTTATGATTCTTCCACTGTACGTCATTGGCTCCTTTGTCAAATATCAACTGACTGTACATATGTGGCTTTATTTTTGGGTCCTCTAGTCTGTTCCATTGATCTTCAGGTCTCTTTTTGTACCAGTACCAAGCTGTCTTTGTTATTATGGCTCTATAGTAGAGCTTGAAATTCGGTATTGTGATTCCCTCCTGTGTTGTTTCTTTTGCCTAGAATAGCTTTGGCTATTCTAGATCTTTTGTTGTTCCATATGAACAACTGGACTGTCTTCTCTATTTCAGTAAAGTACGTCATTGGGATTTTAATGGGAATTGCATTGAATGTATATATCAATTTTGGCAGTATAGCCATTTTCACTATGTTAATTCTGCCAATCAAGGAACATGGGAGATCTTTCCATTTCTTGGTATCCTCTATGATTCCTTTCTTTAGGCTTTTATAGTTTTCATGAAATAGATCCTTTACATCTTTGGTAAGGTTAATTCCTGGATACTTTTTTTTTTTTTAGTTTATAATGAATGGGGTTGTTTTCTTGATTTCCCTTTCTGCTTGTACATTGTTGGTGTACAGAAAGGCTACTGATTTTTGTGTGTTAATTTTGTATTCTGCTACTTTGCCCAAGTGGTTTATAAGCTCTAAGAGTTTGGAGATGGAGCCTTTGGGATTGTTAAGGTATAAAATCATGTCATCTGCAAAAATAGATAATTTAACTTCTTCCTCCCCTATGCAGATCCCTTTATTGTCTTTTTCCTGTCTTATTGCTCTGGCTAAGGATTCCAGAACTATATTGAATAGGAGTGGGGAGAGTGTGCATCCTTGCCTTGTTCCTGTTTTTAGGGGAATTGGTTGTAGTTTTTCCCCATTAAGTATGATATTGGCTGTTGGTCTGTCATATAAGGCTTTTATTGTTTTTGTTTTTTGTTTTATTGGTCGTGGGGCTTGAACTTTGGGCTTGGGTGCTAGCCCTGCACTCTTCAGCTCAAGGCAAGCGCTCTACCACTTGAGCCACAGTGCCACTTCCGGTTTTCTAGTGGTTTAATGTAGATAATAGTCTCACAGACTTTCTTGTCCAGGCTGGCTTTGAATCGTGATCCTCAGATCCCAGCCTCCTGAGTAGCTAGGATTACAGGTGTAAGCCACCAGCGCCCAGCTAGGCTTTTATTGTTTTAAGGAATGTTCCTTCTATTCCAATTTTTTCCAGAGCTTTTAACATGAATGAATGTTGTATTTTGTCAAAAGCCTTTTCTGCGTCAATGGAGATAATCACGTGGTTCTTGACCTTGGATCTATTGATGTGATGGATTACATTTATTGACTTACGTATGTTAAACCATCCCTGCATCTCTGGGATGAAGCCTACTTGGTCATAATGTATGATTTTTTTTTTTTATATGTTTCTGGATTCTGTTGGCTAGAATTTTATTGAGGAGCTTTGCATCTGTGTTCTTCAAAGAGACTGGTCTGTAGTTATCTTTTTTTGTTGGGTCTTTGCTTGGTTTGGGGATAAGTGTGATATTGGTTTCATAGAATAAGTTTGGTATTACTCCCTCTGCTTCTATTTCTCTGGAGAGCTTGAGGAGTATGGGTATTAGTTCCTCTTTAAAGGTCTTATAGAATTCCGTACTGAATCCATCTGGTCCTGGGCTTTTTCTTGTTGGAACGTTTCTGATTGCTTCCTCTCTCATTTTGGTTATTGGTATACTTAATTGATTTATTTCTTCTTGGTTCAGTTTGGGCAATTTGTATTTCTCTAGGAATTCATCCATTTCTGCTAGGTTTTCCTTCCTTTGTAAATATAGAATCTGGAATATTTCTTTATAATTGTTTGGATGTCTTGTATGTTTGTTGTAATTTTTCCTGTGGCATCTTTGATCTTATTGATTTGGGTCTCCTCTCTTCTTTCTTTAGTTAATCTTGCTAGTGATCCGTCAATTTTATTAATTTTTTTCAAAAACCAGCTTTTTGTTTTATTAATTTTATTTATAGTTTTCTTAGTCTCTATTTTGTTAATTTCAGCTCTTATTTTGGTTATCTCGCTCCATCTATCGACATTAGGTTCAACTTTTTCTTGTGCCTCTAGCAGTTTTAGTTGCATCATGAGATTGTTTATTGGGTCTGTCTTTGTTTTCTTGATGTGTGCACTGAGAGCAATAAACTTGCCCGTCAGGAATGCTTTTGCTGTGTCCCATAGGTTTCCTTGTGATGTGTCTTCATTTTCATTGAACTGTAGGAACTTTTTAATTTCTTCTTTAATTGCCTCTGTGACCCATGTGTTGCTCAGCAGTGTGCTGTTTAATTTCCATGTGTTTGAGTATTTTCTACTGTAGGCCTTGTTATTGAGAACTAGTTTGATTCCACTATGGTCAGATAAAATACAAGGGATTATGTCATCTTCTTGTATTTGCTTAAATTCTTTGTATGAACTAAGAAAAAAAGTTCCATGGGCTGCTGAGAAGAATGTGTACTGAGTTGTTGTTGGATGGAAAACTCGGTATATGTCAGTTAAGTCTGTTTGAGATATGACATTATTTCATTCAGAGACTTCTTTGCCAATTCTTTGGTTCATGGACATGTCCTTTGGTGAGAGTGGAATATTAAAGTCTCCTAGTATTATTGTATTTGGATCCATCATTTCCTGTAAATATGAGAGTATTTGCTTAATATATTCAGGTGCACTGATGTTTGGGGAGTATAGATAGACAATGGTGATGTTCTCTTCTTGGATTGTTCCCTGTATTATTATATAGTGACCTTCTTTGTCTTTTCCTAGTGATTTTAGTGTAAAGTTTATTTTATCAGATATCATAATGGCAACTCCTGCCTTCTTGCTGGGGGCACTGGCATGGTAGATCTTTCTCCATCTCTTCACTCGGAGTTTGCTTTTATCTTTGGCTGTGAGGTAGGTCTCTTGAATACAGCAAATTGATGGATCTTGTTTTCTAATCCTATCTGCAGTTCTTTTTCTTTTGATTAGTGAATTGAGACCATTAATATTTGTGGCTATTATAGAGAGGTATATTATATTTCCTGTCATTTTATACTTTCCTAAGTTTTTCTTTCCTTCCCTCCTGTGTTTACTAAGTTGGTCTCCTAGTGATATCTATCTGGTCTGGATCCCTGTCCTTGAATGCTTTCTTTGGATTATATTCCCACTCTTAATATTCTTTGTAATGCTGGCTCATTGTTATGAATTCATTTAATTTTTCTTTACTATTAAAAATTTTAGTTTCTCCCTCGAATGTGAATGCTAGCTTTGCTGGATGTATCAGTCTGGGCTGGCAGTTGTTGGTTCTCAGGGGTTGGATGGTACTTTCCCAGGCTTTCCTTGCATTCAGAGTCTGTGTGGAGAGATCTGCAGTGATTCTATTTTTTTTCCCATTGTAGTATAGCTCCTTCTTTGCTTTTCCTGCATGCAAGATTGCTTCTTTATTGCTAAAATCTAGCATTTTTACTATAATGTGCCTTGCAGTGTTCCTCCTGGGATCTTGCTTGTTAGGTGCTCTGTAGGTCTCTGTTATGGAGGTAACATTTTTTCTTTTAAGACTGGGGAAGTTTTCAGTGATGATCTTATTGAATAAGTGTCTCATTCCTTTATTCCAGTATTCCTCCCCTTCTTCCACCCCAATTATACGAAGGTATAATTGGCACTATCTGATTGTTCTTGGGCTTCCTTGTGGCATGTTTTGAGTGTTTTTTCCATATCTGTAACATTTTTTCCAGTGCCTGCATTTTGTCTTCAGTATCTGATATTCTATTTTCCATGTCATTTATTCTATTAACTGTGAGTTCCATTGTGGTTTGGAGGGAGGAAACTGAATTTTGTATGGGGGAGATTGAGCCATTTATCATTTCTATGTCATTCCTTAGAGTACTAATCTCATCTTTTAGCGAGGTGTGAACTGTATCTATTTTTTAATTTCTTATTTAAGGCCTGGATCTCTTCTGATAGCTCATTCATTTGTTCTTTAAATTTCTGCTCTATTTCTCATTTTAATTCTTGAGTCATTGCCTCTATCATCTCTTGGATGTAGTGTTTGTCTTCCATTTCTTTTTCACTTTCACTGTGGTTGCTGGCCTTTGAGTCTGGTTTACTATCTTGGCTGTTAATGAATTTTGTAATTTTTCACCGTGATTTTCGCATGTGGACTCAGGGATTGGTGGAGACCATTTCCAGGCCCTGATTGTTTTGGTCACTAGGTGGCTACCTTTGCTTGGTTCTGGATTTGTTCCTGGATCAATTGATATAGCTTGCTCTCCAAGCTGGGCTGGTTGAGAGTATTTTACCTGGAAGGGGGGGGGGGGGGGCCACCGGGCGGGAAGTCTAGGTTGTTCACCTCTGCTGCTGCTGCTGCTGCCACCGCCACCCATCTGCAGCTGCCGCTGCCACCCAGGCTAGGGTGGGCCGCTCATGCAGGCTGGTGCAAGGGGGCGCTGGGCCCCACAGCAAGTCTGGGGTCACCCCAGGCTGGACCCGACTCTGCCTGATGCAGAAAGGTGCTGTGTCTTGCTGGGATCCTGGGGTTGTTTCCTGCGGTTACTCCTGTGGCCACTGCCCCAGGCTGGGCTGGGCTGTTCCAGCAGGCCGATGTGTGCTGCACGCAGTCTGGGGTGGTTCGTCACCACTGGGCCCAGGCGCTGCGCCATGGGGGGTCTTCGTGCAGGTTCTGCATTCCCAGTTTTCTGTTTATATTCTCCAGGTCGGCACTGGCTCTTGGGAGTCTTCTGGGAGCTTCTGTGGTCCCTGGTGGGTTCTGAGCCACGCGGCTTGAGCGGCTCGGCACAGAGTTCTGCTGCTTGAGCAGCTCGGTGTGGAGCCCCGCTGGCAACAAGGAGTGGGGAAAGGTCTTCCTAATTTACCATCTTTGTGTAGGTTCTGGAGTTTTTCCTTTTTCTTTTTTTTAACTTCCTGTATCTGTCTGAGTACTCGACTTTTTGTTGTTGTCAGTCTTTTGAAGAAACTAAGCGTTGAAACCCAAACTCTCTATTTGGTTGGAGAGACCTGCGGTGTTTCCCTACTGTCTGTGGCCATCTTGGCCCCCTCTGTAATTCGTTTTTATAGTGTCTATCACTTATACCAAGATACACTGTTTTTAAAGAAATGTATTTGTTATTTGAATATTTAAAACAAACTGAAGATGAGAAAAATGCCATAACTCAAGTACATAACAGCTAGACAGACCAAGTCTCAACATTTTGTAATATCTGCTTCAAATATTTTTTACAATTTAAACGTTAGGATTACATTAAGATATATAAACATTATATATAGTTATATAATATATGCTATATTATATATATTATATATAAACATTATATTACGATATAATTGAAACCATACTAAGCCCATTCCTTTCCCCAACCATTATTCGGAACTTGATGTGCATCACTCCAGTCCAAGTTACTTTTATGACACATGTATTCACAATGTTCAATGTTATTCTTGTTATGTGTCAGTGTATGGTTCCAAGGAGAGGAACCATACATTCCTGAGGTTAAGGAAAAACCGTGAATGCCTGTAATGCACAGAGTTTAGCACTATACTATGGATACTGTATTGGTTTTTCTCATAATGCTGCTCAAATTACACTAAAAGGACATGCTGCCTCTACATAAGTCAAAATTGTCATTTATTACTTAAATTAAGTATATTACCTGGTCCTTTTTGGCCTGGAAGAAATATCACTACTTTTATTTTGTTTTCTGGCACAATATTTTTTGAAGGAGGCATATGTCAAAAAAAGGCAAGGAAAATGGAGCTGTAGCTTAGGTAGTAAAGCACTAGTTTGAGCTAAAAAAATAAAATAAAAAATAAAAAAGCTCAGGGACAGCACCCAGGAACTTCAGGACTGAAAAAAAAAAAAGAAAAGTAGCAAGGAAACATTCAACCTATCACATAATGATTTAAACACAGCTGAAGATAATGTAAGACAAAGAGCTTTTCTCCACCAATTTTGCTATATGATACACATATGGGAATGTGTATGATACTATTATATGTGTCAAAACCACATATAATAAATTCATGAAGGTCAACTTATTGTACAATACATTTTGTATGTTTTAAAATGTGAAATATTTGATATATCAAATATGTCTGCAATTGCTTTTCTATCCATTTTGGTTTGAGACTTTTCATTATTGGTATATGTAACTTTGATTTATTAATCTTAAATGTTTCACAAAATAATACTTTCCATTCAAGTTGACATTTCATTCTATCTATATCTTTCCCCCTAATGTGGTTACCCACGTTATTGGTTTCAGGACTAATGAACAATTTGTAAAAATAACTAATGTAGAAAGAACAATTTTTACTTTACTAATTAATTAAAGTACAGACAGCATAAGTAAATTGCTTCAAGCCTCAGACGTAGAGTGTAGTCTAAAATTAAAACTCAGATTTGAAAGTCCACACTTGGCAGTCCTCAGTATTCTCACTGCAATTCTAATATTAAATCCACACCAACTAAAATAGTTAATGCTGTAATTTATGCCTATATGAATCAAGTCAAAGAAAAATAAAATTAATTCTATAAAAATATGGTGGTGTGACTGGTGTAGTGGTACCTACTGGTAATCCCACCACTCAAGAGGCTGAGGCAGAAAGATCAATAGCTTGAAGTCTGCCGGGAATACACTGAGAAGTTAATACTAGTCTCAAGAACACAAGTAAATAAATATGATAGTGTGGCTATATAATAAATTGAAACTTGCAAAGCTATTGCAAAAAAGAAAATTATGATTTCCTTGATTCATATGTATTTCTGAAAAGTCTTAAATGTTACAGCCAAGATTCCACTTTACCTTACAGCTTTTTTTGTTTGTTTGTTTTGGTTGGTCGTGGGCTTGAACTCTGGGCTTGGGTGCTATCCCTCAGCTCTTCAGCTCAAGATGAACGCACTACTGCTTGAGCCACAGCGCTACTTCCGGTTTTCTAGTGGTTTATTGGAGATAAGAGTCTCACAGACTTTCCTGCCCGGGCTGGCTTTGTACCATGATCCTCAGATCTCAGCCTCCTAAGTAGCTAGGATTACAGGCATGAGCCACCAGCACCCAGCTTACCTTACAGCTTTTTATCATAACTTAAGAGAGAATGTGGATAAAGGATGGAAAATATGCTACCTTGTCCTTTAAAATATAATTTATCCAAGAACCAACAAAATTTACTACCTTTTCAAACCAAAAGACAAACAAGTACTTACGTCAAACCACACCTAACAAAGCTGATGACTAATTCTAAAGTCAACAGTCCAGTTTATAACTGAGCATGTGTAAGTGTTTAAATATATCTTTTTAAATGTTTTCTATATAAACAAACTTCAGTTGGAATAGAGTTTACAATACTATACAATCAGATTTCTATAGTTACTGTTTATCAGAAACATTCAAGTTTGGTTACCATAAGACATAGTCATATACCTAACTGTTTTTTCGGGGAGGGGGGAAGGAGTGGGCAGTATTGGGGTTTGAACTCAGGGCTTCCTGCTTGCTAGACCAGTGCTTTATCATTGAGCCACACCTCAGCCCTCTATCTACTACTTTCTATATTAGGTAACTACTAAAGAGTATACAGAAGTATAAACAAAAATAAAGTCTGGCATTAGTGGCTCATGCCTGTAATCCTAGCTACTCAGGAGGCTGAGGTCTGAAGATGGAGGTACAAAGCCAGCCCAGCAAGCTTGAGACTCTTATCTCCAATTAACTATTAAAAAGCTAGAAGTGGAGCTTTGGCTTGAGTGGTAGAGCACTAGCCTTGAGAGAAAAAGCATCTGCGCCTTGGGTTCAAGCCCCAGACTGGCACAAAAAAAAAAAAAAAAGATATTATCCAAGTCACTGAACTTGTATTTTAACTTAAAATCTAAAACAATTATAGTTAACATTGCATATTGTATATACAAATCATAATAATAAATGCAGTATTGGAGATTGAACCCAGGGTCTTGCCCATACTAGACAGGCACTTTACCACTTGAGTCATATCCTTAGTCCCCAATTTTGTTTTATTTTGGTTTTTTGTTGGTTGTGGGGCTTGAACTCTGGGCTTGGGCACTATCCCTCAGCTCTTCAGCTCAAGACCAGAGCTCTATTGCTTGAGCCACAGTGCCACTTCCAGTTTTCTAGTGGTTTATTGGAGATAAGAGTCTCATGGACTTTCCTGCTCAGGCTGGCTTTGAACCGTGATCCTCAGATCTCAGCTTCCTGAGGATTACAGGTATAAGCCACCGGTGCCAGCATTTCCCCAAACTCCCGGGAATCGAGGACTTCTGACTCAATCTCCCAGGTAGCTGGGGCTATAAGCATGCACCACTGCTTCAGACCTATTTCTTGGTCTTTACTAAAATTCACTATATATCCTACAGGGAAGCCCTATGGTAACTAAATCGCTGAAATATACACACATTAAGCCAAATTAAATGTTTATTGAACATTTACGTATTATGTAAGAGACTATGTGGTCCTGTTCAAGACATCTCAAGTTAACTACAAATTGGAATCTAAGTCATAAAAGTGCACGATTTAGGGCTGGAGGCACAGTAATAAGAATGCCTGCCTAGGAAGTCCAAGACCCTGAATTCAAACCTAGTATCTCCAAAACGAAATAAAAGTGACTCACGGTTTCAGGTCTTACACTAAGGTCTTTGAATTGATACTGGTACAAGGTGATAGATAAGGATCTAGTTTTGGTTTTCTGCATGTGGATCTCCAGTTTCCCCAACACCATTTGTTGAAGAGGCTTTTTTCTAGCCTAGGTTTTTGGCTCCCTTAACAAATATACATTTGTCGGTTTATTTCTGGGTCTTCTATTCTGTTTAATTGGTCCTCAGGCCTATTTCTGTGCCAGTACCAAGCTGTTTTCATTACTCTGTAGTCATCAAATTTTTTTATTTCTATTTTCATTGTCTCTGTAGTAGAGTTTTAAGTTTAGTATTATTATATCTCCAGCACTACTTTCCCTGCTAGAATATTGAAGAGGGTGACACTGATCAAGATGCATTGTATTCATAAACTGCTTTGTTAAATGGCAACTCCTTTGTACAACTACTTAAATTTTAAAAATAAATAATGCAGTTTGGGGGATATGCTAATAGATTACTTCCTTTCCATATCTGGAACAAATAAAATAGAACTAGATCTCAGGAAAGCAGAAAGCAACTTTTTTCAACATGAAAGAAGTAGCAATTATAGATCACACTGAGAAACACCTGTTATCATCCTGAAAGGAGAACAGAAGTGGTCTTTTTTTTTTTTTTTTGTCGTGAGGCCTGAACGCTGGACCTGAGCACTGTCCCTCAGCTCTTCAGCTCAAGGCTAGTGCTCTACCACTTGAGCCACAGAGCCATTTCCGGCTTTTTCTACTTATGTGGTGCTGAGGAATAGAACCCAGGGCCTCATGCATATGACGCAAGCATTCTACCACTGAGGCACCTTCCTAGCTCAGAAGTGGTCATTCTTGATTGAGTTCTACTAGAAATGGATGACTCATTCTACCAAGCAAGTAATATTGACACTAAAAGACATGATGGTAATCAATCCCCAAATATTAAATATTGGCGCTTATTCTTTATTTCAATAATTTATTATGATTTCATTTGTGATTTTTTTCAATAGTGGTATTTTAATTCAGGGCCTTTTGTTTAACTAAGTAGGCATTTTACCACTTGAGCCATGTCCCAAGCTCATTACAGGGATTTAACAATGAGCACTAATTATTGATGCACCGATGAATACAATCCACTGCCTATTTTGTCTGTATTTTTTCATATACTTTTCCATATAGCTTATGAAGTGCTATCATAATTTCAAATGAAATATTATATTGGCATCTTGAGTTATCTTTTGGCTTACCAGAGGTTTCTCAAAGGTATTTTCCAATTTCTGGAAAACTAAAGATAAATCCAGAAAGGCTATCAAATTCTAGTCCACACTGAATATGTCTTAGATTTACTTTTTATGATAATAGCTCACAAGAAATAAGTATATATTATATAAAGTCTGATGTAACTTATGAGATTAAAAAAAAGGGGGGTGGGAGGGTGGGAGATGGGAAGGGGAAACAAAGGAGGAGGCAACAATGCTTGATAAGAAATGTACTCATGGGGCTGGGAAGGTGGCTCAGTGGTAGAGTGCTTGCCTTGCATGCATGAGGCCCTGGGTTCGATTCCTCAGCACTACATAAGCAAAAAGAAAAAAAGCCGGAAGTGGCACTGTGGCTCAAGAGGTAGAGTGCTAGCCTTGAGCTGAAGAGCTGAGGGACAGCACCCAGGCTCACAGTTCAGGCACCGCGACCAGACCCAAAAAAAAAAAAAAAAAAAAGAAAGAAAAGAAATGTACTCATGGGGCTGGGAAGGTGGCTCAGTGGTAGAGCACTTGCCTTACATGCCTGAGGCCCTGGGTTCCATTCCTCAGCACCACATAAGAAAAAAAGCCGGAAGTGGCGCTGTGGCTCAAGTGGTAGAGCGCTGGCCTTGAGCTGAAGAGCTGAGGGACAGCGCCCAGGCCCAGAGTTCAGGCCCCACGACCGGACCAAAAAAAAGAAATGTACTCATTACCTTGCCCACGTAATTGTAACCCCTCTGTACGTTATTTTTACAATAAAAAGAAAAGATTTAAAAAATTCCTTTTTTTTCATTTTTTGCTTTTTGACATAGTACCTCACTATGTAGATCAAGCTGGCTTCAAACTTGCAATGTAGCTAGGCTACACTGACTTACAATGTTATGTTACCAAGGCTGGCCTCACACTTAAATCATGTTATGTGAGATAAGACAAGCTCATAGAGACAAATGACACTTGTGATCCTCCTGTCTTAAGTCTCTCAAGTGCTGGGATTATAGCTGTACCACTAACACATATGTCATACTGTTCTTAGGAGCAAAAAAAAAATGTCACCTTTCCATCTTCCATATAAAATCTACTATATTTTAGTTTTACTTCAGTGTTACTTCTAATATTCTGCTCTGTATCATAGTTACATTTTATTTATCATGCTGTTCGTGTACAAACTAGTTGGAGGATGGATCATATCTCTTCATCTTTGTGAATGCAGAATGGTTATACAAAAAATGCCTTGAAATGTTCTCCAGTGCTGACCTATGCTTCAGCTGTCAAGTAAGGTATATTGGGATAACTGCATTAAAGACCACAAGACAAACTCTGAAGCTTATTCTGCAATGAAATTCCTGTTGAAACTGGTTCTAGTGGTTCATACCTGTAATCCTAGCTATTCAGGTGGCTGAGATTTAAGGATCGTGGTTCAAAGCCAGCCTGGTCAAGAAAGCTCATTGAGATTCTTATTTTCAATAAACTATCAAAAAAAAAACCTGGAAATGAAGCTGTGGTTCAAGTGGTAGAGTGCTATCCCTGAATACAAAAGCTCAAGGAGTGCGCCCAGGTCCTGAGTTCAAGCTCCAGGACCACTACCACCACCACCCCAAAAAAAAATTCGAGTGGCATCCACAGCAAAAACAAATATATTACTTTGGACAGCAGTCTGAGGTTTCCTAAAAAAAACTAAACATAGATCTTCCTTACAACCCAGCCATACCAGTCCTGAGTATCTAGCAAAAACATCACAAGCCAGGATACCATAAAAATACTTGCACATGCATGTTCATTGCTGCACTATTCACAATAGCCAAGGTGTGGAAACAGCCCAGATGCCCTATTATAGATAAACAGATCCAAAAAATGTGGTTCCTCTATACACAGAATGGAATTTTACACAGCCATTAGAAAGAATATTATGTCATTTGTAGGGAAATAGATGGACCTAGAACAAATCATGTTAAGTGAGGTAAGTCAAGCTCAGAGAGACAAATGGCGCATGTTTTCTCTCATATGTGGGAGGTAGACCTAAAATACACTGGGACATGATCAATTATATGGGACTCTAGATATTCACACAGTGAGACCAAAAGAGGATATTCTTAAGAGAGAACTACAAAGGCACAATGTCTATGTGCATCTGATCATACAAAATATATTTATCAAAATGAACTCCAGGAAATGGAAACAACAGGCTTTTTCTTTGTTGCTGTCTTCATTTTCTTTTCTTTTGGTCTTGTTTGTTCATTCTTATGTCTTTGAGAATCTTTGGGAATGTAAAGGGAAGCACAGAAATGGAGGGACAAAGGGTAACAAACACAGTAAGTGATATTCACTAAACACTATATTGAAAATCAACTATACAATTTGTGGGTAGGGACAGGAGGGAAAACTGGGAGTGAGGGAAGGGGTGACATAGTTCAAAAAGAAATGTACTCATTACCTGACTTATGTAACTATAACCCCTCTGTACATCACCCTTATAATGACATTTTTTTTTTTTTTTGGTCAGTCGTGGGGCTTGAACTCTGGGACTGGGCGCTGTCCCTCAGCTCTTCAGCTCAAGACTAGCGCGCTACCATTTGAGCTACAGCACCACTTCCGGTTTTCTGGTGGTTTATTGGAGATAGGAGTCTCACGGTCTCTCCTGCCCGGGCTGGCTTTGAACCGCGATCCTCAGATCTCAGCCTCCTGAGTAGCTAGGATTACAGGCGTGAGCTACCAGCGCCCAGCCTATAATGACAATTTTTTAAATCTAATATATTAAATGCATATACCAACACAATATATAGCCAAGACAGACTATTAAAATCCTCTGGTACATTTGTCTAAGGCTAGAAAACCTGCAGTTTGCTAAACCAGCCAAGTAGGAAATTCTATAATTTAACTTTTGGGTAGAGTTAGTATATGTCCCAATATAATTACCTTTCTTATTTTACATGAAAGGAGGTTGTATTTCAATGGATGCCTGATTAATTCCCAAGTATATTCTATATCTGTGTGTGTGTGTGTGTGTGTGTGTGTGTGTGTGTGTGTGTCTGTGTGTGTCTGTGTGTGTCTGTGTGTTTTGTTACTGGGGTTTGAACTCAGCGCCCCAAGGAGGTTGTATTTCAATGGATGCCTGATTAATTCCCAAGTATATTCTATATCTGTGTGTGTGTGTGTGTGTGTGTGTGTGTGTGTGTGTGTCTGTGTGTCTGTGTGTTTTGTTACTGGGGTTTGAACTCAGCGCCTAGGCACTGTCCCTTAACTTTTTCACTCAAGGACTAGCACTCAACCAGCTCCAATTTCAACTGTTTTTTGGTGGTAATTGAAGATGAGTCTCATAGACTCTAAGCTGGCTTCAAACCTTGATCCCCATATCTCAGTCCCTTGAGTAGCGAAAATTACAGGTGTGAGATACCAGTGCCAGCTATATTTTAAATCTTTAATCAGACTTTCTGATCTTAAACTTTTCAAAACAATTATACCTACATTACATTGTCTGGGTTGGGTTTTTGTTGTTGTTGTTGTTGGGTTTTTGTTGTTGGTGGTGTCATGGGACTTGAACGCTGGGCCTGGGAGCTGTCCCTGCGCTCTTCAGCTCAAGGCAAGTACTCTCCCACTTGAGCCACAGCACCACTTCCAGTTTTCTGGTAGTTTATTGGAGAGAAGAGTGTCATGGACTTGCCTGCCGGGGCTGGCTTTGAAACACAATCCTTAGATCTTAGCCTCCTGAGTAGCTAGGATTACAGGCATGAGCCACCAGTGCGCCGTTGTTTTTAAACTGCATAGTACTTTTATATCATTGTCAAATTGATACTGCCACATAGTAAGACTGGCTAGCCTCACCTGCAGGTATTATTTTATCATTATTTTATATTTCACAAGGACAGATTCTAATACCTCAAATTCAACATGTCCAAAACCCAAATAATAATCTCTCTATATGCTATTCTATTTCTATCCCAATTTCCAACACCACAGAGAAAAACTTGATTCCATGTCTTTTGGGTCCCCCCAGATAGAGTTTCTCTAGTCTATTTTTTAACCTCTATTTTATATATTATCAAACTGCATCTTGTTTCATATTAATTGAACACTAGTTAGTTGCCATTTCCCCTTCTAGACTCTGAATTTCTTAGGGGCAAGGCTCAGTTCTTCTTACTCATATAAAAATTATACACCCAGGGTGACTAGTTTGATGCCTCACCTATACCAAAGGCTCAATTAATGTTTATGGAATTGATCACATCCTCTTTGTATGTTTCAAAATACTTAAGAAAATGGGGCCGTACCAAGAGCAAGTTATTGTAACTTCCAAAGGAATTTCACAACATGATCTTATTTTTTTTCTTAAAATTTTTTTTATTGTAAAGATGCTATACAGAGGGGTTACAATGAGATAATTAGTACATTTCTTTTTTTAATTTTTATTTTTTTATTGTGAAAATACTGTACAGAGGGGTTACAATTACATGGGCAAGATAATGAGTATATTTCTTATCAAGCATTGTAGCCTCCTCCTTTGTTTCCCCTTCCCATCACAACATGACCTTATGTAGTTTGAATCTCATCAATTTTACAAAGTACACTTAAACCATAAAAGATGTGTGTGTGTGTGTTTGTGTGTGTGTGTGTGTGTGTGTGTGTGTGTGTGTGTGTGTGTGTTGATACTATGGTTAAATTCACAGCCTGGGCACTCTTAGGGTTGTTTTTTTTTTTTTTTCTCAAACCTGGCTCTCTTGCATTTGATCTAAACCTCCACATCTAAATCCAGATTTCTGCTGGTTAACTGGAGGTAAGAGTCTCTCAGATTTGTCATCACTTCCATTTTTAGACTGTGGCTTGCCAAATGTTTTCAGTGGTTCAAGATTTAAATAAACCTAACTACAAATCCTCAAGTTTACCAACTTCTGTCCTTCTGCCTATTCCTTGGTCTTTTTTTTTTTTTTTTTACTAACTTTCTGTATTTCGTTGGCCTTCAACGAAAGGCCTTAGGCCTTTCCTGTATTTCATGCCCCATCTTGATATATATTTTCTATTCCTTTTTGTATGCCAACTATCCTTGCCTTCTTTAAGCTCTTTCTTCTTACCATAATGCCTTTATACTATTTCCTCTCCTACAAGTTTCTTCTTCCGTCAATTGGTTAAAAGTGTCTCTTCTTCCAATTCTTGGTTCAATTTTCACTTTATAGGGAAGGCTTCTTTCACCTAAGTAAGTACATTCCCTATTACATATTTTCAGAGTAATACCTACCCTCTTATAACGTATCAGCTGTATTCTTACTAGTTATAAGCTTATATTAATTTGTATGATTCTTCTGTGATTAATATCTACTCTGATTATTCTGTAGTATAACTCTAAAGAGGGTAAAGGATTTATTTTTCATACAATTCTGCTCTAAGTGCCTAACACAAGAGTTGTTGAAATCTAGATGAATGAAACCCTTAGCACTCTCCTTAAGGTCTCTAAATCATCATCACCTCATTATCTATCCAACCAATAATTTTGCATCCACTTAACAGGGAAATCAGTTCCCTCTCCTATTCTTTCTCCTCAGGCTCTAGAAACTCAAACTTCTTATTTTTTTATTTTCTTTTTTTTTCAGACATAAAGGTTTATTGAAAAATTGCTTAGAAGTTAGATGCAGTAGCTCCTGCCTTTTTTGTGTGTGAAAATACCATACAGAGGGGTTACAATTACATGTCAAATTTCTTATTAAGGGCTAGGAAGGTGGCTCAGTGGTAGAGTGCTTGCCTTGCATGCTCGAGGCCCTGGGTTCGATTCCTTAGCACCACATAAGCAAAAAGAAAAAAGCCGGAAGTGGCGCTGTGGCTCAAGTGGTGGAACGCTAGCCTTGAGCTGAAGAGCTGAGGGACAGCGCCCAGGCCCCGAGTTCAGGCCCACAACCAGACCCCCCCCCCCCCAAAAAAAATTCTTATTAATACCACTATGACTCTTGTCTTCATTACAACACTTCTAAATGAATAGCCTAAATTTACTCATTATACTTCTTCATGTCCCAAATATTCATAAACTATTCAAATTTGATGCTGAACTTGCCATAATGAAACTACTCTACTTTTCAGATGCAATGATCTCTTTTATTTTTTCTGAGTCCTCAGTCCGTATCATTCAGCTCTACCATCTGATCATTCCTTCTTGAAATTCCCCTCTACTCTGGGAGGAAGGAGACACTGACATATACTTCCATTTTTCTGTAGCTCTGACCACATCTGTCAATCTGTCCACTTTTACACATGGAGTCCTTCACTCACAGCATTAGGCCCCTTTTGTCTCCTCTCTTATCATTTACAGACATTTGTACTGAAGCCAATGGCTTCACTGACAAAAATCTACGACTCTCAAATAGTTATCCCTTAAGACATACTTCTCTACTAAATACCAAATTTTCAGGTATTAATTTTAAGGCTCATCTGAATTGAGACTGTTACATTCAACTCAATATATGAGATGTATACATAATCATATAGATATATGTAGCACATATAACATTTACAACACATAAACATATGTGCTCTCTCTCTCTCTCTCTCTCTCTCTATATATATATATATATATATAACTGATGTATTTATTACTAGAGTTTTAACTGAAGGCATGTGCTTGCTGGGCAGGCACTCTACCAGTTGAGCCACCTCCAGCCCTTTTTTGCTTTAGTTATTTATCAGGTAAATTCTTGTGTTTGGGGCTGTGTGTGTGTGTGTGTGTGTCATAGGGCTTGAATTCAGGTCCTGGGCACCATCCCTGACAGTTTTGCTCAAGGATAGTGCTCTACCACTTTGAGCCACAGCTCCACTTCTGGTTTTCAGGTGGTTAATTGGAGATACAGTCTCACAGACTTTCCTGCCAGGGCTCACCTCAACAAGGATCTTCAAATCTCAGCCTCCTTAGTAGATAAGATTACATGCATGAGCCACCAGTGCCCGGCCTGTATCTTTGCCTGACTTCAGACTGTGATCCTCCTACCTATGCCCTTCTGAACAGCTGGCCTAACTAGAACCAAACCATAGCCAGGCTCCCAGTGGCTCACGCCTGTAATCCTAGCTACTCAGGAGGCTAAGATCTAAGGATTGTGATTCAAAACCAACCTGGGCAGGAAAGTCTATGAAACTCTTATCTCCAATAAACCACTAGAAAACCGGAAATGCTACTGAAACTCAAGTGGTAGAGCACTAGCCCTGAGCTGAAGAGCTGAGGGACAGTGCTCAGGCCCAGAGTTCAAGCCCCACGACCAACAAAAAAAAATTGAAATAAAAAAATAAAAGCCTAAAATATCAGCCCTATTTCATAGTGGAAAGGCCATTGAAAGAGTAAAGCTAGCCAGGCACCAGTGGCTCATGCAGATAATCCTAGCTATTCAAGAGGCTGAGATCTGGGGATTGAGGTTCAAAGCCAGGAAAGGCAGAAAAGTTCATGAGACTCTTATCTCCAATAAACCACTCAGAAAACAGGAAGTGACCAAATAGATGTTGATGTTTAAGAAAACAAAAGCAGGGGCTGGGAAGATGGCTCAGTGGTAGAGCGTTTGCCTTGCTTGTCTCTGAGGCCCTGGGTTCAATTCCTCAGCACCACATAAGCAAAAAGAAAAAAGGCGGAAGTGGCACTGTGGCTCAAGTAGGGACAGCGCCCAGGCCCAGAGTTCAGGCCCCACGAGCGGACCCAAAAAAAAAAAAAAAGAAAGAAAACAAAAGCAGGGCTGGGAAGGTGACTCAGTGGTAGAGTGCTTGCCTTGTATGCCTGAGGCCCTAGGTTCCATTCCTTAGCACCACATAAGCAAAAAGAAAAAAAGCCATTAGTGGCACTGTGGCTCAAGTGGTAGAACGTTAGCCTTGAGCTGAAGAGCTGAGGGACAGCGCTCAGGCCCAGAGTTCAGGCCCCACGACCGGACCCACGACCGGACCCAAAAAAAAAAAGAAAGAAAGAAAAAATAAGTAGGCCAGGTAATAGTGGTTCACGCCTGTAATCCTAGCTACTCAGGAGGCTGAGCTCTGAGGATTGTGGCTCAAAGCCAGCCTGGGTAGAAAAGTCTATGAGACTCTTTATCTCCAATAGACCACTAGAAAACTGGAAGTGGTGCTGTGGCTCAAGTGGTAGAGCGCTTGCCTTGAGCTGAAGAGCACAGGGACAGCATCCAAGCTGAGTTCAAGCCCCACAACAGACAGAAGAAAAAAAGAAAGAGAGAGAGAGAAGAAACAAAGAAAGAAAGAAGGAAGGAAGGAAGGAAGGAAGGAAGGAAGGAAGGAAGGAAGGAAGGAAGGAAGGAAGGAAGGAAGGAAGGAAGGAAGGAAAGAAGGAAAGAAGGAAAGAAGGAAAGAAGGAAGGAAAAGCAGAGCATCATTCAAAGGAGCAACAGGCTCTATGATATAATCATGGGTATAGATGGCTGAACTGAGGACAACCCTCTCTTTGTTAAGCAGGCTTCCTTTTAACTTCGGGATGAGAGTTTCTATAAATTTGGCTCGTAACTAATAGAGAGAAATTATGTTGGCCTTATAATTCATCTTTGACATACTTCAAATTCTATGCAAACAATTATCTTCCCACTGTCCAATTGCCAGCTCCTCTTTGGTTGCCAGGCACATCTGCTCACTTCACTGCCCTCCTACCAATTCCTTCTTAATATCACTCACAATGAAATACTATAGAAATCAATAAAACAAACAGTTGCTAGAGAAAATTAATAACCCAACATATCTGTCCTGACCATATAGTACCAAATAAGTATTTAGTATACAGAAATATAGAAGCAGCCAGCAGGGTGAAAAACAGATTCTTTAGGAGATCCATATTTCTTTTTTTTTTTCTTGTCAGTCGTAGGGCTTGCGCGCTCCCTGTGCTCTTCAGCTCAAGGCGAGCACTCTACCACTTGAGCCACAGTGCCACTTCCAGTTTTCTAGTGGTTATTGGAGATTAGAGTTTCATAGACTTTCCTGCCAGGGCTGGCTTTGAACCATGATTCTCAGATCTCAGCCTCCTGAGTAGCTAGGATTACAGGCGTGAGCCACCGGCGCCCGGCAAGCATTACTGATTCTTCTTTTTTGCTTTTTTTTTTTGTTGGTCATGGGGCCTGAACTCTGGGCCTGGGCGCTGTCCCTCAGCTCTTCAGCTCAAGGTGAGTGCTCTACCACTTGAGTCACAGCACCACTAGGAGATCCATATTTCTAAAACCTAAGACTTTCACTATTTATCTGATTCTTTAGGAAAAAGCAGCTAGAATATATACCTCCTAGCACAAACTCCATCCTGTCATATTTTTACTCTACTTTTTATTACTGTGGAGTGATAAAACAAAAACACATTAAGAAGCCCTCATGATTCCATGTGAGTCTCTCAACTGATAGTCATTCTTGAAGATTACAATTGAGAAAGAACATTTCATTGTCATTAGAGAAGAACAGAAAGAGGAAATAAAATTTCCTTTATTAACTGAACATAAAATTTTACCATTTGCTTAAATTTTTATTATTCTACTTCCTAGTAATCATAGAAAGGATCATAACAAAGCAGGAAATGCAAAATAGCTTCATAAACTTCCTCATGCAGAGCAGTTCAACCCAGGCATTATATGCAAAAGGAAATAAACTTCAACAACTCTAGAAAAATGGGCTTCATAGTTTTTCTATGACAGTTCAAATATGACAAAACTGAACATTAAAGCTACTGAGGAGGTTGAGGCAGGAAGAACATCACCCTAAACAAGAGTAATATCTTTAAAAAAAAAAAAGTATATACATAGCTCAACATGGTGGTACAAACCCATAATCTAGGGAAGGAAGATCATTAGTCAGAGGCCAGCCTGTACTACAAAGTGAGTCCCCCATTTTTTTTTATTTATTTATTTTGTCGGTCGTGGGGCTTGAACTCTGGACTTGAGCACTGTCCCTCAGCTCTTCAGCTCAAGGCAAGCACTCTACCACTTCTGCCACTTCCGGTTTTCTAGTGGTTTATTGGAGATAAGCGTTTCATGGACTTTCCTGCCCAGGCTAGCTTTGAACTAAGATCCTCAGATCTCAGCTTCCTGGGTAGTTAGGATTACAGGCGTGAGCCACCGGCACCCAGCCCCTTTTTTAATATATGAAATAAAAAGCCAGGCACTGGTAGCTCATGCTTATAATCCTACTCAGGAGGCTGAGATCTGACGGTCGTGGTTCAAAGCCAACCTGGGCAGGAAAGTCCGTGAGACTCTTATCTCCAATTAACCATCAAAAAACTGGAAATGGTACTGTGGCTCAAGTGGTGGACCACTAGTCTTGAGCTGAAGAGCTCAGGGACAGCACCCATGACCAACTAAACAAATACATAAAGTCAAGTTCAGTAGTCTGTAATTTTAGCTACTCAGAGGACTGAGACGCGGAAGATCACAGGTTCAACAGTACCCTGGCATTGAATTCTAGTCCCAGTACCAATACACACACACACACACACACAAAGTAAAATAAAATAAAGTTTATTAGGCTGAGTATATGGCTTAGGGTTAGAAAGGTTGTCTGCCACGAATAAGGCTCTCAGTCAGCCACTGGTGGCTCATTCCTGTAATCGTAAACTACTCAGGAGGCTCAGAACTGAGGATCCCAGATCAAAGCCAGCCTAGACAGGAAAGTGAGATTCTTTTTTTTGTTGTTGTTATCCTTTTTTTTTTTTTTTTTGTGAAAAAACTGTACAGAGGAGTTACAATTACATGGGTAAGATAATGAGTACATTTCTTATCAAGCATTGTAGCCTCCTCCTTTGTTTCCCCTTCCCATCCCTTCCCATCCTCCCTCCACCCCCCCCCCACCCAAGAAAGTGAGATTCTTATCTCCAATTAAGCACCAAAAAGCCAGAAATGGAGCTGAAGTTCAAGTGGTAGAGACCTAGCTTTGGGCAGAAACACTCAGGACAGCATCCAGGTGCCAAGTTCAAGCTCCAGTGGCTTACACCTGTAATCCTAGCTATTCAGGAGCCTTAAATCTGAGGATTGAGGTTCAAAGCCAGCCTGGTCAATCAAGTCCAAGCTCAAATTAACCAGCAAAATGCCAGACTATAGTCTGAGGGGAGAGGCAGGAGGGAGGGGGTGGAGAAGGGGTAGTGCTTATAAGAAAGTTATTTATGTGGCTGGGAAGGTGGCTCAGTGGTAGAGCGCATGCCTTGCATGCATGAGGCCCTGGGTGCGATTCCTCAGCACCACATAACCAGAAAAAAAAAAGCCGGAAGTGGCGCTATGGCTCAAGTGGTAGAGTGCTAGCCTTGAGCTGAATAGCTGAGGGACAGTGCCCAGGCCCAGAGTTCAGGCCCATGACCGGACCCAAAAAAAATAAAGTTATTTATGACAACAGCCATAACAGAGGCAACTGGTTCTTTGCCCCTTCACTACTACCTGGCTAAGGCAAGGCACAATCAAGTTCCTACTTGCCACAGGAGCTATAAATCAAAATATACCTTAATAAGTCTCCCTGGGTAGAATTCTCCCACAATCCTGAATGTCTTATAAATATTTGAGCTATCAAAATTCACTTTCTAAGAGATTCTTGGTAGTACTGCCATTAATTAGATGGCTGATTAGTAATGATAATTCATGATAAAGATTTTAACAGCAAGTCACAACATAAATCAATTTGGTCCAGCTAGTATCACTAATGACAAATTTTGTTTGTATAATGCAAGTGATACTGTGTCCTTTTCTTCTTTTTCCCCTCAGTTGTAAGGATCGAACCCAGGGCCTACGCAAGTGCTCTAGCACTAAGCCACCATAACCACCCTGTTGCTCAAAGTTCTTTATGTTAAGCTCAAATCTGATTTTCTGTTACCTTAAACCACAGACCACTATTCCATACAGCAACAAAATAATCTTAAGTTTTAAAACTCTTTTCATTTACCATTATGATTCTCTACTTTTAAACCTTCTCACAATTGAACTTCTCATGTTTTTTTAAATACCTCTATACCTTTCATTAGTCTTAAGCAATCAACTCCTCAAAAAAAATTTAATCTTCTTGTTATTATTTCTCAATGTGCCTTTTACAAGGAAATACCTCAACTAAACACAATCCCAGGTCTGATCTGGCCAATGCTATTATGTCACCATAAGCCGAGCAGTACAAGAACAGTGCCAGTCAGTATATGATTCATTGCCAAATTAGTAGTACTGTCCAAGACCACAAGTGCTTTAAGGGTTTCAAGGAGAAGAAAGATCACTGTGGACTACTAAAGTTTTCAAAAGCAAAATAAAACAAAAAATAGACTTTAAACTGGAAAAGGAAGAATACATTTTAGATAAGCAAAAAATATCAAAGAGTATTTCAGGGGCATCAGTACAGAACAAAGCAGATGCTGCAATGAACAAAGTCAATGCTTGAACAGAGTATCAAGAATATTAGGCCAAAAAGGAAAGTCAGTCATTAGATTGAGAGCCTTTAATCTGTAGGAAACAAGATGAAAAACGACCAATTTAACATTAAAAGGGAAAGAACAGAATAGAGACCAGTGGCACACACATGCAATCCTAGCAGTAGCTAGGAGGCTAATATCTGGAGGATTATAATTCAAAGGAAAGCTAGAGGCATGGCTATTAGATGGTACTAGATACCATCTCCAAAGCAACCAGCAAAAAAGCAGAGCTGAAGGCATGGCTCAAATGGTAGAGCTCCCACCTAATATGCTTAAAGCCCCGAGTTCAAACCCCAAACTACAATAAACAATAAATAAATGGGGGGGCTGGGAGGATGGCTCAGTGGTAGAGTGCTTGCCTTGCATGCATGAGGCCCTGGGTTCGATTCCTCAGTACCACATAAGCAGAAAAAGCTGGAAGTAGCTCTGTGGTTCAAGTGGTAGAGCGCTAGCCTTAAGCTGAAGAGCTGAGGGACAGCGCCCAGACCCAGAGTTCAGGCCCCACAACTGACATAAACAAAACAAAACAAAACAAAAAAAATAGAATAGCAGAATTTCCAGATAATGAAAGCTGCCAGAGTCATAAATGAAATGCCAGCAGTTACTTCTCTGAAGTTACTTAAGTTTAATCAAATAGGAATTTCTGATTTAAAAATGCAACTGCCTGAAGAATCTTTCATAAGAACTAGTCCCATAATACAGTGTGGCAGTAGAGAATTAAACCATTCAAGCAACATTGCAAAACTCAATCTCTCCCAAATCCTGCTACTCAAGAGCAGGGATCTAAAGGAATAAATACACTCCCAGATGCTCAAAGAAAATGTCTCACTGAAACCAAAGCAAAATTCTCATTAATGAAAAATCAACCATGAAAGAAGAAAAATTGTGTGTCTCATAATCCCCGGAAATAACCAAATCCCATTTGAGGTTAATGCAGATTTAACAAAACAGTGGAGAACAGGGCAAAGCAGTTCCATTTGTCAGCAGCAGCTGGGAGAAACACTGGTATCAGAGAGATCACAAACAACAATGCTTCTAATCTGTACCGCCAAAAGAAACATGAACTCCATCCAGTAAAGGGTGCCAGGAAAAGGCTCCTGAAGACTGTAGTAGATCAAAATCAAGCTACCTTATCCCATCTACCGATGTTAGGCAGGAACTTGAATGTCAGGATCAAATTCGCGAAGTAGTCCAAACCTTACATTTTCTGATCAGTTAATCTCTCTACAAAAAAATAAAAAAATAAAAAATCACAGTCCTTGTAATCAGCCTAAAACCAGCATTGAGCTTCAATTAAGCCAGGCACTGGGAAATACCATACTAAAAAAAAAAAAATCGAGACAGGGAGGGGGAGAGAAAAAGAGAGGGAGGCAGGGAGGAAGGAAAGTAGAAAGGAAGGGGAAGGGGGGTGGGGGGAATCTACTCACATGGAGCCAAGTCTATGAACCATACCTCATCTTAAATCCTAGAGTTCTTTCTTGTTTTAAAATGCTTATAATCCCCTATCTAGGGAGGCTGAAGCAGGAGGATCTCGAATACAAGGCCAACCTGGGAGAAAAAACAATGCACCTCTCCAAGCGGATATAAGAATAATTTTAGCCTCGACTATAAGGCTTGAGGTTCAAGAAAAGAACCGAAGACAAAGACAAGCAATCGTGAGAGATGAAAACCAAGAAATACACTATCAGAAGGGGTGTGACAGCTGTACCGCTAACGCGTTCCAAGAGTGATGAAAAGCACCTGCTACCAAGCAAACGATAGTTTTCTCGTGCAAGGAGAAGAAAAGAATGAGAAGCTGCCACTACTGACTGGCGCCAACTACCCGCGGCCGCCTTTCTCATTCACTCCGGTTAGAGAACCCTGCCCGTGATTTACAGGACCTGAGTCCGCCGCCCAACACTCTCGAGTCTTCAACCGTCCCCAGCGGCACCGGAGAGGACTCGGGAAAGAGTGGGAGAAATCTTCAAGGGTGTAGAAACGGCTGTTTAACATATTTGTCCCCCCAGGCACGGATGGCAAGTGAAGTTTGGGGTGAGGTGGTAACGGCGCTCAGTAGAACCCTAGAGCCGAGTGGCAATGAGTCGGGGACCCCCGTCTCTCCTCCCCTGCCCCAAGCAGCACACTCACCGCGCACGCAGAGCAGTGACATGGCCGAGAAGCCGGCGAGCCTCCGCCGCGCCCCGACCGCGCCGCCGCCTCACCGGCCGGCCTCTCCCTTTTCCTCAGCAGGTGCCGCGGCGGCTCCAGCTAACCGCCCCACAGGTCCGGCAACTCCTCATGGTTCCGGTCTCAGGCAGCGCCCCGCCGCTCCCGCGTACCTACTCCAATCCTCACCCTCTGTGGGAACTTGGGATAGCGTCGTCGAGTAGCGGGCGGCCAGCTGGGGACTGGGTGCGGCACCACGGCGCCATAGCTGGGAGGCAGAAGTAAAAGGGACTCCCTCCCGTCACTCCAACCGGAGACCCGTGCAAGCGCCTGGGCGGAGCCAACCCGTGGATTCCCTCCCTCCAGCCAATCAAATCGCGACTAGTCCTCAGACCACGCCCCTCACTCACGCGCACGTAAGAGGTGGAGTCCCCTTACACTTTGGAGGCTTAAAGCCGGGATGGGAGCGGCTTGCCCTCACCTGTGTGAAGCTGGCAGCCCCTTGCTCCTCCCACGTGGGTTAAGTTTCCTCACCAAAACAGATTCTTTTCATTGAAGAATTCCTATTGGGCTTCCTGAAAGGGACTAGCCCTTAAAGCTGACTGGCTACTTCCAAAATGATTTAACAAGATCGTACCACACAGTAGAATGTTGCTTTGTTTTGTTTTGATTTTGAACAGTAGTCCAGGATGACCTGGAACCCTTAATCCTCCTGCTGGCCTTCCAAAAGCTGGGATTTACAGAATTACACCACAACACACAGCACTCCAAGTTTTAATTTCAATCATTTAAACAAGTGATTAAATTTAGTTATTAAAGTCTAATATCAGAAGACCTCACATCTTTTTTCATGCTCATTTTGTGTTTGTGTTTGAAATAATGCCTGGTATATAAAAATCAGATCATATTTAGTTAATGAAGGATGAAGAAGAAGCATTTTACGCACAGTGGTTTTGAAAAATGGTGCATGCACATGTGAGGAACTGGAAAAAGCCAGATGGTACAAAGTAAGAAGATATGTAGTACGGTGTACAGATTTATCATTTCCACTCCCAAATTACTTGGTTTTTTATTAATTAGTTAGAAATAACATGTGGGATTCTTCTTCAGATGATTCTAATGTACTGCCAGAGTTGAGCACCACTAGAGTAGATATTTTGTTGGCCTCATTAGCTCAGGATTCAGTGTTGACAAGTTCTTGGCTCCATGGGATTCTGCTTGCCAGACTCAAGAAAGGTCTATTTAACAGAATCTTTTTTTTTTTTTTGGGTCCGGTCGTGGGGCCTGAACTCTGGGCCTGGGCGCTGTCCCTAAGCTCTTCAGCTCAAGGCTAGCGCTCTACCTCTTGAGCCACAGCTCCACTTCTGGCTTTTTTCTTTTTGCTTATGTGGTGCTGAGGAATCGAACCCAGGGCCTCGAGCATGCAAGGCAAGCGCTCTACCACTGAGCCACCTTCCCAGCCCCTATTTAACAGAATCTTTGCCCTCCAAAATCAGACCAAGCTACCGCATCATCTCTTTGTACCTGGAGACTTATAGAGTTATAGAAACAATCTAATGTGATTGGGGAGAGTGTGAACTTGGAGCTAATCAGATTCAGCTAGTGTATATTTTTCTTCTTTTTTTTTTTCTTATCAGTTGTGGGGCTTGAACTTGGGACACGGGCCACGCCTTTGAGCTTTTTTGCTCAAGGCTAGAGTTCTACCACTTTGAGCCACAGCGCCATTTCTAGAAACGTAGCTAGGACTACTGGTGTATTTTACTTTTAACAGTCTCTCTAAAGTAGCTAGATGGACACCAGTGACTCATACCTGTAATCTTAGCTCCTCAGGAGGCTGAGATCTTAGGATCCTAGAAACTAGGAGTGGTGCTGTGGCTCAAAGTATTAAAACACTAGCCTTGAGGGGGCTGGTAATGTGGTTTAGTGGTAGAGTGCTTGCCTAGCATGCCATCAAGCCCTGGGTTCGATTTTTCAGTACCATACAAACAGAAAAGGCCAGGAGTGATGTTGTGGCTCAAGTGGTAGAGTGTTAACCTTAAGCAAAAGAAACTCAGGGACAGTGTCCAGGCCCTGAGTTTAAGCCCCAGGACTGGGGGAGGAGGGAAGGGAACGGGACACTAGCTTTGAGCAAAAGAGCTCAGACAGCACCCAGGCCCTGAGTTCAAGTCCCACAACTGACAAAATAATAGATAGCTAAATAAAAATAAAGTAGCCTAGATTGGCCTTCAGCTTAAGAACTTCTTGCCTCCACCATTCAAGTGCCTGCATCCAGTCTGTCTATATATTTTCTCTATTATCATACAATAAATTACTCCAAAAGTTAATAGCCTAAAACAACAACATTTACTCAGGCCTGATAGTGTTTGCCTATATTATCAACACTTACGAGGCTAGGCAGGAGGATTACAAATTTGAGACCCACTTTTGTTACATAGTGAAGCTCAATCTCAAAAAGAAAAAAATAAAAGTGGAGTTTTTGTTTTTGTTGCTGTTGCTTGTGCCCAGTAGTGGGGGCCTGAAGCAGAGCCTAGAGCTTTCCTTTAACTTTTTCACTCAAGGCTGATACTCTGCCGCTTGAGTCACATCTCCCCTTTCAGTGATTTGATGATTAATTGGAGATAACAGTCTCTCAGATTTGTCTGCCCGGGCTAGTTTCAAACCAGGATCCTCAGATCTCAGCTTCCCAAGTAGGTACAATTACAGATGTGAGCCAGCTAAATCATAGTTTCTGTGGGTCAGGAATCTATGCACAATTCAGAGTTAATCTGGATCAAAGTTAATCATAAAATGCAATCCAAGTCCTGCTTGATTGAGGAAGCTCACTTCCAAGCTCACTCGTGATTATTGACAGGACATAACTCCTCCAGGACTATTGGACAGAAAGCCTCCATTCCTTATTGGCTATTGGCTACCTCAGTTCCTTATAATGAGTATCCCTCCAACCAGCATGGCAGCTTGCTTTATCAAAGCATGCAAGTTGAGAAAACAATAAAGTTTCCTGACAAAATAGAAGTTACCATGTTTTGTAACCTAACTATATAAGTGGCATATTTGTGTGTGCGTGTGTGAGAGAGAGAGAGAGACAGTGAGACAGACATAGACAAAGACAGAGACACAGAGACAGAGAGAGACAGAGAGAGTCCTAAGGTTTGAATTCAGGGCCTGGGCAATGTCCCTGAGCTTTTTTGGTCAAAGCTAGTGCTCTACCATTTGAACCATATCTCCACTTCTGGCTTTTGAGGGGTTAATTGGAGATTAAAATCTCAAGAAGGGCTGGGAAGGCGGCTCAGTGGTAGAGCGCTTGCCTTGCATGCATGAGGCCCTGGGTTCAATTCCTCAGCACCACATAAGCAGAAAAAAAAAAAAAAAAAGCCAGAAGTGGCACTGTGGCTCAAGTGGTAGAGCGCTAGCCTTGAAGTAAAGAGTTGAGGGACAGCACCCAGGCCCAAAGTTCAGGCCCATGACTGGACCAAAAAAAAAAAAAACCTCAAGAAATTTCCTGCCTGGGCTGGCTTCAAACTGAAATCCTCAGATCTCAGCTTCCTGAGTAGCTAGGATTTAAGTGTCTGAACACAGCCAGGTAGGTAGTAAAAAGGCATCTTAGAAATCTGCCTACCATACTAGGATTCATGAACTAGTTGTGGCATCTGTAACACTGAGGCAGTTAAATATCTCAGGGATATGTTACATATATCAGTTACATATATCAGGGAATAATAATACTACCTACTTCATAAGATAGTTTAAGGTTTAAATGATGAAATGTATCAGAAGTAGAGGTATGGCTCAAATGGTAGAGTGTCAACCTTTAGCAAAAAAGCTAAGGGAGAGCATGAGGCCCAAAATTCAAGCTACAGTACTTGCAGGAAAGGAAAGGAAAGAGGAAAGGAAAGGAAAAAAAGGAAAGGAAAGGAAAGGAGGAAGGAAGGAGTGAAGGAAGAGGGAAGGAAGAGGGAAGGAAGGAAGATAAGTTTATAATTGCTGGTTCTAAGAGTTAAAACTACAAAAAAATCATTGGGCATGGTGATGGTATGAACTTGGGAGGCACAGCCTAGGAGGAACTTACCCTAAACAGACAATCTCTCTCTATTCTTTCTCTCTTTCACACACACACACACACACATACACACACACACACACACACAGCAACTAGGGTGTACGTAGGAGTGGAGGTTAAGAAATAGACAAAGAGTGTTAGACAGGAGGAACATAGTACTGCCCAATAATCAAGGTACCATGAAGAGCTCTTTGGCATAGACATATATAGAGTTAAGATCTATGCCAGTTGTCTCACACCTGTAATTTTAGCTATTCGGGAGGCTGTGATCTGAAGATCAAAGTTCAAAGCCAGATTAGGCAGGAAAGTCCATGAGACACTGATCTTCAATTAACCACCAAAAAGGTAGCAGTGGAGCTGTGGCTCAAGTGGTAGAGTAGTAGGCTTGTGCATAAAAGTTCAGAGATAGCACCCAGATACTGTTTAAGTCCCAGGACCAGCACAAAAAGAAAAAGGGAAAAAGAGAAAGGATGGAGAGAGGGAGGAAGGAAGGAAGAAAGGAAGGGAACAAAGGAGGAAGGGAGGAAAGGAGGGAAGGAAGGAAGGAAGGGAGGGAGAGAGGGAAGGAAGGAAGTATACATTATACCACTAAAGGTACTGGGGTTGTAGGCTAGTTATAGAGCTGTTGCCTACTGTGTGCAAGGCCCTATATTTGATACTGATAGATATTGTGGTACACATCTGTAATGTCCACTTTGAAGATAAGGCAAGAGGATTGTGAATCTGAGAACTTTTTTCTGATAATAATAATAATAATAAGGCAAATCACAGAGTGGGAAAAGATATTTGCAATATCTAGAATCATATGTAGCTCTACAAAAGCTCGCTACAAATAGGAAAAAAAAGAAAGAAAAGAAAACCAAAAGGGAAGAAATGAGTCAAGGGCCTAATCAGACAAGTCACACAAAAAGAAAACCATGAATTTAAAAGCACGCCAAGGAGGTAACCAATTTCAATAGAAATCAGAAGAGTAGGGCTGGGAATATGGCCTAGTGGTAGAGTGCTTGCCTAGCATGCATGAAGCCCTGGGGTTCGATTCCTCAGTACCACATACACAGAAAATGCTGGAAGTGGTGCCATGGCTCAAGTGGTAGAGTGCTAGCTTTGAGCTGAAGAGCTCAGGGACCGCACCCAGGCCCAGAGTTCAAGCCCTATGACCAACAAAAAAAATTAATATTAAAATTTAAAAAGTAAATCAGAAGAGTACAACAGAAAACTCAATGCAGTACTAACTATACTAGAATATTGCTAAAATTAAAAAGATTGACATCAAGAGAAACTAGATCTCTCATATATTGCAACAGGAGTTGGACCTATTTAAAAAATTTTAGAAAGCATGTTGGCAAGATCTACTGATGCTGAATTTACACATGCCCTGTGAGTCAGAAATTCTACCCCTAGATGTATGTCCCAAACACATGTACACAATTTGAATGCATTGAAAAATAAATATCAACTTTTATAGTAGTTCTGGAAACAGAAAAGATGGTCAAGAAAGAAGAGAATGAGATTAGGAAGAAGTTAATAAGGGCTTAAGTATTTCCTCTGAAATACTGATTTCTTTTTTTTAAGCAAGGATTTGTTTTTAATATAACAGGTGTGAAATAAAAGGAGAGAAAAATTTCCTGCACTCATGCAAAAAGTGGGAGCTAAAGACTCTGTGTGTGTGTGTGTGTGTGTGTGTGTAAAAAGATTGGAGGGAGCAGTACTGGTGCTTGAAGTCAGGGTCTGAGTGCTGTCATTTAGCTTTCTCACTTAAGGTTCACACTTTACCACTTCAGCCACAGCTCTACTTCAGCCACAGCTCCACTTCAGGATTTTTTGGTGGTTAATTGGAAGTTAGAGTCTCATAGACCTTCCTGCCTGGGCAGGTTTCAAACCATGATCCTTGGATCTCAGTCTCCTGAGGAGCAAGGGTGCACCACTGTGCCTGGCTGTTATTTTGGTTTGTTTTTGTTTTGTTTTGTTTTTTCAGTGCTAAGATTTGAACTCAGGGCCTTCAGTTTACTCTACCACTTCTAACTCCACTTCTTTTTTTTTTGGGGGGGGGGGTCAGTCCTGGAGCTTGAACTCAAGGCTTAGGCTCTGTCCCTGAGCTTATTTGTGCTCAAGGCTAGTGCTCTACCACTTGAGCTACAGTGTCACTTCCAGCTTTTTCTGAGTAGTTTATTGAGATAAGAGTCTAACCAAGTTTCCTGCTGTCCCTGTGCTCTTCAGCTCAAGGCGAGCACTCTACCGCTTGAGCCACAGCACCACTTCCAGTTTTCTAGTGGTTTTTATTGGAGATAAGAGTCTCATGGACTTTCCTGCCTGAGCTGACTTTGAACCTCAGTCCTCAGATCTCAGCCTCCTGAGTAGCTAGGATTACAGGTGTAAGCCACCAGCTCCCAGCTACTTTTTCTTTTTTTTAATGGTTATTTAGAAGACAGAGTTTCTGTCCAGATTGGCCTCAAACTTTAATCCTCTGTATCTCAGCCCCTTCAGTAGCTAGGATTACTTGTGTGACCCCTGAGTACTGGCTAAAATATTAATTTATTTAACAAGGAATTTGAGAATCAGGATATGGTGGCCCAATCCCCTAATCCCAGCACTCCAGAAGCTAAGACAAAAGAATGAAGTTAGAGCCTACCTGTAATAATCTATACTATAAAGTGAGACCAAGTCTAAAAAGAAAAACTGTCAAGGTCATCAACCCCCCCCCCAAAAAAAAGAGAAAGTTTGAGAGACTGTCATAACCAACAGAAGGAAAATATGATGACTGTGTCTAACATGCTAGTCTGGGTCAGATTCTAGCATAAAAAAAAAAAGACAAGGATGGACAATGGTGGCTCATGCCTGCCATCCTATTCAGGAGGCCGAGATTCCAGAATCACCATTTGAAGCAATCCTGGGCAGGAAGTCAATGAGACTCTTATCACCAGTTAACCAACAAAAAGCCAGAAATGGAACTGTGGTTAAAGTGGTAGAGTGCCTGCCTTTAACAAAAGAGCTTAGGGACATTGTCTAGGCCCTGAGTACAAGCCCCATTACCAGCACAAAAAGAAAACAAAAAAGACATAAGGAAATCTGTATAAAATGTGGGACTTTAGTCAATGACAAAATTGGTTCATTAATTGAACAAATGAGCCAGGTGCTGGTAGCTCATGCCTGTAATCCTAGCTACTCAGGAGGTAGAGATTTGAGGATTATGGTTCAAAACCATCCTGGGCAGAAAATCCAAGAGACTATTATCTCCAATTAACCCAAAAGCCAGAAGCATAAGTGTAGCTACAGTGGTAGAGTGACAGCTTTGAGCAAAAAAGCCAAGCAAGAGTGCAAGGCCCTAAATTCAAGCCCTATACTGGTGCGCGTGCGCGCGCGCGCACACACATACACACACACACACACACACACACACACACACAAAATTGGCCAAATGAATGACATAGTGTAAAATGTTGATAATAGGGGAAACTAGGTGTGGAGTACACTTGGAAATTCTGTACTATCTTCACAAATTTTCTGTAAATCTAAAAAAAATTCCAAAATTTAAAGTATTCTGGGGGGTGGGGTGGATGGACATGGTGTCTGCTACTGACAGCCTGGACTTCAACTGCCCATCTTCCTGTGTCAGCCTTCCCAGTACTGTCATTACAGCTTGTAAATAGCCAAAATTCAGAGACCAGCTTGTTTTACCCTTGTGTTTTTTTCCAGCAAACAGAACTCTAAAGACTTGATCTGGGATTATATAGCTATGTTTATCTGTCTAAACTAATTCCTTCTGGACAGAGAACTTTTTTCTTTCTTTTTTACTAACATATTATTGGTATTGACTAGCTTATTGTATCTACTCATATAGGGTCACAGAGGGTAACGAATCTGAGTCTTCAAGAGCTTGATTCAGGGGGACCGATCTCATCTGCTTTTCTAAGAGGCCACACATAAATTCTGAATCTTAATTCACTTATTCTGCAAGTGTCCTGTACTGCCATCTACCGATATCTGCAAAGCAAGGACAGCCCTACTGTATCTCCTGGGTGGGGGGGGGGGGGGGGAGGCAGAGAGTCAAGAACTAATAGCACAACACTGATGTGCATTTGTGGTTAGCTGCTATTGGGGGAGATGAGATCTGAAGACTGTGTCTCAAAACCAGCACAGGCAGAAAACTCCATGAGATTTATCTCCAATTGTCCATTAAAAAAAAATCTGGGTGCTCGCTTCGGCAGCACATATACTAAAATTGGAACAATACAGAGAAGATTAGCATGGCCCCTGTGCAAGGATGACACACAAATTCGTGAAGCATTCCATATTTTTAATGCACTCGTTATCTTGCCCATGTAATTGTAACCCCTCTGTATGGTATTTTCACAATAAAAAAAAAAATCTGGAAGTTGAATTGTGATTCAAGTGGTGAAGCACTTACCTTCAGCAAAAACACCAAGCTCCAGACTCAGTTCAAATCCCAGTACATACATACACACACACACACACCACAGCACACAAATACCAAAACATATTTGTCACATAGTGCACAATATACCTATATAGCTATTCTAACCAAAATACCTAATTTTCTCTGGAACTTTCAGTCCCCCCACCACCCAGTATCTATATTTGTATGTGTAAAATTCACAGTTCTGCCAAGCGCCAGTGGCTCATGCCTGTAGTCGTATCTACTCAGGAGGCTGAGAGCTGAGGATAGCGGCTCTAAGCCACCCAGGGCAGAAAAGTCCGTGAGACTCGTCTCTCCAATTAATCACAGAAATAGCCAGAAGTGGTAGAGCGCTAGCCTGGAGCAAAAGGAGCTCAGGAACAGTGCCCAGACCCAGGACAGGCAAAAAGTAAAAATAAAAATAAATCACAGTTCTCTTCCCTGACCCACCCCAATTGGAATAGATATAGCTCTTATTGTCTATTCCAGAACCCACAGCCTACCGCACGAAGTAGGCTTTAGAAACTTCTTAGACCCACAAACCCGAAATCCCAGTGCTCGATTCCTCCATTTTCACAAATCCCTGAGATTCCTTGCTCAGCCTTGCAAACCTCGCCTCCCGCCCCCGCCCTCGCCCCATTATGGCAAATGCTAAATCAGATGTCCCTACAAAGAAAAGTTTCGAGTTTCATAGGCATCTCATAGCAGTAAGAAATCATGCAAGGTGGCACACTTCCATAATCTCTCAGGGAGATTAGCAGGTAGAGGCAGAAGAATCGCAAATTGGAGGACAGCCTGAATAAAACTCTGAGAAGAGAGAAAGGAAGAAAGGTAAGAGGAAGGAAAAGAAGAGATAAACGAGAAGAGAAAGGAGAGAGGGAGAGAGAGACAGACAGACAGAGACAGAGTGATCTAGAAAGAACACTAGCCAGGCTTGGGCTTGCACTTTGCGCCCAGCTCCTCTTCCCCCCTCCCCCATCCTGCCAGTTTGGGCCTTGCAGCTGGCCAACGAAGGCCCCGCCCTTCTCGACCTGTCATCACAGAAGCCGCACGTGGCCGGGGTGGGACCTCAGGCGACCTACAGCTAACACTTTGTCTCCTCCGTCATCCATTGGGGCCACCGCCACCAATCAGAGCCAGTGGATCGGGGCTGGAGCCAGTGCGTCCGGGTGAGGCCCCGCGAGAAGGGGCGGAGAGAAGAAAAGCCTCTGGGATGGGAGGGGGGCGTGTGGGGAGGGGGACAAGATTTGGCTAACATTCTGCCAGGCTGGAATTCGAGGGGGCGGGTCCTTGCGAAGGTGGGGGGAGGGGGAGGAGACAAACCGGAGGGGGTCAAGGGGTGAGGCTTAGGGAAAGCGGAGGATCCTGGGGAAATGCAAAGAAAACGAAAGGGGCGGAGTCGCTGGTGGGCGTGGCTTGGGCTCCAGAGGAGGAGCCTGAGGGATTAAAGAAATGAGGAAAGGGGACTAGCGGGAGAAAAGGTGGGAGCTGGGACCAAGGAGGGGGGCGGGGCGTTGCGAGGGCGGGGCTCGGACCAAAGGGGCGAGGTTTGCAGGCCCAGGCTTGAACTAGGGCTGCTCAGTCACTGTCCCAACCCATTACCTCCTCAAGGGCTACAGGACTCACGGAACCGCAGGTGTGGGGCGGGGAGGTGAGGAAGAAGGGGCCAGGACGAGAGTGCGCTTGGGGAAAGACGAGGAGAGGTGGGATGCACCGGTAGAGCAAAGGGTGTGGAGACTGCTGTAGAAAGGAGACAAGGAGTTGGGGAAGCAGTTAGGGGCTCAAAGTGTGAGCGAAGAGGTGCATTTTCTGGGGGCTCTGGTAGGGGGAAGGGTGGCAGCGCTCTGTGGAGGTAGGGGCGCAGCGTTAGAGAGTGGGGTGCTTTGTGCTGTGGAGAGTTGGAAGCGATACTTGAGGGGATTTGGAGGCACTTTGGGAAAGAGGGCTGTGTGATGGAAGTTTTGTGGTCCACTGTGTAAGAGGTAACGGTGGGTACCTTGTGATAGGCAGGGGGTTATAGGACCCGGTTAAGAGAGAGAACCTCGTTATTTGGGTAACAGTCAAGGGCATTGTAAGGACTCCGGGAAGACATTTGTGTTTTGTATTCTATGAGGGTGCTGGAATTAGTGGGTGAAGAAGTTAGTCTGTTGTGCTCCTGGCTACTCACTTTCTAACTCTACCTTCCTGCTTGGTTACTCAAGACAGCAGCCAGACCCTGCTTGCCACCAGAGTTTGTCTCCTTAACTGTCTCCTAAGTTGACTTTGAATCCGTCTGGCTAAGACTGGGGTTTCTTCCCCTTACTGAAGTCCCTGAGGGTAGTAAGGACCCTTCTGCCACTGGGTTCCTGTCAACCCCCCCGATAGGATAGTTCCTGTTCCTCCTAGAAGGCTGCCTTGGTCTCTGTCCCCTCCTCCCCCACTTTGCCCTGCCCTGTGCTATGGGTGTGCTCATTTCCACTTCCTTCCTCACCCAGGGGCCTGGCCTGGTTCTTGCCTGTCTGGGAACCTGTGCCCTGTCCTGGACTCTGGACTCTATAGTTAGAGACGACCCTACTAACCCTCTGAGCCACCCCATTTCTACCACCGAGGTCTTTGCCAACAGACTCAACTGACTAGTAACTATTTTATCACTTGTCAAAAACTAGTTTTCCCTCCCCTTATGTCCCCCTGGTTGGAGAATTCTATAGAATTCAAAAGTTCTGGGGGTTTCTGAAAGGAGAGTAGGAGAAAGTATTGAGACTCTTTGGTGTATATTTTAAGAGGTGGGCCACTATTCTAAACTGAACCTGGGAAGGAACATTAGGTTCAGCTGCAGATTGAGAAGGAAGAGGGAAGAATGTGGATCCCCACATTTCAGGCTTAGAAATTGAGAATAGGAGATAGTCCCCCTTGGGAGCGTCTCTGATCCCCCAAGGGGACTCAATGTAGTTTCAGAGTTCTTTTTTTCTCTAGGCTGGCTGGGAGAAGGATGAAGTCCCTGCTATCCTACTGAATGAGGGTCACAGTGTTGTTGAAAGGGGCCGCAAGCCAGCCTCCTCACACTTCACCCAGTAGCTTAGATACTGCCTGGGGAAGTAGGGGGGGGGGAGGTGTAACTGAGGCCACACAAAGCCTTGGGGTAGAGTGGGGTAAAGGAAGGCTGGCTGAAGCCTTTTGAAGAGGATCTGATTGCTATGGTAACACTGCTTTCTAGCGCTGTCTCCTGTCTGAGAAAGGGAGGGCCTAGGGCAGACACATCAGCTTCCTCAGGACTGGGGCATTTTGTATGAGTGGGTGGGACCTAAGAGGTAGCCCTTGCTGTGCAGAGGCTGAAGTATATAATAGCTTTTCTGCTTTGGTGCAGGCAACTGAGCATTTAGATGCTTGCGCACATCCTCAGAGATGCATATGAATGCACAAAAACTATGAAAATTATAACGCCAGTGTCATGGAGGCCCTCAGTGGTCATTGTTTATATGGAAACTCACATTTTACAGATTCAGAAATCTATAGCTTAAGAAACTAATTCCCCAGGTTTCAAAGTAAAAGAGCAGAAGTGACTATCCAGATCTCTAGACTGTTATTCACCACTCTAAGACCCATTGTTTTCTTTATAAATTTTTTTCAGTGCCTATTACGTTCCAGGCTCTGTAAGATGTTGACTCTGGGAATATAGCATGAAAGAAAAGAGTTGTTGCTCTCATGGAGCTTCCATTGTAACAGAGGAGAAAGAAATTGTGTGTATGTTTGTGAGAAAGGGGAGTGGACTGGTCAGCTGGTGATAACTATTTTTTTAAAAAGATGAGTCAGGCCTGGTGGAACATGTGTATAATCCCAGTACTCAGGAAGCTGAGGAAGGGGGATTTTCAGTTTGAGGTTAGCCTGGGACACCTAGCAAAACCTGGTAAAGAAAAATGAAAGAAAAATCCATAAAAAGATAACACTGGAGGAGTTAGGTAAAACCTCTTGATCTGAGCTGAGTGTAATCCCAGTAGCTGTAATCCCAAGCACTTGGGATGCTGAGGCAATAAGTTTTGAGTTCAAAGCCAGCCTAGGATATGTTTCAATAAATAAATAAACAAACAAATAAACAAAAACCTCTTAGTTGTACCATGCTTCCTTCCCAGGCTACACTAAGGCCTGAAACATGTTTGATCCTCCTGGCTTTACTATTGTCCCCATGGCCCTGGTAGGAAACTAAGACCTGGATCTATGGTAATGGCAGAAAGATACAAGATAGGGTTACTAGAGGGTTATTCTTTTCCTATAGAATTCTGGTTCTCTACATGTTTTTCTAGTAAGTGTTTACCAAGGTAAATGGGTTCTTATATTGCTATTCTGCAGTTTTGCTTTTGGGTGTTGAGAATTTCCTCAATCTTGTTCCTTAGTATTAGAAATCAGCAATGAAGTCAGTCCAAGGCTGGGTTCTTTTTTGTCTTTTTTCCCTCTTCTGAGATGAGGAGAAGGAAAGCTGGAACTATTGCTTGTCTCTTCTAAGTGTGGAGCACAAAGGGGAAATACGGAAGGGAAGCCTCTTTTTGCTCTTCAATGGACACCTGATGCCCCTGGGGGTGGGGGTGGGTGGGGCTTGCAACATAGGCAAGGCCAAAACAAGAACCTAGTTCCTTAATTGGTCTCTAAATTATGGAAAGAATTATTCTCTTGGTTCTGATGTTTGTCTCTTGCTTTCTGTTAATGTCAGAAGGGGGGGGGGGGGGGAAGCCTGGTTATCTGACTTGGAGACAACCTGACATGCTGACAAGACAGCAAGGTAGACAAGGCCACCCATTCTCTTAGGTTATGTCTACAGCAGCTGCTCTGAAAAGGGGCCTTTAAATGCCCAGTTATTGCGAAGATTCCATCATTATGGTCATTTAAAAAATGGAATGACAGGGCTGGGAAGGTGGCTCAGTGGTAGAGCGCATGCCTTGCATGCCAGAGGCCCTGGGTTCGATTCCTCAGCACCACATAAGCAAAAACAAAAAAAAGCCGGAAGTGGCACTATGGCTCAAGTGGTAGAGTGCTAGCCTTGAGCTGAAGAGCTGAGGGACAGCGCCCAGGCCCAGAGTTCAGGCCCCATGACCGGACCCAAAAAAAAAAAAATGGAATGACAATAGTTAGAGATGCTAGTTCTGCTGCCTTTTGATTTAGCTGTATCTGGGCTGGGCCTGGGGCCCAGTGACTCAGGGAGAGGGTGGAGAGTTTCGAGGGAGCTGTGAGTCATGAAAATCAGCTCCATCTCAATAGTTGGTCTCATTTCCCCCACTCTAGGCAGAAGCCCTCCTATCCCACTTCCTAAGGTACTCAGCCTCCTTGAACAGAAGCCTTTGAATTAAGAGTGTTAGGAAAAGAAATGAGACACCTTGATCTCAGAATAGGAGTTCAGAATTTTGAAGAATAATACCAGAGTCCCTGAAATTAAAATGTATCCCTACCTCAGGAGCCCTTGGACCACTTCTAACAAAGACAAAAGAACACCAAATAGCCATTAAGAAAAGGAAGAATATGATTTCTCAGTATGAATAGAGATGGAGTCACACCCTCGCCTTTTTTTCTGCTGCTCTGGTATGAAGGAAACTTCCTAGGATCCAGCTGGCTGGGAGCTTAGGCTGGAATGTAAGGAGGTGAATGAGTGTGGGGACATTTGGGTTTGAATCTGGTATGAAAAAAGCAAGCTGACTTTGAGGGCTGTTGAATTGTGTCTAGGGCTTCCAAGTGGGGGAGGAGGGTTGAGAAATAGGAGGCTTATGCCTTTGAAGGAGTTAAATGGCCAGGCGGAGAGTTGCTTGGACTCTGGCAGGTGTGGAGTTAAGGAGATGGGCGTGGCGATATTGGGCAGGCCTGTCCCCTTCTGGGCCAATAGGCGTGCACCTCTTCGAGAGGGCGTGACTCACACTTGCCGCTGCAAGGAGGCCGGCCGGCTCTGAGCCAATGAGCATGGTTGCTGCCCAAGGAGGGTGTGGTCTGAGGGGGGCGTGGCGGCCGTGGTTGCCGCGGCGGGGGTGGTGGGGCGCTGGGCGGGGCGGGCGGCCCCATCAGCTGGTAGGAAATGGCCTGTGAGTCAGAGGGGCAGCCGAGTCTGCGGCGCGGAGCCTGGGCGGCCCCGGGGAGGGACCGTAGTGGGGAGGGGCGCAGTAGCCGCCGGGGGGCTGCAGACGCCAGGGCCCGCTAGTGTTGCACACGAAGCTGTTCAGAGAAGAACCTAGCAGAGCAGGGCTCTCAGCCTGAGCCACCCTTTGTCTGGGTTGGGGGGCCCGTGACAGGGAGGACTGGGGATCCGAGGGGTGGGACCGGGACGGGACGGAAGGGCCCGGAGCAGCGGCCACCGCAGAGGAGCCAATTTGGGAGCGGGGTGAGTGTGTGCTAGAGGAAAATAGTAGAACTCTGAAGCCCCGGTAGGATATGGGGCCTGTCCCAGGCAGTGAAGAGGAAAGGACCTGGGAAGCTAAGCTGGGGGTGGGGGATCAACCAAAACAAGGAATCCAGACGCCAAGGTGAGTGTGATGGGCTTAGTTTGGAGGGGTTGCTGGGGTCTGCGCCCTCTTATTAGGAGTGAAGAGCCATAGGACAGGAGGTCTCAAAAGAGTTGAGGAGGGCAGACCCTGACTTTACCCATGGTGGTGGTGGTCTGCGGGAACAGCCACCTTAGCATGTGTGGACATGCATAGGGACAAAATGTAGAGCATCTAGTGTATTACTACTGTCTGCTGCACAGGATGAGGTAGGAAGCACATGGATAGGAATTTCTTTAAGTCTCCTTTGTCAGGGTGAAAATGGGTATCCTTTATACTGAGGAGCAGGGAAGGATGAGCCTAGTAGCTCTACCTATACTCACTTCTCCTACTGCCCAGGCCTAGCAAGTATCTGAGGGTAGACCCCATTGTATTCTGGGACTTGTTGTTTTTGCTAGCCTTGCTACCTGGCATGTTGGGAACTGTAGTCCTTGCCAGCTACAGCCTGGCACAGCTGTTTGATGCCAACTGCTGCCCACCCCCTGGACAGAGGGCGAGGTTTGGCCTATCTTGCCCTGCCCCCCACCCCAGTCCTGCCCCATGAGTCAGCTTGAAGCCATGGTCTAAAGCCAGACTGGCTGGGTGGCAGGGGAAGTCTTAAGAGTGTCTTGTTGACAGGGCAGGAACTGAGGATAATAAGTAGATGCTAGGCATGCTAGGGTCATATAGGGCATCATGTCATCACCTGGCTGCCCCAAGGCAAGGGCTCAAGAGGGTGGCTGTGATGACCCAGAAGTGGTACTAAGGAAAAGGCCCTTCCTGAACCTGTATGACTTGGATGGAGGAAAGGAAGGGTAAAGTGAAGGCATAGTGACATTGCCATTGGTGCTTTGTCCTTTCCAGCCATCCTAACTACTGAAAATGTTCAGAATTTGCTTAGGGATTTTAATTCCAATGAAGACATGGTGAACTGAGTGTGTGATGAAGGGAATAATTGGCGTAAGAGAGCTTTTCAGTCCCTGAGTGTAAATGTGCTCTTTCTCCTGGCCTCCTACCCCCACATCTGTTGTTGCTGATTTTCCCTGTAGAACTAATCTCTCTGCTTTTCCCAACCGGGGAATTTTTATCTGCACTGTTACCCAGTTCCCCAGAGCTTTCATTCTATTTTTTTTTTGAGTCCTACTATGCACTTTTTCCTATGTTTGGAGATATATAGAGGAGTGGCACCTGTGATCTGGACTAAACAATACTTCACATAGATGAGGTTTCAGAGGGTGCAATATTTTGTTCTGGAGTGGAAAGCAGACTGTAATCCCAGAGTTCTGAGATTACAAGTGTGTACCACCTAACCCATTTAAGGGCATTATGGATGGCAGGCAGCATAGGTTATTGCCCAAAGGAGAAGGCACACCCTGAGGGCAGTTGGCATCCAACTTGACAGTCTCCTCCCCCTAGTATTGCTTCCTAAGGGTGACATAGTCCACAAAGCCCATTTTGTCTTAGCAGAAAAGCAGTGGTTTGGGTTTTGTGGGTGTTGGTTGTACATTGGGGGAGGGACATGGAGGGATACTTGCTTCCAGTTGACTGCAAGTTTCTTCCTTATCTCTAGTTTGCAGGGTGTGGGGGGAAGGGGAGGCACTGGAAAGTGAGTCTGGCAGTGCCCCTGTCTCCTCCCACTTGTTTTTGGTTGGATTTGTTGGCTCTTGTTAAAAAGACAGATTGCTGAGGGCTATTGTGAGTTCAAGGCTGAAGGGCTGGCTTTTAGCTGATCTGAGGTTTGTACCTTTGTGGAGAATGTGATGGGGTATGATGTGTGTCTGCCAGATCTCTGCCCTTAGCACTTTGGGGTAGCACTTGTCCCTTTGGAGATAGATTTGGGAAGAAGTTGTGGCCTTGAGTAAGAGAGCTGAATTATTGCCCCAGCCACCTTCTATCTGGCCTGGTCTCTTTGATCTTGAGGTTATCTCATCTCCCAAGATGGTGACTCTGACAAGGGGCGCCTCCTGCCTAAACTTTCCTTTCACATCCTTACTCCCTTGAGCCAAGATCTGTTTTTCTGTGACTCTTTAGGCTGCCCAGCTCTTAGCACCTGAGCCCTGAATCCTGAGCCTGCCCCTTCTGTTTTTGAAGAGATGGTCACTTGGGAGGAGGATGCCCTGAAGTATATACTCTATGAACCCATGATCAGGAAAGGCCTTACAACTGACTCTGGGGATCCTGGTTTATGTCTGTTCTTCTCTCCTTAGGGTCCAGCTGAGCCCAGGAGCTGCACGGAATGGTGGCAGTCACCTTGCCAGTGCAGCGGGCATGGACCAGACTGCAACCTAGGGGATCAAGGCATCAGTCAGGAAGAGGGGACATACGGCTAGACTTGACACCTCTTCATCGGGGTAAGTGCCAGGAAGAGGAAGAGAGCAATAGATCCAGTGAAAAATCTGAACTAAAAATGCTACACTCTCAAGAGTTCTGAGAGTAGCTTCTGCTTTCCCTTCATCCATCCAGGGATTTGGACACTTTCACTTTCAGGAATCCCTCAAGGTCATTTCTTTAAGCTAGGTGAGGGTCTGAAATGCAGCTAGACGGAAGAGTCATTGATTTCCCTGACCATCTTTTTTTCTCTTCTCTTGCACAGATGTCCCCAGGCCCCCCAGCCCAGGCCCAGCATAAAGGCCGTGTGGGGGGGCCCCCCTGACCCAAGGGGGGACTTCATGCGCCACGTGCAGGCGGAGCCATCTCCATCCTCAGAACCAGAGGCTGGCCCTTCACAGCCTCCAGTCAGACAGGGGGCCCTCCAGGGTGGCCTGCTCATGGGCTACAGCCCAGCAGGGGGGGTAACATCCCCCGGGGTCTACCAGGTATCCATCTTTTCCCCTCCAGCTGGTGCCTCTGAACCTCATAGGGCTCTGAAGCGGCCAGCCCCATCCACTGAGGGTCCACGAGAGCTGAAAAGAGGCCCTGGGCTGGGGGTCAGAGAGGGATTGCCCCCTGAAGAACCATCTACTGTAGGACTATTGGGCCTAGAGGGATTGGGGCTGGGACTGGGTGTGGCCAGCCAACATTTCTCCCATCATGGCCTCTGTGTTGTGGAACAGGGAGTTAGTGCCACCTCACCTTGGACTTCAGGGGCCTGGAGTCCTCCCAGGTCCCCATCAAATGCTTCCTGCAATACTTTGCACACCAGAGACTGGGCTTCCCCTGAACCAGGGGGACAGGGGTCCCTGGGGCAGTCTCTAGGGACAGCCCCTTCAGGCCAACTGCACACACTTGACACTGATTTGCACAGTCTTGCACAAATAGGGGGTAAGAGCCCAGTGGTTGGGGTGAGAAATGGGGGCAACCCTTGGCCCAGGGAGTCCCCTGGCACTGCCAATGGGCACAGTCCCGAGCACACACCCCCTGGCCCTGGACCTCCAGGCCCCTGCCCCACCAAGCGAAGGCTGCTTCCTGCTGGAGAAGCCCCAGATATCAGCTCTGAGGATGAGGGGCCAGCCCCTCGGAGGCGCCGGGAAACCCTGGGCCATACTCTTGCTGCCAACAGTTCTGATGCCAAAGCCACACCCTTCTGGAGCCACCTGCTGCCCGGGCCCAAGGAGCCTGTTTTGGTAAGCTAGTAAAGGAGCTTATCTACTCTTTTTTGTGTGTGTGTGCTGGTCTTGGGGCTTGAACTCAGGACTTGGATGCTGCTCCTGAGCTTCTGTTTTGCTCAAGGCTAGCACTCTACCATTTGAGCCATAGCTCCACTTATGACTTTTTTAGTAGTTTATTGGAAATAAGAGTCTTACAGACTTTTCTGCCAGGGCTGCTTCAAACTGCAATACTCAGATCTCAATCACCTGAGTAGTTAGGATTATAGATACGAGTCACGAGCATCCAGCAAGCTTAAATATTCTTTTTTGTCATTGTTTTTTGGTTGGTCGTGGGGCTTGAACTGAGGACCTGGGTGCTGTCCCTGGCTTTTCTGCTCAAGGCTAGGGCTCTACCACTTGGAGTCACAGCTCCCCTTCTTTCTGGTTTTCTAGTGGTTAATTGGAAAGAAGAGTTTCAGCCTCTTGAGTAGCTAGGATTACAAACAACAACACCCAGCTTAAATTAAGCTTATCTACTCTTTAAGTGGGCGTATGTGTGGGAAAAGGTGGAAGCCTACAGGATACAAGCTTGTGATGGGCCCCCACCCCAGAATATATCTGGGCTTCACCTAGTCTCTTTTCCCAATCTTTCTTCTCTATAGGACCCAACAGACTGCAGTCCTATGGGACGGAGGCTGAAAGGTGCCCGTCGTCTGAAGCTGTAAGTGACCAGCTTTTCCCTCTACCCTGACCCTGAATGCTACAGTAGGGGATCTCAGGTCAGGAGCCCTAGATAGTAGTTAAGGGTGGAGTCCCAGAATCTGTCAAGCCAACTCACTGTGTGTCCCCTCCCATGCCAGGAGCTCCCTTCGAAGTCTCCGGAAGGGGCCAGGCCTGCTGAGCTCCCCCAGTGCCTCCCCCATTCCAACCCCTGCTGTCAGCCGTACCCTGCTGGGCAACTTTGAGGTAGCTTCTCTTGGACTTTGTGATTAGGGGAAACTTGGGAGGAGTGGGATAGTGAAATGTGGCTCAGTCGCATAAGGAAAAGAATCGGCATTTCTCACAATGTATTTTCCCCACCATAACACCAGGAATCATTGCTTCGAGGACGCTTTGCACCATCTGGCCACATTGAGGGCTACACAGCAGAGATTGGAGCTAGTGGGTCTTACTGCCCCCAGCATGTCACGCTGCCTGTCACTGTCACCTTCTTTGATGTTTCTGAGCAAAATGCCCCGGCCCCCTTCCTGGTATGACCTGACCCCAACCCAAGTTAGCTTCTCAGAGGGGTCAGGGGCAGAGGGAGGGTAAAAAGGTATTCTTTCTATGTTCTTCCACTAGAAGTGAGTCAAGGTCAGGTGGGGGAAATTCTAGTGTGGGGCAGAGGCAAGTCCAAGGTGTGAGATCTTGGAGAGACCAATACGTAGGGCTCAGGGCTTTCCTATTTCCCACTTTGGCTAATGGTTTATGGTCTTCTTAGGGTGTCGTGGACTTGAACCCCCTGGGGAGGAAGGGTTACAGTGTGCCTAAGGTGGGCACCATCCAAGTGGTGAGTTTTCCCTGAGGGAATAGAGTGGGTATGGGAAGAGTGGAAAACAGCCTCTAGGCCCTAACAACTTTCAGTGTCTTGCCCCTAGACCTTATTTAACCCCAACCAGACTGTGGTGAAGATGTTCCTCGTGACCTTTGACTTCTCGGACATGCCTGCTGCCCACATGACCTTCTTGCGCCATCGCCTCTTTTTGGTGCCTGTGGGTGAGGAGGGAAATACTAGCCCCACCCACCGCCTCCTCTGCTATTTGCTGCACCTCAGGTAAAGACAGGACTCATAGAGAGCTTGGGAGGCCCAGATATCCTGGAATAGGATCTCTCCTTGTTTTTCTGTCATCTGGATTCTTACTTGGATCCCACTATCTTCCTACAGGTTCCGGAGCTCCCGCTCAGGCCGCTTAAGCCTGCATGGAGATATCCGCCTGCTATTTTCCCGTCGGAGCCTGGAGCTGGACACAGGGCTCCCTTATGAACTACAGGCTGTGACTGAGGCCCCCCATAATCCACGTTATTCACCTTTGCTCTGATTACCAGCACTCTTGAATCTAGGTTGGCCAAAAGCCTGCCATACTGCTCCATCCTGGACAGGGTAAACATGTGGAGAGATGGCAAGAGCCCCTTCAGGCTTAAATTAAAGTCCTGGCCACACTCATACCCAAATTGATTATTTGGGAGTTTAAACCTTCTGATCCTTCCACACCCTGCCCCACTCCAGGTACTTCCATGTGCCTGCCTCCTTGGGTTTCTCAGGCCAGCTTAGGTAGAAGGGAAGAACCAGAGCCACCCTGAGATTATCCCATGTTCCCAGGCAAGTCATGCCAGCGTTAACTCCCTGTCCTGGGCAGGGGACACCTATTACTTTATTTATTTTTAATTTATAATTTATTCAAATTGGATTGCCTTGGTAACCTCCCAGACCTGATCATTGGTATTACCCCTTCTCCTTTCCCACTCTCAGATACTGCACCAACATCAGGAGTTGGAGAGGCTGTTGTGGGGGCAGGGATGAATTGCTGTCCCTCAGTTAAGGACAGAGAGTTTATTCCACAGTGACTGAGTCACTAGCCAAAGACTCAGCTTCCCCTGTCCTTCCCCATTACCTTCATTTCCCCTACCATTTGACCCATCTAAACGTCTAATTTGTGTGTGTGTGTGTGTGTGTGTGTATACGCATACACGCATACACAAGCTTGTGTTTGTGTGGTATGTATGTATGAGACAAAGCATGCATGCAGACACACACACATAGGAGTTAACTACCAATCACCTAGGGCTTCACACTCAGTTGTTCCTGCCCTCTTGCTTGTGTCTCCTTGCTTTAGAGTCCTGACTGAGGAAGGTGTCAAAGGGGCAGAGTCAGGGCTAAGGATTGGGGTGCCTCCTCTCACTTGGCCAGACTCTGATCCACCTACCTCAGCTGGGGTGAGGGATACCCCTCAAACTCAGTCATGTGGTTCCCAACTATCCCATTCTTCACTCCAGATTCTGGCCCAGCCTCAGCTCTTAAATCCTGAGGCCTGGCTGAGGGGAACAAGTGTTTGCTGAAACTTGAAGGAAAAAAAAAAAAAAAAAGAAAAACTGTACCTGGTACATTTTTTTTTAGAAAAAAATAGAATAAATTCTTCTTTGAAAACTTGAACGCCTTTCTTTCTTTCTTTTTTTCTGTTGGAGACAGGATGTGGAGGAGAGTAGAGGGCCTAATTAGAGCTAGAACTCAGCTTTCTTCCAAAGAAGAGTGACCAGGCCTGAGCCCTCAGGAACTTAGGATATTCCTTCTAATTTTTGGAGCATAGTCTTGTGATTTTCATATAACAAGGTTGTTGGAGAAAGTGGTTAAGTTGGATTCTTAGACTGGTTCTGTTAATAACTTTAGCCTCACAGAACTTGTATGCTTTCGTGTATGAAGTGAGGGTTATGATTATACACATATGATTATACAGACAAAGTTGAAGGTTAAAGCTATTGGACTCTGAATGTAAAGGGACGAGGCCTGACAGTCTGGTTGTGAAGAAGTGGGAGAGCTGTTGGTACCTTGGGAGAAAAGAGGATGGAAAAATGTCCCCAGTCATCAGGCAAAGTTAGGTCCAGTTACCATGGCAATGTGAATGGGGTCAGTCCCCAGTGGGAGGGTTTGATACAACAGAAGGACTACAAGAAAATATCACTATGGCACCCACGGCAACGAATCAGCTTCAATCCAAGGACACTATTGTGACAGATGGGTGTGATTGTGCGCACCCATGTACACCTCCGCCCCCTTCCCCCCCCCCCCCCCTCCGTTGAGGGTAAAGAACTTGATGGGAGGTGTTTTTGAGTCAGCTGTATGTGGAAAATAGAGCCCATTTTCACCACAGGATCAAGGATTTAGGGCTCTAACAGCAAGAACTAGAAAAAGAAGCCTGCAGCCCTGGGCCCTCTTTTCAGTCTGCGTTTCCAAGGGAACAACTTGACGCGCCGTCAGCGGAGCACCGCGGATTGGATCAGGGCGGAATGGGGGCAGGGACGGCGGAAGTACGTCAGGGGGAGTGGAGCGGCCGGGGGGAAAGGCTCAGGTCCGGCTTTCTAGAGAGGCCGCTCTGCTCCGCGTCTCGGTGGTTCCGGAGGTCGTTTCGGCTGTGGGAAATGCTGGCGCGCGCGGCGCGAGGCACTGGAGCCCTTTTGCTAAGGGTGAGAACGAGGCAGTCTTATACAAAGGGTCAGGACAGAGACCACCTGGGTCCGCAGCTGGGAAGGAGTGGGATTCCAACTTTGGGAGAAAACTGGGGTCAGAGGTCATGGTCCCCACGTGAGTCGTTCCCCGAGATCCCTTGAGGGTCGCGGTTTGGGGAGATGTCTTCGGGAGAGAGAGGTGGGGTGAGGGGCCGGGTGGAGTCTCAGCCTGCTCTGGTCTTTCCTTCAGGGCTCTGTGCAGGCTTCTCGCCGTGCTCCGCACCGCGCCTCCTCTGGATTGCCCCGAAACACTGTGATTCTGTTTGTGCCGCAACAGGAGGCCTGGGTGGTGGAGCGAATGGGCCGATTCCATCGGATCCTGGAGCCTGTGAGAACCTCTTTTTCTCATTTCCAGTCAGCCCGATGCCTAGTCCTTCACGTGTCGATGTGGGACATCTTTGGGGCCTGTATGTCCCTTTGGCTTCTGACTCCCAGGGTCACCAGCCCTACCAGGGCTCGTTGTAATGACCATCAGTCCCATCTTGCCACTTTTTCCTATTGCCCTAGCATCCTACAGGTTCTACTTTTGGTGGGCCTTGCTGGTACTATCCACTGTCTCAGCCTCAACTGTTTGCTTAGAGGTGCCTATTCTGCTGGCCTTCGTTTCCTTGACTCCTCCATTTCAGAGGTCTAGTCTGTGCCCTTAAGTTCCTCTGCCAGTGACACTCCATCTCTTGGAAGGTGCTTCATTTTGGGCATAATCTGTATGTGACTTTCTACCTAATCCAGGCCTAGCCTAGATTTCAATGCATTCCTCTTCTGAGGACCTATGACTCCTCTTCCCAGGGCTTGAACATCCTCATCCCTGTGTTAGACCGGATCCGATATGTGCAGAGTCTCAAGGAAATTGTCATCAACGTGCCTGAGCAGTCGGCTGTGACTCTTGGTGAGGGATACAGGGTGACACGGGTGCTCTGTGACCATTCGGATGTAGTTGCTGTAGATCCAGAACTTAGGAGAAAAAGCTGGTTGGGATCTGGAGGCCTGACCTCCTTTTCTCTACTGCTTCTGCTCCTGCAGACAATGTAACTCTGCAAATAGATGGAGTCCTATACCTGCGCATTATGGATCCTTACAAGGTATCTGCTTCATGCTTTATCCAGCTTTCTGAGTTGCCCTTCTCACTAAATTCCAACATACAAGCTTATCCTGTTGATGCTCCTTTTCAGGCAAGTTATGGTGTGGAAGACCCTGAGTACGCTGTCACTCAGCTAGCTCAGACAACCATGAGATCAGAACTCGGAAAACTCTCTCTGGACAAAGTCTTTCGGGTAAGTGGATCTGGACCTGGCACATGCCTTACACTGTCAGATTTTTCCAGTCCCAGGCTCTTCTTCCCTTATACAGGGGCTTGAACTCAGGCCTGAGTGCTATTCCTTAGCTTGTTCACTCAAGGCTGGTACTCTACCACTTGAGCCACAGCTCCACTTCTGGCTTTTTGGTTGTGAACTGGAGATAAAATTATCACTGATTTCAAGCCATGATCCTCAGATCTCAGCTTCCAGAGAAGCTAGTATTACAAGCATGAGCTATCAGTGCCTGGCCCCGGACTCTGTGTGTGTGTGTGTGTGTGTGTGTGTGTGTGTGTGGTGTGTGTGTGTATGTGTGGGTGGGTGTGCATGCTCATTGTGTATTTTGTTGGTCATGGAGCTTGAACTCAGGGCTTGGGCGCTATCCTTGAGATTTTGTGCTCAAGGGTAGCTCTCTACCACTTTGAGCCACAGCTCCACTTCTGGTTTTGGGGTTATTAATTGAGATAAGAATCTCATGCTATAATCCTAACTACTCAGGGGGCTGAGATATGAGGATCACAGTTTAAAGCCAGTCTAGGCAGGAAAGTCTGTGAGACTCTCATCTCCATTCAGAAAACCAGAAGTGTTGCTGTGGCTCAAGTGATAGAGTGCTAGCATTGAGCTGAAGAACTTAGGGACAGCGCCCATGCCCAGAGTTCAAGCCCCACAAATGACCAAAAAAAAAAACAAAAACAAAAAACATGCACCTTTCTGCCCCAGGCTAGTTTTGAACCACAGTACTCAGATCTCAGCCTCTTGAGTAGCTATTATTACAGGCATGAGCAACTAGCACCAGGCTCCCAGGCTCTCCTTGACTTGGGCTCCTCACAGGTATGGAGTCTGTGGGGCTTACAACTCTATTCTCTAGGAACGGGAGTCCCTGAATGCCAGTATTGTGGATGCCATCAACCAGGCTGCTGACTGCTGGGGCATCCTTTGCCTCCGTTATGAGATCAAGGATATCCATGTGCCACCACGGGTGAAAGAATCCATGCAAATGCAGGTGGGGAAGAAGATTCGGAGTACTCTAGTCCTGGGGGAACCTGGACTCCTTCTCTATTGTAATAAGTATAGCTGTAGGTATGTGTTAGAATTTCCTCTTGCTTCTTGTTGATGGTGGTTACTTGGGGCATCCAGGTGGAGGCAGAGCGGCGGAAACGGGCTACAGTTCTAGAGTCTGAAGGGACCCGTGAGTCAGCCATCAATGTGGCAGAGGGGAAGAAACAAGCCCAGATCCTGGCCTCCGAAGCAGAAAAGGCGGAGCAAATAAATCAGGCAGCAGGTAAGTAGAGGGGAGAAGGTGAAAGCGGTGTAGGGCTGGCATGGATAGGAACTTTGAGATACTCTGACTTGATGAGTCATGCTCTCTCTTTTCTTCTAGGAGAAGCTAGTGCAGTTCTTGCCAAGGCTAAGGCTAAGGCTGAAGCTATTCGAATCTTGGCTGCAGCTCTGACTCAACAAGTGAGAGACCAAAGGAAGGGTGGGAGTTGGGGACAAGAATTATAATGAAAGTGGTCCCATCTACCCATGGGAGAGTTCCTGCCATTGCAGGAACTCCCTTAAGCCATATTATATGAACTCTTGTATTGGGACCTGTACACCCCTTTCCTAGAAACCTGACCATTTTTCCCATACTTCCCCAAATCTGTCATCTCTAATTTTATCCTTCTCTGACCACAGAATGGAGATGCAGCAGCTTCATTGAGTGTGGCCGAGCAGTATGTCAGTGCATTCTCCAAACTGGCCAAGGACTCCAACACTATTCTACTACCCTCCAATCCTGGAGATGTTACCAGTATGGTGGCTCAGGTTAGAGCTCTCTGAAGACCCCACATAGCATCATACTAGGGACAGAGACTTCTACCACCACAACTACTGTTACATTATAAAGGTCTTTTTTTTTTGGTGCTGGTCCTGGGGCTTGAACTCAGGGTCTGGACGCTGTCCCTGAGCTTCTTTTGCTCAAAGCTAGTGCTCTACCACTTGAGCCACAGCTCCATTTCTAGCTTCTTTTTTGGTAGTTTAGTGGAGATAACAGTCTCACAGACTTTCCTGCCCAACCTGGCTTTGAGCCATAATCCTCAGATCGGCCTCCTATAGCTTGGATTACAGGCATGAGCCACTGGCTTCCAGCTTGTAGACGTCTTTTAGAGAGTACTTCAGCCCTAGACCTGCCTTCATTCCCTGTAAAATAGGGATCTCTAAGAATGAGACAGTTTCATTTATCCCTGCACATAAAACTTTTGTGGGGGAGGGGCATAATGGGGATTGTGCAAGCTAGATAAGTACTCTACCACTTGAGCCATGTCCCCAGCAAAAGAACACTCTTGAACTAACTTCCTTTCTCCAGATAATTGCCAGTGTTTTAAGTAACCCTATTCTGATGGTTTATAAGATTCCTAAAAGGCTAGGCACTGATGACTCTATAATCCTTATTTCAAGAGGTTAAGATCTGAGGATCATGGGGCTGGGAAGGTGGCTCAGTGGTAGAGCGCTTGCCTTGCATGCTCGAGGCCCTGGGTTCGATTCCTCAGCACCACATAAGCAAAAAGAAAAAAGCCGGAAGTGGCGCTGTGGCTCAAGTGGTAAAGCACTAGCCTTGAGCTGAAGAGCTGAGGGACAGTGCTCAGGCCCAGAGTTCAGGCCCACGACCGGACCCCAAAAAAAAAAAAAAGATCTGAGGATCATAGTTCCAAGGCAGCCTGGGCAGGAAAGTCTGTGAGTTTCTTTTTTTTTTTTTTTTACCACCAGTAAACCACCAAAAAGGCAGAAGTGAAGCTGTAGCTCAAATAGTAGAGCTCCATTCTTGAGGGGAGAAAGCTAAGGGATAGTACTCTGGCCTGAGTTCAAGCCATGCACACACATACACATGCCAAAGAGCTAAGTATGATGGTGCACGTCTGTAATCCCTTTCATGCAAGTAGCAAAGTTAGGGAAAGGTCATGACCAAACTAAGCAAAAGTTAGTGACACTATTTCAGAAACAAAGTGGATATGGTAGTACACCATGTCCCAGCTATTCCAGATGCCAGCCTAATCAAAAGTGAGACTCTTAATCTGAAACAAACCAAAAACAAAAGGACTGGGAAACATGGCTTAAGTATCCTTAAATTCAGTTCCCTGTGTCAGAAAGATAGAAAAAGAGAGAAGAGAGAGAGAGAAAAAAGAGAAAACAAGTTCAGTAGTCCTAGCTACAGCTTTTTTCCTTTTAGTCATTGGAAGAGCTATGCCTTCTGTCAGGTGTCCTCATGCCTCTCTGTCCCTCTCCTCAGGCCATGGGTGTGTATGGAGCCCTCACCAAAGCCCCAGTGCCAGGGGCCCAAAACTCAGTCTCCAGCGGGAGTAGCAATGTCCAGAGCACAGATGCAAGTCTTGAGGAATTGGATCGAGTCAAGCTGAGTTAATGGAGATGGCTTGGCCAGGGAGTCTGGATACTGGGAAAAGTACTCCCAGATTCTGGCCTTAGCCTCCCTGCCAAGATTTTGGTTTTTATTTTTTTATTTGAACTTACTAATCATGTAATAAACTCCCCAGTGGCAAACCAGAAACTGTCTTCTTTGATTGGGGAATGAAATTGGGAAAGTTACCTGAATTTTCCTTGGATGTTTACTCCCACCGTCCAGCCCTGTTAACACCTCTAAGCTGGTGCTTCCATGAGCAAGAATGAATTTCAAAAATAGTGAAACCATCCTTTTTCTCTGTAAGAGAAACTGTGAGCCATGTACTCTTGAGCCAGGAGCCTTATGCTTGTAATCTTAGCTAAGGAGGCTGAGATCTGAGGATCTGGCTCAAAGCCAGCCCAGGAAAGAAAGTTGTGACATTTCCAGTTAACCAACAAAAACCTGAAAGTGGAGCTGAGGTAGTGTCAGCTTTGAGCAAAAAAGCTAAGGGACCATACCCCTGAGCTGAGTAGTCCCAATACCAGCATTCAAACAGAAAAATATGACTGAAAGGAATAAACATGTCTACTGAACTGCCAGCTGGGGAGTGTGGCCTCCCTCCTAAGTATGTTTGAAGCAGGTATTTGGGGATTTTATAGGGAAAAAAACTTGTGCAGGCTGGTAATACTGAGTGATGTTTCTATTTTATTTTAGGTTATTGGGTTTTGAACTCTAGGCCATGAGTTTGCTAGGAATATGCTGTACTGCTAAACAGCTTCTAAGAGCATTTTTCATTCCTTCAATTTGAGAATATTTAATGATGTCTACCATGTGTCAAGGTCAGGGTTAGACACAGGTACTAAAACAACTGAGAGCTGGGCCTGGTGGGACATAGCAGGAGTGAAACACATGATAATTGTTTTACCATTTGAGGAACTGTCTTTTCTGAAGCTGCTGCAACATCTTACAATCCCACCAGCAGTGTATGAAGGATCCAGTTTCTATGTCCTTGCTAATACTTTTTTAAAATTAATTAAAAAAATTTTTTTGGATGCTGAGGATGGAACCCATAGACTTGAACCCATGACTTGTACATGCTGAGTCACTGCTGTTTCACTGAGCTACTTCAGCCCATTTCCTTTTTTTTTTTTTGTACTGGGGCTTGAACTTCCTAGTGGCCAATCATGGTGCGAATCTCCATATTTTTTGGCCGTTTTAAACCTTATTTATGAGAATTGTCTGGTCAGATCTTTTGCTCATAATTAAACAGAATATTTGGGATTTTATTATTTTAATAAAAGATTCAACTTAGAAGCTTTGAGGGTAAGAATGATGAAGTCTATCAGTTGGCATCAGCTAAGCAAAAAGGTGAAATAAGAATTACTTGGGCTGGGGGCTGGGAAGGTGGCTCAGTGGTAGAGCGCTTGCCTTGCATGCCTGAGGCCCTGGGTTCAATTCCTCAGCACCACATAAGCAGAAAAAGCCGGAAGTGGCGCTGTGGCTCAAGTGGTAGAGCACCAGCCTTGAGCTGAAGAGCTGAGGGACAGCACTCACATCCAGAGTTCAGGCCCCACGACCGGACCCCCCCCCCCCCCAAAAAAAAAAAGAATTACTTGGGCTGGGAAGGTGGCTCAGTGGTAGAGCGTTTGCCTTGCATGCATGAGGCCCTGGGTTCGATTCCTCAGCACCACATAAGCAAAAAGAAAAGCCGGAAGTGGCGCTGTGGCTCAAGTGGTAGAGCGCTAGCCTTGAGCTGAAGAGCTGAGGGACAGCGCCCAGGCCCAGAGTTCAGGCCCCACGACCGGACCTCCCCTCCCCTCCCCAAAAAAATTAGTTATATTTTACAGATTATAGTATCCAATAATCACAGTGAGTGTGTGTGTGTGTCGCGTCTTGGGGGGGGTAGGGAAGAGCTAGGCTTCAAGCCCTGTAAATAGTCATTACCAAGAATGGACATTTTTCTCAACTCTTGGTGTTTTTTGTTTTTTTTTCCGGTGCTAGGGATGGATCTCAGAGCCTTGAGCAAATTAGGCAAGCGCTCCACCACTGAGATACACCCCTCACCTTCTCCCTCCATCTCTTCTACTTCAGGTCCTGGTCCACAATTCTAAATTTAAAAAATTTCCAATCAAATTTCATTGGTGGACTTTCCACCCAGGCACCGGTAGGTGGCGACCGGGCTCTCAGTAGGGCGCGCTCTCTCTGGCGCGCGCACCTCTATGGTGCCGGGCCCCAGGCGCCGCCGCTGCACTTCCGGGCACGGATCCAGGTAAGCTGGGTCTCTTGAGAACTTCCGACTGCCCCCAATCTGAAGTGTGGGTGATCGGCCCTGCCCCAGCTCGCTGCCAGCGGTGCCTCATTTCCGGGGCCGTAGTGCCGAGGCGCAGACTGGGTAGCCACGGTAAGAGGCAGATCCGCCTGGACGACTGGGTCTCGGCGAGTCGCCCTGGCTTTGGACCCGCGCTCCGGTCGCGATGCCCGGCGGGAAGGTCGTGCTTTCTGGTTACCCGGAAGGCCCGGAAGCGGAGCGTGACTCCTCCTCCTTGTCCTCTTGGTCCCCGCCAGGCGGCGCCGTTTACTGGGTCCAGATTCTCTGGCGGCTGAGAGCCCTGGCCACCCCCCTGGAGTGTTGAGATTTGCCTGTTGGGGATAAGGTCTGAGACAACCTGTTAGAAAGCAGTCTTATCACTTGGAATCAAGTTTTCCTCGTGGGCTATGGTTTTGCAGCATCAAAATCCCCTGGTTGGAAAATTTGATGCCCCACCCCCAACATCCTAATTCAGTAGACGTAGGAAGAGCACCGCAAACATTTTTAACAGGCTAAAGGTTACTACCTACAGACTTGTACCTCGGTGAGAGGACTATTGGATTGGCTAAGAGGAAGTGATGCTGGTTGGATGGTCAAGGACCAGAATATGCTTTACTTCACCATGATATTCCCTCCCCTGTCTCTACCAGGATGCGGAAGGTCTCTGTGCTGGCCTTCCTGGCCTGGGTCTCTTTCCTTTTCTACGCTGGCATTGCTCTCTTCACCAGTGGCTTCCTTCTCACACGTTTGGAGCTCACCAACCAAAGCAGCTGTCATGAACCCCCAGGTCCTGGGTCCCTGCCTTGGGGGAGCCAAGGGAAGCCTGGGGCCTGCTGGATGGCTTCCCACTTCTCCAGGGTTGTGTTGGTGCTGATAGATGCACTACGATTTGACTTTGCCCAACCCCAGCGCTCACATGTGCCTGGGAAATCTCCTGTCTCCTTGCCCTTTCTGGGAAAATTGGGCTCCTTGCAGAAGATCCTGGAGATTCAGCCCCACCATGCCCGGCTGTACCAATCTCTAGTTGACCCTCCCACTACCACCATGCAGCGCCTCAAAGCCCTCACCACTGGCTCACTGCCTACTTTTATTGATGCTGGCAGTAACTTTGCCAGTCACGCCATAGTAGAAGACAATCTCATTAAGCAGCTCACCAGTGCAGGTCAGTATGGGCCTCGGGTATACCTGAGTATTTATGTTTCTTTAGAAGTCAGGATGCTAGAACTTTGGATGCCTGGCTGTATGGTTGGCTGCGGTACAGGAGGACTGAGTAAGAGAAAGAGACCAATGCAGGGCCTTGGGTATAAGTCCTCAGTTTGAAGGACAAAGAGCTTTAACCTTGGCAACATTTCTGATTTGCACAGAATGTGGCTTTACTCTTGAGGAAGTTAGTAAAGAGGCAGGGGAGAAATGAAGGGTCTTGGCTTATAAATGAAGAGACTAGAGGCCCTGCTTGTTTCCCTAATAACTTGGAAATAACAGGTTATACCCAGGAAAAACAGGCCAACAGAGCTACCTAGAGATTGAGAACTAGCTAGTCATTTTGTAGGAATTGAAATGAGACATCTGGATATAAGGTGGTTCACCAGAGAAAGCTCTGATGGAAATTTTAGGTTCCAGTAGAAAAGGAGTTGCTGTGCTTTAGAGTGTGTGGTTGGGATTTCTGATGAGTCTTTAATAAAGTGTTTCCTCCTCTGACCTGACTTCTGTTCAGACTCTGACCCCCTGTCTTGTCTCTGCAGGAAAGCGTATAGTTTTCATGGGAGATGATACCTGGAAAGACCTTTTCCCTGGAGCTTTTTCCCAAGCTTTCTTCTTTTCATCCTTCAATGTCAGAGACCTACACACAGTGGACAATGGCATCCTAGAGCACCTTTATCCCACCAGTGAGCATGGGGCTAAAGGCACTTAGATGCTGAGTAAGGCTGGGACTGAGAAGAGCTGCTTTTGTCTAAAAATCCTGGGTCTTTTGTGGATACAACAGCATGGGGTTTTGTCTTTAGTGGTGGAGGGATGTCAAAAGCTTGGCTGGGATTGAAGAGTGGACCTTAGTCCCCTGTGCTCCGTGTTCTCCCCTTCACAGTGGACAGTGGTGAATGGGACGTGCTGATTGCTCACTTCCTGGGTGTGGATCATTGTGGCCACAAGCATGGTCCTCACCACCCTGAAATGGCCAAGAAACTTAGCCAGATGGACCAGGTGATCCAGTGAGTGTGGGGTATTGGTTGGGGAATGGATTTGTGTTTGAGAATCTTAGGATATTTGGTACCAAGAGGAAAAGTCTTTATTTTGAGGCTCTCCTAGCCGAATTTCATCTTCTTCAAACCTTTTTCTAAAGTTAGGGGTATTCTCCATGTTGAATAACACAGTGTGTAGCTTTGGGAGGCAGGGTTATGACTGAAAAGCTATCTTTTCGCCAGCAGTCTAGGCCCTATTAGTGGAAGTCATAGCTGGGGATGAATGGGCCTCTGAGAAGAATCTTTTCTATTTTATTTATTTTTTTATTTTTGTGGTTCTGTGGTTTGAACTCAAGGCCTGGGTGCTGTCCCTGAGCTCTTATTTTTTCTTTTGTTCACGGCTGGAGCTCTACTACTTAAGCCACAACTCTACTTCCAGCTTTTTGTGGTTAACTGGAGATAAGAATTCCAGCCTAGGCTGGGAATGTGGCTTAGTGGTAGAGTGCTTGCCTAACATGCATGAAGCCCTGGGTTCTATTCCTCAGTACCACATAAACAGAATAAGCCAGATTGGAGTTGTGGCTCAAGTGGTAGAGTGCTAGCCTTGAGCAAAAGAAGCTCAAGGACAGTGCTCAGGCGCTGAGTTCAAGCCCCAGGAGTGACAAAAAAAAGAATTCCACTCTGACTGGCTTCGAACCACATTCCTCAGATCTCAGCCTTCTGAGTAGATAGGATTACAGGAGTGAGGCACCACTGCCTGCCTAGAAGAATCTTTATGCTGACCCTACCACATTTCTTGGCTCTCAGGGGACTTGTAGAGCGTCTGGAGAATGACACACTGCTGGTGGTGGCTGGGGACCATGGGATGACCATGAATGGAGACCATGGAGGGGACAGTGATCTCGAGGTCTCAGCTGCACTCTTTCTATACAGCCCCATGGCCCTCTTTTCCAGCACTCCACCAGAGGTAAGGACTGGATTGTGCCTTTTCTGGCCTCCTTGTAGTTAGCTCACATAGGGTTTACAGCATACTCATGGATCCCTATATTGTAGGCTGTCACAATCATAATCTGGGTATTACTCATTCCCATTTCTACCTATGCCCCTATGTTTTCCCTCCCAAATACTGACTTCAGCTTTGAGATGAACTCTATTGTATCCCTCTAGGAGCCAGAGGTGATTCCTCAAATCAGCCTTGTGCCTACACTGGCCCTGCTTCTAGGCATACCCATTCCATTTGGGAACATTGGAGAGGTGATGACTGAACTTTTCTCAGGTGGCAAGGACTCCCAGCCTTATGCTTCTGCTCTAGCCCAGGCCTCAGCTCTCTATCTCAATGCCCAACAGGTAAGTGAGGGGATGAGGCTTCAGTGTGATCAAAGCATAATAAGCACTCATTGTCTTTTGTCCAGTCGTCATCTCCCTTCCATAGCCAGGTTCCCTTTCTATTATCCCTCCCTTTCCCCATTCTGGACAGAATGTGTAATGTCTTTTGTAATACCTATGTTTACCTTTGCCCTGATTTATATCTCTGACCTGTGTCTCCTGATCTCTGTGATCTTTTCTGCTAGGTGTCCCGATTTCTGAGCGCCTACTCAGCTGCTGCTCAGGACCTCCAAGTTAAGGAGCTTAATGAGCTACAGAATCTCTTCATCAAGGCCTCTATTGACTACAATCGACTTCTACAGAGTCCCCAAGGGGCTGAGACAGCACTACAGACTCTGATTGCAGAGCTGCAGCAGTTCCTGCGAGGAGCTCGAGCCATGTGCATTGAGTCTTGGGCCCGTTTCTCTCTGGTCCGCATGGCAGGAGGTGCTGCTATCTTGGCTGCTGCTTGCTTTCTCTGCCTGCTCGCATCCCAGTGGGCAGCATCCCCAGGATTTCCCTTTCATTCCCTACTGCTGATACCTATAGCCTGGAGCCTTGCTGGGGCCATACTGTATGTCGGACTCTTGACAGTTACTAGGATGAAGCTAGATCCAGTGCTTCTAGGGGCTATGGCTGCAACAGGCTCACTCCTTTATTTTCTGTGGAAAACGTGGACTGGCTGGGGGTCTAAGAGGCCTGTAACAACTCTACTTCCCATTCCTGGGCCTGTCCTGTTATTCCTGCTTATTCGCTTGGCTGCCTTTTTCTCTGATAGTTTTGTTGTAGCTGAAGCCAGGGCTACCCCCTTCCTTCTGGGCTCACTCATCTTATTCCTAGTTGCCCAGCTTCACTGGGAAGGCCAAGTGCTGCCACCTAAGCTGCTCACAATGTCCCGCCTTAGCTCCTCTGCTCCAACAGTGCCCCCACGGCACACTGGCACCTATGCCCTGTGGCTTGGAGTTGGGTTACTTTTATGTACAAGGCTAGCTGGGCTTTTCCATCGCTGCCCTGAAGAGACTCCTGCCTGCCACTCCTCTCCCTGGTTGAGTCCTCTGGCATCCATAGTGGGTGGTCGAGACAAGAATTTGTGGTATGGAGCTTGTGTGGGGTCACTGGTGGCCCTGTTAGTTGCTGTGCGTCTGTGGCTTCGCCATTATGGTAACCTCAAGAGCCCTGAGCCTTCTGTGCTCTTTGTGCGCTGGGGGCTTCCTCTCATGGCTCTAGGTACCGCTGCCTATTGGGCATTGGCATCGGGAGCAGATGAAGCACCACCACGTCTCCGGGCCCTGGTTTCTGGGGCATCAGTTGTGCTGCCGCGGGCTGTGGTGGGGCTGGCTGCTTCAGGGCTCATGCTGCTGCTCTGGAGGCCTGTGGCAGTGCTGGTGAAGGCTGGGGTCGGTGCTTCAAGGACCAGGACTGTCCTCACTCCCTTCTCAGGACCCCCTACTTCTCAGGCTGACCTGGATTACGTGGTCCCTCAAATCTACCGATACATGCAGGAGGAGTTCCGGGGCCGTCTAGAAAAGACCAAATCTCAGGTTCCCTTGACTGTGGCTGCTTATCAGTTGGGGAGTGTCTACTCAGCTGCTATGGTCACAGCCCTCACCCTGTTGACCTTCCCACTTCTGCTATTGCATGCAGAACGCATCAGCCTTGTGTTCCTGCTTCTGTTTCTGCAGAGCTTCCTTCTCCTGCATCTACTTGCTGCTGGGATTCCCATCATCACTCCTGGTAAATACATATCTTAGTCCTCATTGACCTGAGGACAGTGGAGTCCAGCTTCCTTTTTTCAGGGAAGTGTTGCTTCATGCCCCTCACAATTAGAAAAGGTCTACTTGATGTCCCCTCTTATATCTGCCATCACCAATCTAATCCCTCCCTCAAACTATCAGTTATGGAGGGGGAAGACAAGGAGTCCTTTAGACTCATTTCTTGTGGAAATGTTACATCCTTTCAGTATATTTTCTGATTTTCCAGTAATATAAGTGGCTAATTATGAAAATACAGCATAATGAACTGTGTGTGTTAAAGAAAGGTTAAACATAAGGGGGTGGGTTTCAGATTAGAATGACAGGGCTTTGTATAACAAGAGAACTAGAATTACAGAGTCCTGACAAGGAAGTAAGATGATGGGCATGTATGTATATGAGGAACCTATGATTCTGGAGCAGTAAGGCTTGCATTAACAAATGAGATTTTAAAGACTTATCTTTTCCTCTAGGCCCTTTCACTGTGCCATGGCAGGCAGTTTCCGCTTGGACCCTCATGGCTACACAGACCTTCTACTCCACAGGCCACCAACCTGTCTTTCCAGCCATTCAGTGGCATGCAGCCTTTGTAGGGTTCCCAGAAGGTCATGGATCCTCTACTTGGCTGCCTGCTTTGCTAGTGGGAGCCAACACCTTTGCCTCCCACCTCCTCTTTGCAGGTACCTCCTTGCTTTCCCTTCCCAGCTTCCATTGTTTTATTCTGGCTTTTGTAGAAAGAGGAAAGTCCTGGATATGCGTAGTTTTGTTGGATCCTTGGCATCCCTTGGCTGAGGCTAATTAAAGCCTGAGCCAATTGGAGTTGCTAGGGACTAAGATGGACTGGTCCCATTGATACTGTCCTGTCCTCTATTGATACCATCCCTGCCTTCCCCTGAGACAGTAGGTTGCCCCCTGCTCTTGCTCTGGCCCTTCCTGTGTGAGAGTCAAGGGCCAAAGAAGAGGCGGCAGTCTCCAGGGAGTGAAGTTGAAGCCAGAATCAGGTCTGAAGAGGAGGAAGAGGAGCCACTGATGGAGATGCGTCTCCGGGAAGCACCACACCAATTCCATGCAGCGCTGCTGCAGCTGGGCCTCAAGTACCTGTTTGTTCTTGGTATTCAGGTGAGTGAAGAATGCAGATCATAAAAGTACTGAGCTTTTCTCATTTTTACATTGTTTCATATTTTTCATATAGCAACTCTCCCTTTTTCCTACTTTCTTGCCCCTATCCCCTACTTGCAAACTAATTCTGCCCTCTTCTCTTCCCTTAGATTCTGGCCTGTGCCTTAGCAGCCTTCATCCTCCGCAGGCATCTTATGGTCTGGAAGGTGTTTGCCCCCAAGTGAGTAGATTTGCTCGAGAAGGACAGGTGGTGGAGAGGGAGAGACATTAAACAAAGCCTCTGTGTGGGAAAGACCCAAGACCTACAATCAGCCTCTGAAGTACTCTACCTTTCTTTGCAGGTTCATTTTTGAAGCCATAGGCTTCATTGTGAGCAGCGTGGGACTCTTACTGGGCATAGCTTTGGTGATGCGAGTAGATGGTGCTGTGAGCTCCTGGTTCAGAAAACTAGTTTTGGCCCAGCAGAGGTAGCCCAGGTTGTGGACACTGGCACCTGGCTGTGGAAAGAATGGAAAAATAATCTAGCTTTGCCCACACAGGTGCTAGATGATCCACAAGGGAGCCTCAGCCACGCCTCTTACCATCAGGCAGCCAGGGGTTTGCTGGCTTTGGGACTTAATTATTTTATAATTCAGAAGCATAGTGGAGCCTCTTCCCTAAGTTCTGATTTGGATACATCTGATAAACTACAGGGGTGGTTTCCAAAGTGGAATAAAATAATAATGTAAATATGTGTGTCTGAGATGTAGGAGAATTTCCAGTATTCCTAAAAGGGCTGAGAGGAAGGTCAGTGTCCTCTCCTACCAGGCACAGATTGGAATAGCCTCAAGTGTTGGGATTACAGGCATGTACTGCTGCTCCTGAAAAAATTGCCATTCCAAAGTACATTCATAATCTTGTGCAGCCATCACAGTGGTCAATTCTATGACATTTTCATCTCCAAAAAAACCCCTGTGCCCCAAAACATTCACTTTCTCCTTCTCCAACCCCTGCTGCCACCAGTATGCTTTCTGTCTCTTTACTTGTTTTTCTGAGTATTTCATATAGATGAGATCACTAAGAATTGGGGATATAACTCAAGTCCCTGTGTTCAATCTCCAGTGCCACACACACACACACAAAATCATGCAATATGTATTCTTTTCTGTCTGGCCTCTTTCACTAAGCATTTCAAAAATCATGTTGCAGCTGGGCACTGGTAGCTCAGCCTGTAATCCTAGCTTCTCAGGAGGCTGAGAGATGAGGATCGTCGTTCAGAGCCAGCCTGTCAGGAAAGTCCCTGAGACTCTTATCTCCAGTTAACCACCAGAAAAACGAGAAGTGGTGCTGTGGCTCAAAGTAGTAGAATGCCAGCTTTGAGCAAAAAAAGCTCTGGGACGGTGCCCAGGTTCTCAGGTCAAGTCCCACAATTGATAAATCATGTTGCAGTATGTATTAGCTTCGTTCTTTCTATGGCCACGTAATACTCAATTGCATTGGTCTGTATTTTATTCTTCTACCTATTGATTGACATTGCGGTTTTCATCTTTTGGTTATGAGCAATACTGTTATGAACATTCATGTATAATGTGTTTTTTTTTTCTTTTTTATTGTCTGTGCTAGTACTAGGCTTGAATTCAGGCATCATGCTTACACTTAGATATTTTACTCAAGGTTGGTGTTCTGCAACTTCAGTTCTACCTCTACTTCCAGCTTTTTGCTGGCTAATTGGAGGTAAGGGTTTCTTTGACTATTCTGCCTTGACTAGCTTCGTTTTAAGATAAGGCCTTCCTATATAGCCCAGGCTGGCCTCAAACTCACTATCCTTCTACATCAGCTTCTTGAGTGCTGGAATTACAACTGTGTGCCACTGTTCATTCCCCTACCTATTTTCTAATTGGGTTGTGTTTTTATAAGCATTCTTTTGTTGTTGTTGTTGGTTGTGGGGCCTGAACTCTGGATTTGGGCACTGTCTCTGAGCTTTTCAGCTCAAGGATAGCACTCTACCACTTGAGCCACAGCACCACTTCCACATTTTTCTGCTTATGTGGTGCTGAGGAATCAAACCCAGGGCCTCATGCATGCAAGGCAAGCACTCTACCTCTGAGCCACCTTCCCAGCCCCTGTAAACATTCTTTTAATGGCATATATTAATTGTACAAAAAATGGTTTCCATTGTGCATGACATTCTTTCTATATTCTAGGTGTAAGTCACAGATAAGATTTGCAAATATTTTCTCTATCTTGTGAGTTGTAGTGAGATTCAGTAAAAACAAACAAGCCAGAAAACTGTTTTCAACTGCTTTCACACCACTATCAACACAGAAGACGCCTATCACCTTAAAAGGGGATATTTCTTCTCAACAACAAACAATTAGTTATGCAGTTGATATCAGCTGAGTATCCTCTATTTCCATTCAGTTATTTTTTTGGAAGGGGGTATTGGAGTTTTAACTCAAGAGCTCCATGCTTGCTAAGCAGTCATTCTACCATTTGTGTGCCATGTACCTAGCCCATTTTTGCTTTAGTTATTTTTCATACAGGGTCTTTTTGCCTAGAGCCAGTCTTGAACCTAGGTCTTCCTTACCTTTGCTTCCTGATTAGCTGGAATTCTAGGCACACATCCATGCCTGGTTTGTTTTGTTGAGATGGAGTCTCACTAACTCTGCTCCTGCTGACCTAGAACTTTGATCCGGTCTCTGCCTTCCTAGTTCTGGGTCTATAGGTTTGTACCTCTATGCTCAACTTCAGTTCAGTGCTGACACCACATACAGGAATAGTTCTTAATACTGCCCTCCCCACTTAAGTCTCAAGTTGCTGTACTTGTGCTTTTGACTGACAGGCTATGAAGTAGTTTTCCCCACAATTGTATTCTTGGGCAAGTTTGTTTGAAAAGTTCACAGACCTCCAGGAAGCATTTACTTAAGTTTAGTGGTTTATCATTAAGGGTAAGGAGATGCATAGAAGGAGATATGAAAGAAGGATACAGCTTCAGTGTCTTCTCCAAGCACATAGGAAACCTCTATGTTTTCAGGAACTGGGAAACTCCAAACTCTGCCCTTTTGAGGGTTTATGGAGATTCATTGCCAATAGTCTCATGGGGGACAGGGAGGAATACAGGGGAACCCAGTAGGGTCCGTCTAGTCATAGTCATTTCATTCTATTGAATCTTGATATCTGAGGTCTGTAACAGGATGTAGTCCAGCCTAGCCATGAACTTAAGACCTTCCTGTCTCCGGCTCCCCACTGTTGTAAGTATAAGCATGTATCACACTGCTTGGGCTTTGTTCAATTTTTTTTTTGACTATATAGCATTCCTTCCTCCCACCCAGATACGGAAAAACACCCCTGTGAAATAAGGAGGGTCTTTTTTTTTTTTGTCGGTTGTGGGGCTTGAACTCTGGGCCTGGGCGCTGTCCCTCAGCTCTTCAGCTCAAGGCGAGTGCTCTACCACTTGAGTTACAGCGCCACTTCCGGTTTTCTGGTGGTTTATTGGAGATAGGAGTCTCACGGTCTCTCCTGCCCGGGCTGGCTTTGAACCGCGATCCTCAGATCTCAGCCTCCTGAGTAGCTAGGATTACAGGCGTGAGCCACCAGCGCCTGACATAAGGAGGGTCTTATAAGCTTCCATCAGATAAGTTGAGTAAGAGGATTTCTTGGTGTTCAGCTAAAGGTAGGGGAAAACTAGAATATTTCTGTGACTCATCTTAGGTAGGGAATTAGAAGCCAGAAATAGTGATGAGGACCAAATTTCACAGCATCACAGTTTTTTAATTTTGCACATTTAAGTTTTTTGGTAAAATCCAATTCACCTTAGTTTTCCTTTGGTTGGTTGGACTTTTTGTTTTGTCGGTCGTGGGGCCTGAACTCTGGGTCTGGGCACTGTCCCTCAACTCTTCATCTCAAGGCTAATGCTCTGCCACTGGAGCCAGAGCACCGCTTCCAGTTTTTTCTGCTTATGTGGGGCTGAGGAATTGAACCCAGGGCCTCTAACACTGAGCCACCTTCCCAGCCCAGTTGGTTGGACTTTTAAGTGTCATATAACAAACCATGACTTAGTTAGAGAACATTTTTATCATCTCCAATTAGTTGTACTTTGTTTACAGCTAACCTCCTGTCCCTGTCTTGGCCACTGATCTGTTTTTAGTCCTTATCAATTTGCCTTTCAGGATATTTCATAGACATGCAATATGTGGTCTTTTGGTCTGACTTTGTTTTGAGGTTTATCTTTTGTGCATACATTACTGTTGTGAACTTTTCAATGCTGAATCATTGGCTATGACCAGCTGATAAATCTTATATTGTTTCCTGTTTTGAAAGTACTTTTTTGGGCTACTGTGAACATTTTAATTAAAAAACAAAACTTATTTGTAATTGAAACCAGGTCTTTGCTTATGCTAGGAAAGCACTCTTCCACTGGGCTATATCTCCAGCTCTTTGTGAAAATCTTTTTTTGCTGGTACTAGGGATTGAACTCGGGGACTACATACTTGCTAGGCAGGTACTCTACCACTTGAGCTCCACCTTCAGTCCCTCCCTACTTTATATTGGCATGTATGTGTGTGTGTGTGTGTGTGTGTGTGTGTGTGCGCGCGTGTGTGCGTGCGTGTGTGTGCGTATGTGAGAGAGAGAGAGAAGAGAGAGAGAGGGGACAGAGTGAGAGGACAGAGAGAGAGTGTGTTTCCGTCTTGAGGACTGAACTTGGCCTGGGTGCTGTCTGTGAGCTTTTTTTGCTCAAGACTAGCGAGTACTCTACCACTTTGAGCCACAGTTCCACTTCAACTTTTTAGAAGTTTATTGGAGATCAAGAGTCACATGGACTTTCCTGCCCAGATTTGGCTTTGAATTGTTTCTCAGATCTCAAGCCTCCTGAGTAGCTCATAGGCGTGAGCCACTACCACTGAGCTTTATTGGCATTTTTTTGAGTTAGGATCTCACTTTATACCTGAGCTGAGCAGTATTAATTTATGCCTGTACTGCAATGCTTCTACTTGTGTTTCCATGTCACTGAGGATGACAGGCACATGCCATTGCCCTCAGCCTTCATGTTTCCCCTGGTAACAGGCACAGTGCTAGTATACTCAGCCATTGTTTGAGATGTAGTCTCATGAATTTTATGCCCAGATTAGCTTCAAACTGAAATTCCTTCTACCCACACAATTCCCTATCTCTGTATCTCTGCCCAACTACCTGGCTTCAGCTACCACATCCAGCTTATTGGGAACATTTTTTTTAATTTTTATTTTTTTATTGTGAAAATACTATACAAAGGGGTTACAATTACATGGGCAAGATAATGAGTACATTTCTTATCAAGCATTGTAGCCTCCTCTTTTGTTTCCCCTTCCCATCCTTTCCCATCCTCCCCCTGCCCCACCACCCAATCCTCCCCGCTACTCCCCCCTCCCCCCACACCAAAGTTGTAAAGTTCATTTTTCGACATAATATTGGGAACATTTTTAACTGTTAGGAATATTTATATTTACTATGAATATTTGCATATATAATTCTCAATGGGAACATATGTTTCCATTTCTCCTGGGAGGATTCCTTGAAGTGGGAATAGCTGTGCCATAACAGGTACTTAAAAACAGCTTTTGCTAAAAGTCACCCACTTTTCATTTAGGCCCATGAATTGCCTAATCAGGAGGAAGGCTTGATATTTCTGCCTTCATTTTACATCTATCCCCTTTATTCTGAGTCTTTCCTGCAATCACCTTGGCTTCCAGAAAGGACAAAATGAAACTTTAACATAACTACCACAAGGGACTGGAACTTCCAAGGAAAGGATCTTCAGAGTCTTGAAGGACAGGCCACCACCCAAATGAGGATAACTGCCTATCATGATGAGGCTTTACCCTAGAGCAGAGGTCATCATCTCATGGGAATCAGATTGTTGCCCTCAAGTGATGACTCTATACTCTGAACCCTCTCACAGAACCAGAAGTGAGATATAATAATCAACTAGGCCACATTTTGCCTATAACTGCTTAATTATGCAAATCTCTCTTCTGCTCCAATTCTTCCTTTATTTAAAACTAAAACTAAAACTAAAGCTAATGTCTGATTTCAGAAAATGGGCTGCGATGCTTAGGTATACCTGTGTAATAAAAATCCTTTTCCTGTCTTTTACCACTATTTGTCTTTTGGCATTGGGCTGAGTGGCTGAAGCTGACATTTTGGAAGCCCTTGACATGGGTCTGTTGTCTAAAACTCCAATTACAATAGGGTAAATTTATGATTAACATTTTCCAGCCTCTAGTACTGGGGCTTGAACTCAGGGCCTCATGCTCTTGCTCAGGTTTCTTGTCCTGGCACTCTACCATTTGACCCGTATCACAATCCAGCATTTTGATGATTCTACTGGAGGTGAAGTTTCATCTGAACTGACTTTAAACCTTGGTCATCCAGGTCTCAGTCTCACTGGCAGCTGACTTGTTCATGGTTTTAAGGATTTTACATTTTTCTAATAGCTGATGATGTCCAGCAGTTAAAAATTTTAATGTTCGTTATTATAAAGGTGATGTACAGAGGGGCTCAAGTTACATAAGTCAGGAAAAAGTTTTTTTTTTTTTTTTTTTGGTCCGTTGTGGGGCTTGAACTCAGGCTCTGGACGTTGTCCCTACCACATTGAACCACAGCATCACTTCTGGTTTTTTAGTAGTTAGTTGGAGATAAGAGTCTCATGGACTTTCCTACCCAGGCTGGCTTTACACTGCAATTCTCAGATCTCAACCTCCTGAGCATCTAGGATTATAGGCATGAACCACCAGTGCCCACCAAGAATACATTTCTTTTTGGATAATGTCACCCTTTTTCTTGCTCTCTTCCAGTTTTTCCCTCCTATCCTACCCACAACGTTGTATAGTTTATGTGATGTAAAACTTTTTTTTTTGCTGGTTGTGGGGCTTGAACTCTGGGCCTGGGCGCTATCCCTTAGCTCTTCAGCTCAAGGCTAGTGCTCTACCACTTGAGCCACAGCACCACTTCCAATTTTTCTGTGGTTTATTGGAGGTAATTCTCACGGACTTTACTGTCCGGGCTGGCTTTGAACCATAATCCTCAGATGTCAGCTTCCTGAGTAGTTAGGATTACAAGCGTGAGCCACCGGCGCCCGGCAAGAAAATTCTTACAAGATTTATATATTTTCGGATCTTATTTTTTATTTATGATCCATTTAGGTTGACTTCTATAATCTCTCCCCTCTGCCTTCTTTCCTCTCCTCTCCTCCTCCCCTCTCCCATCTCCATTCCTCTCTTCTCTCACCTCTTCCTTTTCCCTTTCCTCTGTCTCCTCGTTTTGCGTACCGCTTACAGAAGTCCAAAGAAAGGATAAGACAAATTGGGAGGGCTCGGGCTTCTGGTCATGAACTTTCTGCCAGGGAAGTACTGTACGTTCCTCGGCGGAACTACAACTCCCATTATGCACCGCGCGGGCCGGCTAGCCACTGAGAAGATACGAGGCCAGACGGGGAAGACTAGCTAACACGGCTTTACGGGACTGGTCCCGCCAAACTTTTCTCTAGCCTATGGCCTGCCGGTGTGCCAGATTCGTTTCTTTCCCGTTTCCCGCGGAACCATCTCTTAAAGAGGACCTACGGCAGCCGTTTGCAAACTGGCCAACTAGAGGTGGGCCGCGAGTTGAGAGGGGTGAGTCTGTCTTAGAAAAGGTGGGTCTTGGTATGGGGGGACCCCAAAGCGAGCAAGGGAGACAGGCGGGGTGCCAAAATTCCAGTCTCTCTCTCCTTAGGGTCTGAGCTTCATTGAGGCCAACCGTACCCAACAGAAGACTGCTACAGGTGTTGGGCCTGAGCTCTGTGACCATGTCCCAGCAGATCCATGCAGGCTCCTCAGTGTCGCATACCAGCTTCCTGGATTTGTGGAGGGAAAAGAATGACCAGCTCGTTCGACAGGCCAAGGTGGCACGGTTGCTGAGACCTTCATTGTGTAGCACCAATATCCTAGCCAACCCGGAGGAGCAGATATTGACCTTCCGCCCTGAGAATCATAAGTGATTGAAGAATGTATCCCTCCTTACTGCTGCAAGAAATGATCCTCATTGACATCCCTTCCTCTTTGGCAGGTGGTTCAGGACACCCAGCTGTCTCTGAGGCGACAGCAGCTGGCGCAAGACACACTAGAAGGTCTCAGGAAGCTCCTTTGGGGTCTGCAAGGTACGCATGGTCCTCCCTGGGTCAGTTCCCTTCCACTATGGCTGGAGACCAGTTCCTCTTAAGTGTTTCTGGGATTGAGATGATTATTGTGTCTGCCCAGACACAGAGGGGACTGGAGTGGAATATTCATTTTTATTTCTCTCTCTCTTTTTCTCCCTCCTTTTCTCCCTCCCTCTTTCACTACACAGCACATGTGAAGAAGTGGTTTTCAGGATGGTCTAATCTAGACAACTTGTTGTTTGTGCTGATCCTCAAGGCCTGGGCTCTGTTCCTAAGCTACTGCTGTTGCTGCTGCTGCTTCTTCCTCTTCCCCTCTTTTTTTTCCTCTCTTCTTCCTCCTCCACTTTTTTTTTCTGTCGGTGGTGGGGCTTGAACTCTGCCTGGATGCTGTCCTCAGCTCTTCAGCTAGCACTCTACCACTTGAGCCACAGTGATACTTCCAGCTTTTTCTGTTTATGTGCTGAGGAATTGAAGCCAGCAATCTCCCACTGAGCCACTTTCCCAGCCCCTCCTCCTCTATTTTTTGCTCAAGACTAGCACTCTACCACTTGAACCACAGCTCCACTTCCAGCTTTTGGGTGGTTAATTGGAGATAAGAATCTCTTGGGGGACTGGGAAGGTGGCTCAGTGGTAGAGCACTTGCCTTGCATGCCTGAGGCCCTGGCCTCGACTCCTCAGCACCACATAAGCAGAAAGAAAAAAAGCCGGAAGTGGCACTGTGGCTCAAGTGGTAGAGCGCTAGTCTTGATCTGAAGAGCTGAGGGACAGCGCCCAGGCCAAGAGTTCAGGCCCCAGGACCAGACCCCCCCCCCCCCAAAAAAAAAAAAAAAAAAAAAAAAAAAAGAATCTCTTGGAAGCCAGGCACTGGTGGCTCACACCTATAATCCTAGCTGCTAAGGAGGCTGAGATCAGAGGATTGTGGTTCAAAGCCAGCCCGGGCAGGAAAATCCATGAGACTCTTATCTCCAATAAACTACCAGAAAACCAGAAGTGATACTGTGGCTGAAGTGGTAGAGCTCTTGCCTTGAGCTGAAGAGCTGAGGAACAATGCCCAGGCCCAGAGTTCAAGCCCCACCACCACCAACAACAAAAAAGTCTCCTGGACTTACCTACTTGGGCTGACTTTGAACCATGATCCACAGATCATCAGCCTTTTGAGTAGCTAGGATTATAGGTGTGGGCATCCAGCAGGGGTAGCATCTTATTTGGGGCATTTTTCATGGGAGAGCCTATGAAACCAGCACCTGTTGCTCCAGGGCTCCCTGCCACTGTTCCTGTTCTCACTTTGGAGCTGACTGTCACCTGTAACTTCATTATCCTGAGGGTGAGCTTGGCCCAGGGTTTCACTGAAGATCTAGCCCAGGATATCCAACGGAGTCTCAAGAGAGGTAAGGACCAGAAATTCCCTCCACGTTCTTGCCAACTTCTGTCTCAATTTGTCTTTCAAAGGTATGGAACAACTAAATTTGTCACCTCCAGGGAGAGATGGCCTTCTTTTTTTTTTTTTTTCCGATCCGGTTGTAGGGCCTGAACTCTGGGCCTGGGTGCTGTCCCTCAGCTCTTCAGCTCAAGGCTAGTGCTCTACCACTTGAGCCACAGCGCCACTTCTGGCTTTTTTCTTTTTGCTTATGTGGTGCTGAGGAATCGAACCCAGGGCCTCAGGCATGCAAGGCAAGCGCTTTACCACTGAGCTACCTTCCCAGCCCCGAGATTGCCTTCTTTAATCCCCCATGTACTCCTCACACCAGGCTGAGGTAGTATTGCATTCCTTTTTTTTTTTTTTTCTGGTCGTGGGGCCTGAACTCTGGGCCTGGGTGCTGTCCCTCAGCTCTTCAGCTCAAGGCTAGCACTCTACCACTTGAGCCTCAGTCCTACTTCCGGCTTTTTCTGCTTATGTGGTGATGAGGAATTGAACCCAGGGCCTCATGCATGCAAGGCAAGCACTCTACCACTGAGCCACCTTCTCAGACCAAGTATTGCAGTTCTTAACCTCTTACAGAAGAGGAAAGCCAGAGAGTTGGTGAATAGGACGATGAATACACATTTGCTATGTGTTTGTGTACTATATAGTGCTGGAGACCCAGGAGCATCTGGAGCCCAGGTTGCAACAGGGTCTCAGGGAGCTGTGGGACTCTGTTCTGCATGCTTCCTCTCTTCTGCCAGAGCTGCTTTCTGCCTTACATCTCCTGGCTGGCCTACAGGCAGCCCTTTGGCTGAGCACTGACCATCTTGGGGACCTGGCCATGCTGTTACAGACACTGAATGGCAGTCAGGTAAGGGAGAAAGTGACCTGAAAATGAGGTGTCTGCCCTCTTTGCTTTTCCTCAAGCTGCAGGAACATCATATTTTAGGAGGACTACTGTGTTGGTGGCCAGAAAACCTACGTTTTTCTCAGATACTCTTGGGTGACCTTGTTCTAGTTAATCCCTAATGGGGAGATTTTTCTTAGGGACATTTACTCAATTTGGATAAAATGAGAGTTCTCATGATTTTGCTGATGCCACCTCCCAACCTTCATCTTCTCAGCAATAACTCAAGCATGGTTCTTACCATATGTCTTTATGGGCTGCTTGTGAATTAGAAGGCACATTAGAATATGTTTCCACAGCTCCAGATTTTTCTGCTTCCCTTTATCCTTGCGCCATATCTATTTTTTTGGGGGGAGGGGGGCATCTAACACTGAGACTCAAACTTGGTACCTGTCACTTTTACTCATTGGCTAGTGCTATACCAACTGAGCCATGCCTCTGACCCCTATTTTTCTTTTAGAATTGGGGAAATAGAAATCAATTGGGCACCAGTGGTTCATGCCTATAATCCTAGCTACTCAGGAGGCTGAGATCTGAGGATTGCAGTTAGAAGCAACCAGGGCAGAAAAGTCTGTGAGACTCTTATCTCCAATCAGAAAAAGCCAGAAGTGGTGCTGTGGCTGAAGTGGTAGAGTGTTAGCCTTGAGCATAAATAGGCTCAGGGACAGCACCTAAGCTCTGAGTTCAAGCCACGGGACTGGCAAAAAATAAACAAACAAAAAATCAGAACTTATGAGGTCAATATGTCCAGTTAGGATAGATTGATAGTAGAACAGGGGTAGCTACCAGGCTTAGAGCCTCTGATTATCCCTTGTTTCTCCAGGGTAGGACCTCTGAGGATCTGTTGCTACTTTTTAAAAGTTGGAACCCTCCAGTTGAGAAATCAGATGGCCCATTGACTCTGCAGAATGCCCAGAGTTTGAGGGCTGTACTTTTGACAGCATTTGCCTACCAACAAGGTCAGCTAGCAACCTGACTCATCCCTTTCATAAGGGGTCTTCTGGGATTATGTTATTCTGTCTCCATGGAGTTTTCCTGTGATTTTGTTTCCCATCATATTCCCTGATTGCCCTCAGGCCTCCAGGAGCTGATCACAGGAAGTCTACCAAGGGCACTGAGAAACCTGCATGAAGCAGCCTCAGGTCTGTGTACACGACCTGTTTTGGTCCAGGTGTACACAGCACTGGGGACCTGTCTCCGTAAGATGGTAAAGGCAACCTTAAGGGGCTTAGGGAAAACATGATCATATGGACTGCTTTGTGAGGATAGCAGAAGTTTGTATCCTACCCATTTAGGAAAATCCACAGAGAGCACTGCTGTACTTAATTGAAGCCCTGAAAGTAGGCACAGACTGTAGTCTTCCACTTCTGGAGGCGTCTCGATTATATCGGCAACTAGGAGACACATCAGCTGAGCTGGAGAGCCTGGAACTGCTAGTTGAGGTAAAACAAAGATATAGGGTGGCTGAAGTGCTTGTGTTAGATGGATATAAGAATAAGCAAGTTTTGCCGGGCGCTGGTGGCTCACGCCTGTAATCCTAGCTACTCAGGAGGCTGAGATCTGAGGATCGCGGTTCAAAGCCAGCCCGGGCAGGAGAGACCGTGAGACTCCTATCTCCAATAAACCATCAGAAAACCGGAAGTGGTGCTGTAGCTCAAGTGGTAGAGCGCTCGCTTTGAGCTGAAGAGCTGAGGGACAGCGCCCAGGCCCAGAGTTCAAGCCCCACAACCGACAAAAAAAAAAAAAAGAATAAGCAAGTTTGGTTCTCAAAGGCATTAGATACACTTCTTTCTGTTCCTTTTAGGCTTTGAGTGTTACTCGTAGTTCTAGATCCCCCCAACTGTTGATTGAAGCAGAATTGCTACTTCCACAACCTGACCAAGCCTCTCCCCTTCACTGTGTCACACCAAGCCAGGCCAAGCACCTGCTAGCAAGCAGATGCCTACAGATTGGGAGGTGAGGTTCTCCCTTGCTCACTTGAGCAACTTTTCCTACTTCTGATAGCTTGCTGAGGTGACTCTGCTTGTGTGTGTGTGTGTGTGTGTGTGTGTGTGTGTGTGTGTGTGTGTGTGTGTGTACACATGCACGCGTGCGCTGTAGTTTTACTGGAGTTTCAGTACTCTCAGCTTTATCATTTGACTTTTCCACTCACTGGTGGAGCTCTTAATTGCTTAAGTCATACCTCTAATTCCAGCTTTTTGCCTTTTCCACTCACTGGTGGAGCTCTTAAATTGCTTAAGTCATACCTCTAATTCCAGCTTTTTGCTGGTTAGTTGGAGGTAAGAATCTTGCAGATATGTATGTCCAGGTTGGTCTTAAACTGCTATCCCCAGATCTCAGCCTCCTGAGGATCTAGGATTATAGGTATGAACTACTAGTACCGGTCCTCTGCTTTAGTTTTTTTTTTTTTTTTTGTACGTTTTTTAAATTTTAAAAATGCTGTACAGAGGGATTACAATTACTTGAGCAAGGTAATGAGGACATTTCCTATTGAGCATTGTTGCCTCCTCCTTTGTTTTTCCCCCTACCATCCCTCTGCTTTAGTTTTTATCCCTCTGCTTTAGTTTTTAATGAGTTGGGTGATAAATGAGACAGTGGGAAGGACATAGGTCTTCATTCCTTAGTCTTCTGTCTTCTAGGCCTGGAACCGAGGGCTTTTCATACAGATAATAGCCTCTTCTATCTTTAGAATGCTGAGATCTCCTCCTTAATTTATCCTAGAACTGATATGCATATTGAGCCAAGGCCCCAAGACCTTGCCCTCCCCTTTACTCTTCAAGGCTCTTGAGTATCCTTCCATTAGCTAAGAGAATATTCTTACTGAATATATTTAGGCCCTGATAGGGCCTAAAGTGAGCGATGATTCTCCAGGGAAGAAGATGCTGCAGAGCATTATTTGGACCTATTGGCGCTGTTATTGGATGGCTCAGAGCCAAGGGTAGGTGTGTCTTCAGCATTCTCTGCAATGAAGTGGGAGGGGTGGAGTCTGGGTCCCCTTTGGAGCAGGGAACTATTATGTTCTGTTTTACTTCTCTGTCCTTTCTTGGGACTCAAGACTCTTGCATGGTACCAGACCCCAATGGAGAGGTTGGGTATGGTGGATCATGCCTCTTCAAGACACTGTATCTTCTTCCCACCCCAGTTTTCCCTACTCCCCTGCCCCCCAGGGCCCTGTGTGCCAGAGGTGTTCTTGGAGACTGCAGCAGCACTGATCCAGGCAGGCCGAGCCCAGGATGCTTTCACTGTATGTGAAGAGCTTCTCAGCCGTTCATCGTCTTTACTTCCCAAGATGTCCCAGCTGCGGGAAGGAGCCAGAAAAGGATCCAAAGAACTGCCATATTGCCAGCTCTGGGTCTCTGCTACCCACCTGCTTCAGGGCCAGGCCTGGGTACACCTAAAGGCCCCAAAAGAGGCAGTTAGTGAATTTAGTCGGTGAGCCCTGGAAGTATCCAAAGTCCTGGGGAGGTGTGAGGATGATTTTTGTATTGGATCCAAGGTTTGCAAACTCCATTCTCACTCACTTACCTTTATTTTTGTGTTGGTTCTTCTTTTCTCCTGCTTTGTGTCCCACTTCAGGTGTCTTGAGCTGCTCTTCTGTACTACTCCTGAGGACAAAGAACAAGGTGATTTAGAGATTCAGTTTCTCTTACCTCCTAGAAGTGGGTTCCCTTCTGAGTGTCCCAGTCCACTAGAGAACTCTGGACACAGAATAGGTAGAGGGGGGATTGGGAGTTTGGTGACTGTGTGACTGGGAAGATATTTTTGATTTTGGGGGTGGTCCCCAGGAGCAGGTTTCAACTATGAGCAGGGGTGTAGCTCAGAAGTGGCACTGCAACAACTTCGGGTAGCAGCTCTGATTAGTCGTGGACTGGTATGGGTGGCCAGCGACCAAGATACCAAAGCTCTAAAGGACTTCCTCCTCAGTGTGCAGATATTCCCAGGTATGAATACTTGCTTGATATGAGTTATATATAGATATATTAGGCAGATATTCTTGGGCAGGGTGGTCGCAGACAAGAGAAGTGGATATCCAGCATGCATACCTAGGATATAATCAGGTGTTCATCTACAACAAATTCAGGTGTATATAATGCTCCCAAGAGTTCTATATCTTGCTAGGGTTCTTAAACACAGACTGAGTTAGAGTGGGTTGTATGGGATAGCCAGCTGAGCCCTTTGTTCAGGGCAGCTAGTACACGGTGGGGTAGGAATGGTTGTGCATGATCCACCCCTGGTTTTATATGAGTATAGGACAAACACTTCCCCAATCTTTTATAAAATGATGATGAAGCCTGTATCAAAGTCTGAGTCTTTGTACTTTGGTTTGTCTACAGGCAGTAGAGATGCTTCCTATTACTTGCTTCAGACTCTGAGGAGGCTGGATCGGAAGGATGATGCCACTGCCCTGTGGCAAAGGCTGGAAGCCCAAACTGAGCTGACACAGAAAGAAGCTACTCGGTGAGGATTAGTCTTGTTGGCTTCAGGCTGAGGGACAGTTGGAAGCCTGGAGTCCACAGGCCTACTGGGATGATAAGGAAATGTAAGGGAAAAGAGGCTTCCCAATCTCCTTTCAATCTTAGGCATCACTCTTCTTACTCTCCAGGTCACTGCCTCTGTACCTAGAAACCTACTTAAGCTGGATCCATCCCACTGATTGTGAAACCTTCCTTGAAGAATTTCGGACATCGCTACTGGAGCCACATGACCAATAGTTGCCACTTGCCAATAGCTAGAGCTGGGACCCCTCTGGACTCTGAGGAGGGATTTTTTTTTTTACTTTCTTTGTAAAATGTGGCTCGAGCTGACTATTCCTGTATAACTCCTGTACTGGTGAAGTTGGTGGTAGTGTTGTGAAACTTGGCCTACTTACTGCCATTCTGGTTCCAGAGGAAGCATTCCCTGCCACAAACAAGTCATTTTTTCATGTTTCCTTTTTTCTTGCTTTGAGTAAAACCTCATATTTATCTCTGGTTTGCCTATTATATATGCTTTAGTGGGAAGAGTCATGGTCTTTCTAGTCAAGTGCTGATTGTCTAAAATCCTTTCTTTGTTCCTTCCTTTGTTCGTTCATTCCTTCCTTCCTTGTATTGGGCCTTACATATTGAGTCCTAGTATCCCAACATCATTCCTCTTCTGAATCTGAGATGCAGTTATGAGGAAAAAGCTATACTAATTCCTATTTAGGAAGCAGTGCCTTAGTCCTTTCTGCCTAAAACCAGAGCCCAGATCCCGTGCTAGAGTTAGAATCTCTAGATAGACAGGCCTGTCAAGGCAAGGGATAGTATTTGATACTTTTAAGTATTTGAGTATTTTTGTTTTTGTGTGGGTGATGGGACTTGAACTCAGGGACTGGGTACTATACTGTTCTTTGGCTTTTTGTTCAAGTCTGGCATTCTACTACATATCTACTTCTTGACACAGAGTAGGGACAGACAGACCTACACTTGAACTCAGGGACTGGGTACTATACTGTTCTTTGGCTTTTTTGTTCAAGTCTGGCATTCTACTACATAGCTACTTCTTGACACAGAGTAGGGACAGACAGACCTACAGACCCCTGAGTCTCTCCGAGTGACTCCCCTTCCTCCCTAATTACAAACTTTAGAAACTGGATCTCAGTTCAATGGATCTCTGTGGGTAGAGGGGAAAGACAAATTAGCATGCTACTAAGGGCTGTCAGTTAACTGCAGTTAGGGTCAACTTATCATTTTGGTCCTAAAATTGCATGGGTTTCTAGTACAAGCATGCAGTTTTTTTTGCTGCTTTATCTATTGAGTTTACTGTATATCCTTTGTCCTTTCTGGCCCTTAGTCTTCTCTGGTGAGAGGAGCTTTTCTCCTCCAAACCCTGGGAAAGTAAAACCTGTGGGATCTGTTAGAAGAGAGTTCAGTGACAGAATAGCATGAATTAAGAACTGAAGTGCTAGTGCAGAGCTAGGCTACAGAGTAAAGGGATACCAAGAGTCACTAGTTTGGTTTTTTTTTCCCTACCTCTAATTTTTCCTTCCTTCCTTCCTTCTCTCCCTCCCTGATGTTTTAAAAGAGACTTGCTCTTTTTTTTTTTTTGTCGGTCATGGGCCTGAACTCTGGGCCTGGGCATTGTCTGTCAGCTCTTTAGCTCAAGGCTATTGCTCTACCACTTGAGCCACAGCCACTTTCGGCTTTTTCTGTTTATGTGGTGCTGAGGAATCGAACTCAGGGCCTCATGCATGCAAGGCAAGCACTCTACCACTAAGCTACCTTCTAAGCCCTGAGTCTTGCTCTTGCTAGGCAGATCTACCTTTTTTTTTTGTCAGTTGTGGGGCTTGAACTCAGCCTGGGTGCTGTCCCTCAGCTCTTCAGCTCAAGGCGAGCACTCTACCTCTTGAGCCACAGGGCCACTTCCGGTTTTCTGAGTAGTTTATTGGAGATAAGTCTCTTGGATTTTCCTGCACATGCTGGCTTTGAACTATGATCCTCAGATCTCAGCCTCCTAAGTAGCTAGGATTACAGGCCTGATCAGATCTACCTCTTGAGCAACATCTTCAATCTATTTTACTCCCCCACCCCTTCCTGGCTTGAACAAAGATTTTTTTTTCTCATAACATTCTACCACTTGAGCCACATCTTCGGTCTTGGAGATAGGGCAAAGAAAGACTGCCTTAGGTTAAATACGGAAAGTTGTTGGAGGGCAGGAGGTGAGAAGGTATATATAGTTAAAACAGATCCAAGTCACAGATGTGGTCTCATTTGGAGATAGAAATCTTGAGGATGGAAGTAGTGCTATGGCTCAAGTGGTAGAGCACTCACCTTGAGCTGAAGAACTGAGGGACAGCACCCAGGCTCAGAGTTCAAGCCCCAAGCCCCACGACTGACAAAAAACAAAAACAAAAAAAATCTTGAGGGTTTTCTTCCTGAACCTGCTTCAAACCCAAATCCTCAGATATCTTGTGTAGCTAGGATTATAGGTATATGCCACTCAGCTTCCTTCCCCCAATTCCCCCCTTTTTTTGTGCTGGTGCTGGTGCTTGAACACAGAGCCTTTGTGCTGTCCCTGAGCTCTTTTGCTCAAGGATAACTCTACCACTTGAGCCATAGCTCCATAGTGGCTTTGAAGTGTGATCCTCAGATCTCCTGAGAAGCTAGGATTACAGCCACTGGAGCCCCACTGTGTTTTAAAACAAGGTTGTAATAGTAGGCTAGGCTGGCCTGGAACTGGTGATCCTCTTGCCTAAGCCTCGGCCTCCTCCCTTTCTGGTGCTACAGACATGCAATACTATCTCCAGCACTGGAGCTGATTTATCTTATTTTGGCACATAGTCTCCCTTAGTTGCCCAAGCTGGCTTTGAACTTACTTTCATGCTCATTCAGCTTCCCTCCCAAGTGCTGGGATCCTAGGTATGCAGTCACTATCCTAGGTTCTGGAGCCAGTGTATGATGTATGTATGTATGTATTTAGTGCTAGTCCTGGGGTTTGAACTCAGGGCCTGGGTGCTGTCTCTGATTTTTTTTTTTTTTTTTTTTTTGTGCACAAGGCTAGTGCTCTACCACTTGAGCCACAGCTCCACTTTCAGGTTTTCCTTTTCCTTTTCCTTTTTTGACTTGGCTGGCTTTGAACTGTGATCCTCAGATCTCAGTTGTGAGCCACAGTGTTTTAAAATTTATGTTTATTTTAGTGCCACAACTGGGGCTTGAACTCAGGGATTTGACGCTGTTCCTAATCTTTTTTTCTGCTGAAAGCTAGCATTCTCCCAATTGAGCCACAGCTCCACTTGGAGATAAGAGTTTAACAGACTTTCCTGCCAAAACTAGCTTGGGACTATTATCCTCGGGTCTCGTACTTCTGAGTAGCTAGGTTTACCCGTGTGAGCCACTAACATCCGGGTCTGGAGCAAAAAGGGCTGGCGAAGAGGATCTAGGGGGAAAGTGAGTGTATGAGTTATCACTACAGAGTACTAACCTAATAACAAGAGTTCAGTCCATTGTGCCAGATTCTTTCAGGGGAATATAAAGCTTAAGAGCCAATGAACTAGGGCCAAGTGGGAGAGTCCTCCTCCAAGGAATAGGGTTCTCCTTTCACCAGTCGATCTGGCTCTATTCCTTCCTCTGGTTGGTCGAGAGTCCCAATCCATCGAGGAAGCGTAGCGTGTGGCCAATTGACGTGGCGTTACTAGGCGTGTTGCATCCCTGAGGCGGGAGCCAGGCCATAAACGAATTTTCTGATTGGCTGTGTCCCGTGGGTTGCTGGGGAGAGGCACGGAGAGGCGGGCACAAGTCCAAAAGCAAGCCTCTGATTGGCTGAGGTGCCAGCAGCTTTCCTTCCGATGATTCGGCTCTTCTCGACTCAGTCTCAGCCAAGCGTTTGCTGCCGTGGTCTGGGTCGTCGCTGCCGCTTCCCCCCTCGCGGATCAGGAGCCAGCGTCTCCTGTCCGTACGCCCACCGCCCTGGTGCTGCTGGGAGGAAACAAGAGGGAGGCTGCCTGCGGGATTGTCGCTGTTGCTCGTCCCTTTCCTGGGAGAGTCCTGTTCCGGCCAAGTCGGTCGCCTGCCACTCTCGTAGCCGTTACCCGCGGGCCGCCACAGCCGCCGACCAGGAGAGGCGCGCGCCATGGCTTCTGGAGCCGAGTGAGTGTGTGCGCGTGCCCGCCGCCGGCTGTGGCGGCGCGCGCCGCGAGACCCGCCGCGCTGGGTAGGCCCGGCGAGGCCTGTTCGGGGGCGCGTCTGCGAGGTGGAGACTGGGGAAGGAGGGCGAAGGAAGGCGAGGGAGGCGGTGCACGCGGGCCCTTGGGGCCAGGCTGCGCCCTCCCGCGCTCCCCTTAGGTCGGGCTTGCGTTGGGCCTGGGTGGGAGCCTGGGCGAGATCGTGCTGTGTCATGCAGGCCCCAGCCGACCTGATTGGCTCTCTTGGAACGGCCGTCTCGGCCTAGCTAGGCCTTCGGGAATACACTGTCGGAGTAGAGCCCCGAGACCCCGGTACCCCTATTTGTAAATCTTCTGGCCACTAGCGGGAGACCTAAAGTTTCCGAAGAGAGCAGGACGGGCGAGCCAGAGCCCCAGCAGGGCCCGGTGGGCGTGGACTTGGGGCCACGTGAAGGCCTCGAGAGTCCTGGGACCCTGGCTGACGCTGGGTCCGAGGAAGCCGGGCCAGGGGGTGGCCGGCGAACTCGAGGAAGCCCTTGCTGGTCTGTGTGGAGGTGGGGACGACCTGGCTTCGGGGTAAGGGGCTCTTGAGAGAGAGTACACCCTGATTTTCACTTTTGGGCCCCCTCTCCCCACTTTAAGCTGTTGTAAATACAAGGAAACTTTAGTTTTTCTTACATTATAAGGAGATGGGCGTGAAGGAATTTACTATTTTAGGTCCTTTATGAAGTTCCTGTCTCAGAATTTTATTGTTTCCTATATCTCAGCTTTCGGTGCCTTAACTCTTCAACACACACACACCCTTTTTAAACAGATATATTGGTGAATTCTCTGGGCCTCAGAACTTTTCTAGTCTCACTCAGGAAAGCACGTATCAGATAAAACCTGGTCCCCAGTACACGTTCAGTTTAGAATCTAGAGCTTTAGATGCTAAAAAAGAAGGGGAGGGGCAAAAAAAAGGAAGTCCAACCAGCCTACAGAAACTCTGCTATGTAAATCACTCTCCTGCTTTGACAAGATTAGTTTCTTAAGGTATTTCTCTAATTTCATGTTAGTGTGAAGTATTCTTCAGTTGCTTAGTTGAAAGTACCATTTAATACTTTAAATACTTTCTCTAATGTGCAATCCTTTGTTTTCAAAACTAAAAATATTTAAGCCTGGTGTGGTGGTCCATTTCTGTAATCCCATTTTGGAGAAGACAAAGGCAGATAAGGGTCGTTAACTTTAGGTCAGCCTGCCTACCTATCAGGTGAGACCTTTGTTCAAAAAAAGAAAAAGAAATATCTTGGAACTTGGCAGTTTCTAATTTCTAGGTTGGCTTGATTGCCCTACTGAACCTCCTCCAAGTCTCCTGTGTCTGTTGGGGGTTCTGGGAAGGGCCTGAGTCATGTAGAAGACAATAGGAGATGTTCTCAACATCTAGGATTGCCATCATCAGGCTGAATTCACTCAAGCCATTTCTGTCTGATCACTGTAAATAGATGGGCAATTAGAAGTCTTTACCTTAGGTGAAGAAGGACATAAGCGCTCTATAGAGCCAGTCAAGAAGGTAAGCCAGACTAGTTTCCTTAAAGTTGAACTTTGGGATTAAAATACAAACTGATGATTTAGGGCATCTGGTGTTTCATTTTTCTCTAGTCCTAGTCTTGTAAGTCAGGAGGATGGACAGACCTTTTACAAGGGTATTTTTTTAAAAAATTTCATTTTATTGTAAAGATGCTCTACAGAGAGGTGTTACATGAGTAAGGCAATGAATAATGCAAGGGTATTTTAATGGATTGAGTGGGGTAGAACAATTGAAGGGCTTACATACATTGACCATGATTGAATGTTGGTGAACTTGGAAGGAATCCACCTTTTCTTGCAGCCTTGTGCCCCAAGTGGCAGTGAATCTTGGGCTGAGGGTCACAGGTTAGAGATGAGAAAACAAACTTCCTTTTTTTTTTTTAATCAGTTGTAGGGCTTGAACTCAGGGATTGGGTGCTGTCCCTGAGCTCTTTTGCTGAAGGCTAATGCTCTCTACCACTTTGAGCTACAGCTCCACTTCTGGTTTTTGAGTGGTTAATTGGAGATGAGTCTCGGGGACTTTTTCTGCCTGGGTTGGCTTTGAGCTGTGATCCTCAGATCTCAGCTTCCTGAGTAGCTAGGATTATAGATGTGAGCCACTGGAGCTCTTCGAAAACCAACTACATTTGGAAACTAGTTTAAAAGCTGTTAAAGATACAGCAAACTTGTAAGAGCACAATGTGGGGGAGAGTGAGGAAGCTTACATACATAATTAAATTATCAGTGGCAATAGTCTAGTTTTGATAATTATGCCCAGCTCCTAGAGTAGTGCCTGATGCTTGATAGACATACATTAATTTGTTGAAGAAATACTTGTTTTTCCCCCCTGCCTTTTTTTAATTTTTGGTGTCCATCCTGGAGTTTGAATTCAAAGCTAGTGCTCTAGTACTTGAGCCAGAGCTCCACTTCATGCTTTTTTGCTAGTTAGTTTCAGAGACTTTCCCACTGGCTTTGCACCTTCATCCTCAGATCTCTGCCTCCAGAGTAGCTAGGATTACAAGCTTGAGCCACCTATAGCACCTGGACCACTCCTTTCCATTGTTTAGCTTCTCTGTTTGAGTTAATATTCACATTTTCTTGAGCCTTGGTAAGAGGAAGTAGCTCTTCAAAGGGAGAACTTAATAACTGTTAATAAGCAAAAGCCAGAGGTTGAACTTGAGAAATCAGAAATTGGTGTCACTGTCCAGCGAATAGCTTCTAGGAATAATAAAAAGTTAGTTTAGATGCAATTTTGATTTGAGTGAGATGGATTTGATTTTTTTTCCCCCATGTTTCAGCATTTTTTGGTTTTGCCTTTTTTTTTTTTTTTTTTTTAATGCCATCCTGGGGTTTAAACTCAGGTCCTGTGTCCTGTCTCTGAATTTTTATTTGTTTTTGCTCAAAGCTAGTGCTCTACCACTTAAGGCACAGCTCCACTTCCAGCTTTTTGGTGATTAATTAGAGATAAGAGTCACAAGGACTTTCCTGCCTGGGCTGGCTTTGAAACGTGATCCTCAGAGCTCAGCCTCTTGAGTAGCTAGTATTATAGGTTTGAGCCGCTCTTGAAACTCAACAGGTTTATCTTGTGAGAAGGGTAGAGTAGTTTTAATAATTCTCCTTTGTCCCAAGAATTTCTTTTTGGGACTTGGGGACCTCCTTGAGCCCTAGGGGAAGTTGTATGGGTCACTCTATTCCCTCAGAAGCTTAGCAGAACTTGTTCTTTGAAGGTAGTTGTGATTCCATATGTTAGGCATTATATTATGTTTATGTTCGTCTTCTTACTTAAAACAATAAACCTCTGTGGTAGGTTGGGGGATTAAACAATCCTGAGAGATTAACTTGTCCAAGATTACAATCACAAAAGTATTTAGATTCAAATTTAGTAGATCTAGAGCTTCTGTTCCCAACTGCTGTTCTATACAGTTTGAGACTACTTTAAGTGCAATGCATCTTTATCAATGTTACTGCTTCATTGTTTCCCCCCCATATAGTTGGTATTTAGCTTCTATTTGTATGTCTATTATTTTTTATAGTTTCTTGTCTTTGGTAATCACTTGGGGTCCAGAACAGAAATTGAGGTGCTCAGAATACTGAGCTACTAAAGCAGTGAATGTAATACATGCTGGATATTGTTCCTTGTAACATTGACTGGATTTCTTTCTTCTGAGCTGTTTGGTGTAGGAATAGGTGTGAGTTTTAGAGACTGGTGGGGCCCCTGAGGCCAGAATATCTAGTGGGCCTAACTTATTTGTACCTTGTAGTTCAAAAGGTGATGACTTATCAACAGCCATTCTCAAACAGAAGAACCGTCCCAACCGTTTAATTGTTGATGAAGCCATCAATGAGGACAACAGTGTGGTGTCCCTGTCCCAGGTAAGATGAGTCTACCATCTAGCACTTGTTTGAGGGAGTTCCCTAGTTTTTTTTATTTTTGTAGAGTGGGGTTTCCTGGAAATTCTAAACTCTAGGGTTGCTGCCTGCCCAGTAACCTTAAGGTTCTTAACCATTTTTTCCTTAGCCCAAGATGGATGAACTGCAGTTGTTCCGCGGTGACACAGTATTGCTGAAGGGAAAGAAGAGGCGGGAAGCTGTGTGCATTGTGCTTTCTGATGACACATGTTCTGATGAGAAGATTCGAATGAATAGAGTTGTTCGGAATAACCTTCGAGTACGCCTAGGGGATGTCATCAGGTATGTGTATAAAGTGTGTATATAGCCTGCTATAGGTACAGAAATCTCCCCTCCTGCATTAGAACCAGGATGAAATGGTTGTTGTTTTCCAATTAAACCTACTTTTTTTTCCTACAATTTTTCTTTTTAACTTTTTTTTATTGTTATTATAAAGGTGATGTACAATGAAATTACAGTTACATAGGTCAGGTAATGAGTATATTTCTTTTGGATAATGTCCCCCCTCCCTTGCTCTAGTATGAAATTCTTGGAAGGACAGACATGTGAAAACCCAAGCTTTAGGATTATTATTATTATTTTCTTTAATTGGCCATCGAGCTTGAACTCAGGTATTGGGCACTGTTCCTCTTTTTGCTCAAATCTAGTACTCTACCCTTTGAGCCACAGTGCCATTTCCAGTTTTCTGGGGGTTAATTGAAGATAAGAGTCTCATGGACTTTCCTGCACAGACTGGATTTAAACTGTGATCCTTGGGTCTCAGCCTCCTGAGTAGCTAGGATTACAGGTGTGAGCCACCAGTGCCTGGCTTCTCTTACTCTTTCTTTTTTGTTTTTTGTTTGGTTGTGGGGGCTTGAATTTGTGCCTAGGCACTGTCTCTGAGCTCTTTTGCTCAAAGCTAGTGCTCTGTCACTTTGAGCCATAGTGCCACTATTCAGATTATCTTTAGGTTTTATTTCTGCCATAGACTTTTTTATTACATTTACATGCTCCTTGGGATAAGTTAATATTCTTATAATTTTATTGATATCTATATTTTTTCCTACCAGAAGTATGTGTGTGCACACATGTGCAAGCATGCTAATACTGGTGCTTGAACTCAAGACCTTGAACTCTTGCTGGGCTTTTTCACTCAAAGCCAGGCTTAATCACTTGAGCCAAACTTCCAGTCTCAGCTCTTTGCTAGCTAATTCTAGTTAATAATCTCACAGATTTGGCTGTACAGACTGGCTTCGAATCTTGACTCTCAGATCTCAGCCTCCTGAGTAGCTAGGATTATAGGCATGAGCCACTGGCCATGCCTAAATGACTGAAGTGCCATTTGAAGGTATAATATCTGAACGTGGTAATTACTCCTATAAACTACCATGTTCAATTAATGCTTTATGATAGGGTTAGAATGAGGTGAAAGTGTGAAGATGGAAGGTGGACTTCTGGCAGTTCTTTTAAGGAATCTTAAGTAAAACTAGAAGATAAATGTAGTTGGAGCCAAATCACAGATTATTCCAGTGCCAGATTTTGCTTGTTCTTAATATAACTGTAGACAAGAGACGTTCCCAAACTGGTAGAATTTCAGACTTCTGATTGTTTTTTCATAGAGTTTTATGTATCGTGCATTTTCCCCCCAAAAATATGTGACTTTCTCAAGGTGTTCTGACCACATGGCTGAGATTGTTTTTCCATTTCTATTTCCAACTTAGTCTTAGCCAACTAAGACCTTTTCTTACAGGAGGTAATATTGGGGTTACCAATATTGGCTAGGAAGGATCATCCTTTTTTTTTTTTTGCCAGTCCTAGGGCTTGAATGCAGGACTGGGCACTGTCCCTGAGCTTCTTTTGTTCAAGGCTAGCACTCTACCACTTTAGCCACAGCACTACTTTTGGCCTTTTCTGTTTATGTGGTACTGAGGAATCAAACCCAGGACTTCATGCATGCTAAGCAAGCACTCTACCACTAAGCCACATTCCCAGCCCAGAAGGGATCATTCTTGACCATTGTTTATTGAGACCTCAGTGATAGAGCTGTGCAAGTCTTTCTTATTTTTGGCTCATTGATGAGGAGTGGACTACCCTAGCAGTCTCTTCAAGTGGCTTCTCCTATTACCTCATCCTGAGTGTGATCTATCTTGGTTCTGCTTGGCTGTTCCTTTGCCTTCACTCCAACTTGTTCTCCTTCTGCTCTTCACCTAAAGCCATCCTGCCTTTTCTCTTTCGCTTGCCATCAGCTGTCTGTGCCAGGCCTTATCGGACACCCAGTGCTTGGGACTACAGTGTGGTTGGTAATGTGGAGTCTGCTTGTCATCCTCAGCATCCAGCCATGCCCTGATGTGAAGTACGGCAAACGCATCCATGTGCTACCCATCGATGACACGGTGGAAGGCATCACTGGCAATCTCTTTGAGGTATACCTTAAGCCGTACTTCCTGGAAGCTTATCGACCCATTCGAAAAGGTGAGATATAATTATAGGAACTGAGCTAAGCCTAAAAATAGTTACATAGGGATACTTAAGAGTAAAGACTGAAACAACTCCATCTCATTTTCATATGTGTGCGTGTGTGCGCACGTGCTCACACATGCATCCTACGCATATGTTCATAGTCTCTCCTGACTCTCTGTCTCTCTCTGCTCCAGAAGAGTAAACTATCCTTAGGATCTTTGAAGAAGGTGGTTCATTTTACTGTATTACACTTCAGAATGCATAACTCTACCATTGGTGGTTGGAGTAAAAGCTTGGATTACCTAGGTTTAGAAGTCAAAACATTTGGTTCTTTTCATTGTATTCTTGAGCGACAGGGTTGTTAAATTGAATAATTTTTACTCTTACCATGGTCTTAGTAAGACCCTAAGTGAGAGGAAAATATTTAGTGAGCTTGATTTTGTAGATCCTGGAATCTCATGAGGAATTCTGATTTGGTTTTATGCTTGATACATCTAATTGCACTTGTACTGCTTGCTTTTATAGGAGACATTTTCCTTGTCCGGGGTGGAATGCGTGCTGTGGAGTTCAAAGTAGTAGAAACAGATCCTAGCCCTTACTGTATTGTTGCTCCAGACACAGTGATCCACTGTGAAGGGGAACCTATCAAACGAGAGGTGAGTTTCTTCCTGACCCCAGTACTTAACTTCATTATTACTCAATGTGGCATTCATATAGTAATGATCAGAACTGGTGTTTTTTGGAACTAAGTTGTTTTTGGAAGTGAGAAAACTTCCAGCTATTTCTGGGCCTGAGTTTTCTTGAGAAAACTCAACACTAGGAATTTTAAATTGGAACCAAAATATAGGTGATTGGGATAAGTCTGTTCCCTTACTCCTTACTCCATTTTTTTTCTTTTTTTTTTTTGTCATTTGTGGGGATTGAACTCAGGGCCTGGTACTGTCCTGAGCTTTTGTGCTGAAGTAATCTAGCACTCTACCACTTTGAGCCACAGTGCTACTTCCCAAGTTTTCTGGTGGTTAGTTGGAGATAAGATTCTTATGGACTTGCCTGCCCAGGAAAGATCTCAGTCTCCTGAATAGCTAGGATTACAGGCTTTCCACAGCTTTCCTCATGCCTTTCTTTTCCTCTACTTCCTTCTCTTCTTCCCTGTCCCTCTTCTCTTCTGGTATTTTGAGACAAGGTCTTACTGTGTAGCCTAGGCTGGCTCAGAACTTGCTGTGGAGGCTAGCATGGCTCCAGACTTACTTATCTTCCTACTTTAGCCTTCCAAATGCTAAATTACAGGCATGTGCCACTACTCCTAGCTGATACTGGGATTTAAATTTTTTTTTTTTTTTTTTTTGGCCTGTTCTGAGCTTGAACTCAGGGCCTGGGTGCTGTCTCTGAGCTTCTTTTTGCTCAAGGCTAGTGCTTTACCATTTGAGTCACAGTGCCACCTTCAGTTTTTGCTGTGTATGTGGTACTGAGGAATCGAACCCAGGGTTTCATGCATGCCAGGCAAGTGCTCCACCACTAAGCTACATTCCCAGCCCTGGGAAAATTTTTGAAGTAAAGCTGATGATAGCATACTGGCTTCTATGTCCATTCCAGGGTTTCCAGTTGTAGATTTCAGGGAGGCGTAGTTCCTAGTAAGACAGGACTGTGTGAAATGGAAGGATTGTGCTAGACCTTAAGATTTTTGTAGGTTTTTTTGTTATTGTTGTTTGTGCCAGTCTTGGGGTTTGAACACAGGGCCTAGATGGTGACCTGATCTCTTTTGCTCAGAGCTAGCGCTCTATTACTGGAGTCACAGCCACTGTTCTGCTTCTAGCTTTTGGTGGTTAATTGGAGGTAGATACTCACAGACTTTACTGCTAGAGCTGGCTTTGGACTAATTCTCAGATCTCAGATTCCTGTGTGGCTAGGATGGCAGGCATGTGCCATTGGTACCCATTGTAGTAGTTTTTTGAGGCAAGTCCCTTTAAAAAAATCATATATAGCAGATTTTTCCACAACAGATATTAAAATGATTTGGAGAAGACCTACTCATAGTGTTCTTGTCTTTTTTTCCTTCATATTCAGGATGAAGAAGAATCCTTGAATGAAGTAGGATATGATGACATTGGTGGCTGTAGGAAGCAGCTAGCTCAGATAAAGGAGATGGTAGAGCTGCCTTTGAGACATCCTGCACTCTTTAAAGCAATTGGTGTAAAGGTGAGCTCCGTAGTATGTCTCTAGTAGTGACTAATGACTATTCAGGCACTTAATCCTTTAGACTGTTTTTATACTTGGCTCAGATTGGAGGAACAAATAATCTTAGGGTTGTAAGTCTTGACACATCTGAGAACTGGTAGTCTAAAGTATAGCTTACTAATCCTTTCTGTATCATGAGACACAGAATATGGAGTTACTACTTTACCTGGTAAGTATGAAACAGTAGTCTTCTGTGTGGGGAGTTTCAATGTCCTGCCTGTGGATGAAGCCACAGAAATGACAGCTTTAAATAGGAAAACTTGTGAGTGACTATAAGGAAAAGCTTTTAGAACTGATAATAAAATTCTGAAAGATTATGATCATTGGACCTCTAACAATGAAGAAAATAGATTTTTTTCCTGTGCATAAAGATGCACAGGAAGGGATGCAATTCTAGAAGTACAAGCCTTTAGATTTTTTTTTTCTGGTATTGGGGTTTGGACTTAAGGCCTGGTATTTTCATGGTTTGCTTATTCAGCTGTTGTACCACTAGAGCCATACTTATTGCCCAGATTGATTTAGATAATTTGGAGAATAATTTTTACAGCAAAATCTGGACTAGAGTCTGGTCATGATTCTGCAAATCTCAGCCTTTTGTGAGATACTTTTACCCAACTCAAGAGCTCATTCCTTTTTTTTTTTTTGGTGGGTCATGGGGCTTGAACTCTGGGCTTGGGCACTGTCCCTCAGCTCTTCAGCTCCAGGTGAGCACTCTACCACTTAAGCCATGGCGCCACTTCCAGTTTTCTAGTGGTTTTATTGGAGATAAGAGTCTCACGGACTTTTCCTGCCCACTTTCCTGCCTGAGCTGGCTTTGAATGTGATTCTCAGATCTCAGCCTCCTGAGTAGCTAGGATTACAGGTGTGAGCCACCAGTGCCCGGCTTAAGAGCTCATTCTTAATGGTGTCAGGGTTGAGCCTGTATTCTCATCCTTTCTAGAGCTTAGCTAAGCTGTTTTAGAGATAGGTAGGATTGGGAGGATATGGGATTCAGAACCAGTCACACTGCATTTTATTTATTTATTTATTTTGGTGGTACTGAGGTTTGAGCTTAGGGTCTTATGCTTACTCTACCACTTCAGCCCTTTTGCCTATACTCTGTTGGTCCTTAGCCTCCTCGAGGAATCTTGCTCTATGGACCTCCTGGAACAGGAAAGACCCTGATTGCTCGAGCTGTGGCAAATGAGACTGGAGCCTTCTTCTTCCTGATCAATGGTAAGAGCTGGTCTGTCTAGTATCTTGCTAGACCCAATTCTGAGCTGGGCAGTTTATGGACCCATCCATTTGTATCCATGTCTTTGTATATACTTTACCATCTTCTGGTAGAGTACATAGCAATAAGGTGAAGACACTTTATACTGGTGTTCTCTTGTCCCATTTCCCCTTCCTTGAAAAAGATTGTGGAAAAAAGATGGTGATAAAGATTGTGTAGGGGGAGCAAATTGAAATGAGGAATCAAAAGGTACATATTTTTATATTTGAGAATAAAATTTGGGCTTACGAATGATGGTTTGAGATGATTTGGCTCTTGGAATAATACTTAGCTGATAGAGGTCCAGTTATATTCTGCTTTCTGGTATGGCCAGCAGTCCCAAGGAATCTGCTTTTTTTTTTTTTTTTTTTTTTTTTTGTCGGTCGAGGGGCTTGAACTCTGGGCCTGGGCGCTGTCCTTCAGCTCAAGGCGAGCGCTCTACCACTTGAGCTACAGCGCCACTTCCGGTTTTCTGGTGGTTTATTGGAGATAGGAGTCTCACGGTCTCTCCTGCCCTGCCCAGGCTGGCTTTGAACCATGATCCTCAGATCTCAGTCTCCTGAGTAGCTAGGATTACAGGCGTGAGCCACCAGCGCCCGGCATAAGGAATCTGCTTTTATCCTTACAATTTCAACTCTGGGGGAAAATTATACCAAGCCCCTTGGCTTCTGTCCTGCCCTGGTAGCTTTTTTGTTGTTGTTGTTGTTGTTGGTCGTGGGGCTTGAACTCTGTGCTTAGGCACTAATCCTTGCGCTACCGCTTGAGCCACAGCGCCACTTCTGGTTTTCTAATGGTTTATTTATTTATTTATTGGGTCTGGTCTTGGGGCCTGAACTCTGGGCCTGGGCACTGTCCCTCAGCTCTTCAGCTCAAGGCTAGCGCTCTACCACTTGAGCCACAGCGCCACTTCCAGCTTTTTTCTTTTTGCTTATGTGGTGCTGGGGAATTGAACCCAGGGCCTCATGCATGCAAGGCAAGCGCTCTACCACTGAGCCACGTTCCCAGCCCCTCTAGTGGTTTATTGATAACAGTCTCACAGACTTTTCTGCCCAGGCTGGCTTTGAACCGTGATCCTCAGATCTCAGCCTCCTGAGTATCTATGATTATAGGCGTGGGTCACTGGCGCCCGGCTTGCCAGTGGGACAATAAGTGGTACAGGTTGAGAGAAGCAGAGGTTACCACCTTCTCACCCAGGGCCTGTCTCTGGACTGAACAACCAAGATAACATTTCTGTTGTGATCAGGAAAGATATAGTTATGTCATTGTCTCTATTCCATATCCTTTCAGGTCCTGAGATTATGAGTAAGTTGGCTGGTGAGTCTGAGAGCAACCTTCGTAAAGCCTTTGAGGAAGCTGAAAAGAATGCTCCTGCTATTATCTTCATTGATGAGCTTGATGCTATTGCTCCCAAAAGAGAAAAGGTAGGAGTTTACCTGAGAGAATGAATGGGGGGTTGAAAAGTCCTGACTTAGCTTCTAAGCAGATACCCTGTCCTGACAGACTCACGGGGAGGTGGAGCGACGTATTGTATCACAGTTACTGACCCTCATGGATGGCCTAAAGCAGAGAGCACATGTAATAGTTATGGCAGCAACCAACAGACCCAACAGCATTGACCCAGCTCTACGGCGATTTGGTAAGAACCCCTGATTTCTTTCAGCACACACCTTACTCATGGGAGATTATAGTTATACTGGACTAAATATCCTTGATTCCCACCTTGGTCCTTTATCTAATTTAATCTTGAGGTTTTCTTGAAGCTTTGCAGTAATATGCCACTGGGATTCTTTTCCTTTTCTTTAACATTCTATCTAGAATAATTGAGGGGTTTCTCAGGCCATGGAGCTTTTAAACTGCTAACACTAGAGGAATCCTAAGATAGCTGGTCATGCCCCTTTTGCTATCTGGACCAGAGAATGAATCACGTCTTATATTCATACACTATTCTACAGGTCGCTTTGACAGGGAAGTAGATATTGGAATCCCTGATGCTACAGGACGCTTGGAAATTCTTCAGATCCATACCAAGAACATGAAGTTGGCAGATGATGTGGATCTGGAACAGGTGGAGTGGTGATGACTGGCCAGGAACTAGTATATATCTATTTCCAGGAATTTGATATGGACCTGGCTAGGGATATATAAGCTTAAGATGACAGAAGCCGGGCTGCTAATCCCAGCACTCTGTGAGGATGGGGCAAAGGGGATCTTGAGTTTGTGGTTACATAGTGAGAGATTATTTAAAAACCAAGCAAAAGATGGAAGGAGATTGGTGTTCATTTGGGCAGGGAAAAGGAAGCAATCTTAGACTGAATCCAGGAATTTAGCCTGTTTCACAGTTGATGGTATATAAAATACAAACCAATGTTGTTGGAACAGCTTTATTTCCATCTCCCAAGTCTAGGTTTGAGTACTTATCCCATAGCCAGTGTAATATATGTGTTCAAAGCAATTGAAGGACCCAAAAATAGAGTAAGGGACCAGGATTCTATTACATCTGAGCTTCCCAAGGCAAGTGGATCTTCTCTCTGCAGGTAGCCAATGAGACTCATGGGCATGTGGGTGCTGACTTGGCAGCCCTGTGCTCCGAGGCTGCTCTGCAGGCCATCCGCAAGAAGATGGATCTCATTGATTTAGAGGATGAGACCATTGATGCTGAGGTCATGAACTCCCTGGCAGTTACTATGGATGACTTCAGGGTAAGGACCACACCAACTTAAGTACAAACACACTTTGACCTCCTTCTATAGTAAGTCTCATCTCCAGTTATTTCTTTCTTTCTTAGTGGGCTTTGAGTCAGAGCAATCCATCAGCACTGCGGGAAACTGTTGTGGAGGTGCCACAAGTAACCTGGGAAGACATTGGGGGCCTGGAAGATGTCAAACGGGAGCTTCAGGAGTTGGTCCAGGTAGGTTAATGTAGTCTAGGGTAGGTTACTGCTGCAGTGTGTTGCTAGTGACCTAGGTGGTCTTGGTGTTGACATACTCACTGAATGCAAGTCAGATGCCTGTTTGCTGTTTTCTAGTTTGAGTCACTGGGGAGCTTAGAGGACTTGGAACCTAGACCATAGGAAAAACTATGAAGTAGTGGAAGGAAGGAAAGTTTCTGATTGGTAAGTTTTACTTTAAAATATGGTGATAGCCTTAAATTTTCCTTTTTTTTTTCCTCCTAGTATCCTGTGGAGCACCCAGACAAATTCCTCAAGTTTGGTATGACACCCTCCAAAGGAGTTCTTTTCTATGGACCTCCTGGCTGTGGAAAAACTTTGCTGGCTAAAGCCATTGCTAATGAATGCCAGGCCAACTTCATCTCCATCAAAGGTCCTGAGCTACTCACCATGTGGTTTGGGGAGTCTGAGGCCAATGTCAGGGAAATCTTTGACAAGGTGAGCTCTAAAGGCTGCACTATGTTTTCACATGCTTGGGTGGGACTAGAGGCTGTTTCTGTAGGAGAATCAAAAGCTTATTGCTGACAGCTGACAGTTGGGCATTGAAATTTTGGCCTGAGAGATCTAGCTACGTTTTTGAATCAGTTTTTCTGTCTCATAGGCACGCCAAGCTGCCCCTTGTGTGCTTTTCTTTGATGAACTGGATTCCATTGCAAAGGCTCGTGGTGGTAATATTGGAGATGGTGGTGGGGCTGCTGATCGAGTCATCAACCAAATTCTGACAGAAATGGATGGCATGTCTACAAAAAAGAATGTGTTTATCATTGGCGCTACCAACCGGCCTGACATCATTGATCCTGCCATCCTAAGACCTGGCCGCCTTGATCAGCTCATCTATATCCCACTTCCAGATGAGAAATCTCGTGTTGCCATCCTCAAGGCCAACCTGCGCAAGTCCCCAGTTGCCAAGGCAGGTGCAGAGTCTTAGGATTTAGGGACTTCTGCGAAGCTGATGTGAAGTGTTCTTAGATCCCATTGGGGATTTTTGGGGCTGGGACTGGTATGGAAGGAAGATGGAAGATTTAGGAGTATTAGAATTGTCTAGACAACAATATGGAGTGGCAGTAGATAAAAGAAACTGGAGTTGGGAGTGCTTGGGTACTCCAAAGATGAAAGTACTCCAGAGGAGAAAACGCTAAATGATAAGGTTGCTTTTGTGCCTCTTTTAGGATGTAGATTTGGAGTTCTTGGCTAAAATGACTAATGGCTTTTCTGGAGCTGACCTGACAGAGATTTGCCAACGTGCTTGTAAACTGGCCATTCGTGAATCCATTGAGAGTGAGATTAGGCGAGAGCGGGAAAGGCAGACAAACCCATCAGCCATGGTAAGTCTGTGTACCCTTTTCCCGTTATATGGTCTGTGAGTAGCCTTGTAGGAATGGAAAAGAGTTGGGTGGATTTAAGAATGTATGGGGTAGGAAGCCTGACTCAACCCTGTTACCTCAGCATCTTGATTGTGGAGACCTGGGGGAAACCACTGTTCAAGGCTAGCCCACCTGGCCTTGAGATCCTGTCTCCATGGTAATGCATGCGTAATGGTACAACAAGCCTGTCATCCCAAGAAGCTGAAGTTGGAGAATAGCTCTCTGAGGCTGGCTCCATGCAAAAATGCAAGATTCTATCCGAAAAATAAAAAGGGTAGGAGTCCTGGCTCAAGTGCTAGAGCTCCTACCTATGCCTTAGGTTTTTGAGTTTAAACCCTAGTACTACTAATAACAGAAGAGTATATGTGAGCCAGGTGAGATGATACCCATCTGTAATCCCAGCACTTGGGAAGCTGAAGCATAATGATTGCATGATTTAGACCAGCCTAGGCTACATAGTGATATCCCTGTCTTTTTTTTTTTTTTTTGGGTCCGGTCGTGGGGCCTGAACTCTGGGCCTGGGTGCTGTCCCTTAAATTTTTGGCTTTATTGAGGTATTATTGTGCAGTGATGTACCTTTTTTTTTTTTTTTTGGTCGGTTGTGAGGCCTGAACTCTGGGCCTGGGCACTGTCCCTCAGCTCTTAACCTCAAGGCTAGTGCTTTACCACTTGAGGCACAGTGCCACTTCTGGCTTTTTCTGCTTATGTAGTGATGAGGAATCCGAACCCAGGGCCTCATACATGCGAGGCAAGCACCCTACCACTGAGCCACCTTCCCAGCCCATGCACCTTTTAAAATTGTTTCCATGGAATTTCTGTGATTACTTCTAAAATTGAGATAGAGTAAATTCTATTGTTTCCAAAAGTTGCCTCAGACCACTGTAGTCAGAATCGTCTCTCTTTCTTGGGAACACATCAGGGACAACCACTGATGTGAATTGAATCTTGTACCTATAGTATTCCCTTTTCTATTAGGCATTGACAGGTTGCATTTGTTTGTCTTCCTGACAGTAGTTAAGTATTGTACCATTGAGTCTTACTTCCAGTTCTCTTTTGCTTTGTGTGTTATGTGTGTGTGTTATGTATGTGCTGGTCCTTGGCTTGAACTCTGCTCTGGTGCTGTCCCCCCTGAACTTACTTGCTTAAGGCTAGTACTCTAGCAGATTGAGCCATAGCTCTACTTCTAGCTTTTTGATGATTAATTAGAGATGGAGAGGCTCACAGACTTTGTTGTCCAGTCTGGCTTTGAACTTCAGTCTTCAGATTTCAGCCTCCAGAATAATTAGGCTTATAGGCATAAGCCATTGATGCCCAGCTTGCTCAGGTTATTTTTGAGATATCACTTGAGATGTGTACCCGGATCCCAATTTTTTTTTCCTTTTTTTTTTTTTTTTGTCAGCCGTGGGGCTTGAACTCTGGGCCCGGGTGCTTTCCCTGCACTCTTCAGCTCAAGCTGAGCACTCTACCACTTGAGCCACAGGACCACTTTTGGTTTTTTAGTGGTTTATTAGGGGTAAGAGTCTCAATGGAGTTTCCTGCCTGGGCTGGCTGTGAACTGTGATCCTCAGATCTCAGCCTCCTGAGGAGCTAGGATTACATGTGAACCACTGGCGCCCGGCACAATTTTTTTTCTCTCCCTTTTTTTTTTTTTTTTGTCAGTTGTGGGGCTTGAACTTAGGGCCTGGCCATTGTCCCTGAGCTCTTTTGCTCAAGGCTTGTTCTACCACTTGAGCCACAGTGCCAATTCCAGTTTTGAGTGATTCATTGGAGATAAGAGTCTCACAGGGACTTTACTGCCCAGTCTGGCTTCAGACATTGATCCTCAGATCTCAGCTTTCTGAGTAGCTAGGATTATAAGCGTGAGCCACTGGTGCCTAGCCAGTTTTATTTTTTGCTTTTCACTGAAGCCAAAATGACAGGTGTATGCCACCAAGCTGAACTTCTTCCATTGAGATGAAGCAGACTTTTCTGCTCTGGCTGAACTGGTACCCTGATCCTCCCTATATTAGCTTTCTAATGGCTAGGATTACAGATGACACCCAGCAAGAACACATTGAACAAGTGATGTGTGTGTGTGTGTGTGTGTGTGTTGGTCATAGGGTTTGGACTCAGGGCCTAGGTGTTGTCCCTGTGAGTGTGTGTGTGGGTGTGGGTGTGTGGGTATGTGGTGTGGGTGTGGGTGTGTTGGTCATAGGGTTTGGACTCAGGGCCTAAATGTTTTCCCTGTGAGTTTTTTGCACAAGGATAGACCCTTAGCTCCACATCAGCCTTTTTTTGTGTGTGTTTCATTAGAGAAGAGATCTCATGGACTTTTCTGGGCTGGCTTTGAACTCCTGAGTAGCTAGGATTATAGGCATGAGTCACCAGGTCCTGGCAAGTTTTAAAGCAAAGACCAGTGACTGAATGATTGAAAGTTTATTCTGACAACTTCCTTTACTTAGGCTGATTGGAGAGGCAGAAGCTACCTACAGTGGGTAAACCAGTAAGAGTCCATATTGCACCCTAACTAGTTTGGTGGACTGTACTCACCATTTTTATAGGAAGTAGAAGAGGATGATCCAGTGCCAGAGATCCGCAGAGATCACTTTGAGGAAGCCATGCGCTTTGCTCGCCGTTCTGTCAGTGACAATGACATTCGGAAGTATGAAATGTTTGCTCAGACTCTTCAGCAAAGTCGAGGATTTGGCAGCTTCAGGTAATTTAGTTGGGGGCAATGAATGAGCAATTTCTATGGGCAGTTGGTACAGACAAGGTGGTGTGAGTCCTAAGAAGGCTAGAAGGGGTAGTTGTGAAAATTTTATAGAGACTAACCTTCATTTTTGATTGTTCTCATATATACAGATTCCCTTCAGGAAACCAAGGTGGAGCTGGCCCCAGTCAGGGCAGTGGAGGTGGCACAGGTGGCAGTGTATACACAGAAGACAATGACGATGACCTGTATGGCTAAGTGACGGTAGCCAGCATGTAGCAAGCTGGCCTAGTTGGACCTTGTTCCCTGGGGGTGGGGGCACTTGCTCAGGAGGGACCAGGGATGTGCCCGTGGCCTGCTTCATTCCACAGTCTGAACAGTTCAGCTATAGTCAGACTCTGGACAGGGGGTTTCTGTTGCAAAAACAAAACAAAAGCGATAAAATAAAAGTGATTTTCATTTGGGAAGCGGAGAGTGAATTACCAATTACCAGGGATTTGGGCTTTGGGCCTATGCCATTTCTGTTGTAGTTTGGGACAGTGCAGGCAACCTTTGGGGTGTGAACCAGGGCTCTGCCACTACCCTACAGTTAAGCATCTGCACTTCACTCAATGCTGCCCAAGCCCTCTCTTACTCCTAGCCAACCTGGGTAGGTGGGTGAGGGCCCACAGTTGCTGGGTGTTTATATAGAGAGTAGGTTGATTTTATTTTACATGCTTTTGAGTTACTGTTGGAAAACTAATCACAAGCAGTTTCTAAACCAAAAAAAATGACATGTTGTAAAAGGACAATAAACGTTGGGTCAAAATGGAGCCTGAGTCCTGGCCACTGTTGCTGCTTCTTTTTGGGGGAAGGGCTTTGGGCTGCCTGTCATTGCCAGTTGAAGTCTTGGAAGTAAGGCTAAGCCTTCGTATGCTACTGATTAATGTCAGTATGATTATTTCCTATTGCCTCACCATGTTTAATGTCACTGGTGGAGGGGTGGGGGTGGGGGGCTGTAGCCTGATACATGTAGTAGGTGTATATGTAGAGATATGTCACTCCACCTTTATTTGTTTGATGTAGACTTTAAGATAGAGCTCTCTTAACCCTGACTAGATTAAGGTGCCCACTAGGCTTGCAAAAAGATACATTTGAGGGTTTGTGCATCCTAGACAAGCACTTTCACCACTGTGCTATACCTCTAGAGCTCTACTTGCGTAGTTTGGTCCAAATACATGTATAGATAATCTACTCAATAGGTATATCAGAGTAAACCATTTGGGTATTTCTGGGTCAGTACTATGATGATCTAGGATCTTGGTTTGGAGCCAACCCAGGCAGAGACTATCCAATTAATCTGCAAAAAAAAAAAAGCCAGAAGTGGAGGTGTGGCTCAAGTGGTAGAGTGCCAGTCTTGAATGGAGAAGTGAGAGCTTGAGGCCCTGAGTTAAAGCCCCAGTACTGGCAAAAAAAAAAAGTGGAGGCAACAAATTAGAGGCATCACAAATTAACTTTTTCAAATTATCAGCTAAATACAAAGTGTTAGTCTAGCAGCATAACAATGAAGTGTCCATTTAGCATTTCAGTCTGTAAGCTTATCATTGTACACACTGTTGAATCAGTTACAAGGTGTGGTCTAACAGATGCTAGGGGAACTTTGTTTTTAATGTTAACTATTAATGTGTTGTACAGAGGGGTTTACCATTACATAAGTCAGGTAATGAGTACATTTCTCCCTGTTTGTTTGGACAATTTTACCCTTTCCTTTACTTTCCCCCTCCCATATACATAAGTCATTTTCCATAGATGTGTCAACTGTTCCACAAATTCATACTATTTTATAGTACTCCAGTGGTTTCTAAACAACAGTTTAGTATCTAAAACTACGGTAGGAAAATTGGTAAAGGCTGTGAGTGAAAAAGCACTGGAGATGGATGAGCTAACTCAGAGAAAAAAGAACAGGCTTGAGAAGAAATGGTCAGAAAGATATTGGAGGATTTGTGGATCAAATGGATGAAGAAGGGAGATCATATCCAGGACTAAGAATAGCTGTCTAGACCCAGACTAGATGTTCAGAGTGGACATTTTTCTGTTACTTGGTATGAAGTCTTTGCTTCTTAAGGGCAGCACTGAGCCTCACTTTGATCCTCAAGAGATATCGTTAGAAGCTAATAGGGAACTGATATCCTAGTACCTAGACTCCAAAGAAGACACTGGTCTAGTTGTATTTGTCTGGTTCAGCTTCTTTATTAGGAATTTTTCTGTTTCTTATCCCTCACCTGGTTTAGCTCAAATCATGTGATACTAGGTGCCAGTACTACTAGTCTTTTCTCTACTGACTGGATTTGGGCTCGGGGGTCCACGAATACCCAGAAATTTGGCTAATACACTTTGGAAACCCCTGGTATGGGGAGCTTGGGATATGGAACTTGGGAGATGCTTTTCTGTGTGGGCCCAAGGACAATGCTTACAGTGGTGAGAGTTCTCGATACCACCAGTTACCAAACCTGCCTTCCGCTTATTCTGGGGATTTGCATCCTTGAGGACAAGATACTGAGGCAGGGCAGTGTGAGGAGAGCCCTGATCTCTGTGCTGAGACCTTTGGGAAAATCTGTTCTCAGGAGCCTCTGTTACCCTACAGGCTTGGGAAGAGTGACTCTTCCCTATGACTTTACGTAAGCCCAATCTTGCCTTCTCTCCTCCATATTCTCCTGCTTTAGGTTTTCTGAGAAACTCTGCCTTTTGGGCTAAAGATAGAGCTGAAACTTGGTTCTGTCTTTTGTCTGAGGCTGGACCTCCAGTGTTAGAGGACTCTCTCAGGCCTGGATTGTTCTTATCAGCCTCTATGTGAACACTTGGCCCCTGAGCTGGGACTTGAGTCACCATCTTCCCTTTAATTCTTTTTTCTGAGACTCTTGCTTTGCCCTGGTCAGGAGCCTGTAGCTGAAGTTGGGAAGAGTGGGAGTGATGACAATGGGGGACTTCTACAGGCTGAAGTACTGTACTCTGAATTTTGGGGGGATGACAACTCGAATAGTGCAGATTAAGACGCCTGATCTGTGGGTGATAGAAAGAGGATTCTGAAGAATCTGGAGTAGTGGAGCTCAGGGTAGGGAAGCTGCAACATGGCTGATTTGGGCTAGAAGATTTGAAAGGGCTCTGGTGCAGTCTCTTTAGCCTGCACTCCAGTTCTCTACTCCATTGCCAGACATGGATCCCAGGATGGGTGAGCACCTCTAGGACAGCCTCTCCCTGGGAGGATAGGGCCTTTGCCTTAGTTTCTGAGAATATCTTTCCTTTCCATACTTCAAGCTCAGTGGGCTCACTCTTCAGAGCTTTGGTTAGGGTTGGAGGCCAGGATATTGAACACAAGTTATTCAATAATGGGAGGCTGGGATCTTGGGGGACCTCTCTTTCTTGCACAAACTTACGGTCAGTGTGTAGCTTTAATGGAGTTGCTGACAGTGAGCTGGGGGCTTGTTGGTCAGTGGCCCAGCAGTTCTTTGTCTGCTTCACTGTGTTCCCTTCAGGTTTATAGTTGGACTGGTCTCCAAAAGGCTCACTTATGTGGGACTTTGAAATAGAATTTGAGGGTTGGTTGGGAGACATAAGAACATGATAGTTTTCTCTCTGTTCCTTATCTTTCCCAACAGGCTCAGAGTCAGACCCAGCTCTTATGTGGCTGGCTCCATAGAGCTCTTGGGGTAAGCTGTGTGCTAGAACCTTAGAGGCCCTGGAGTTTGTTCTTGTTTGTATATCCATATACTTAGCATTAGAATCAAACAGGATCACCATGGGGCTAACTCTGAGGGACTCTAATGCAAGAGCACATGGTAGGCTGAGTGTCTGAGATGGGGATTCAGAAGCCCAGGAATTCCTGGAATGCTTATTACCTTTCAATTTAGTTTCTATAAAGGGGGCTACAGGTGTTCTCTGGGTAGAGTCTGTGAAGTCATACACACAGAGGTTCTCTCTCTGCTCCTTGGTCTTCCACAAAGCTTTGGACTCTGACAGGTCTTCCTGGGAACCTACTCCTAGAAACTTCAACAGAGAGTCTGAAGGAAGGCTGGTAGATGAAACTGGTTCTACAGAGACCCAAACATTTTCTCTACTCTGTGTTCCCTTCTGTGAAGTTGCAGATACTGATGGGACACATACAAGGCTAGTTTCATAGACACTTGTGTTGAGATCCAAGGCTTGGGGTTCAAAGGTCCAGAGGGTTCCTGAGTTTTCTCTGCATTCCCACCAAAGGTCATCTCCAGATGGATCTTCTAGGAGACTCTTCTGGAGTTCTAACAGAGAGTCTAGAGGAAGGGTTGGGGCTGGTATTGGAGACATAGAAACCTGAGGGCTCTCTCGGTATTCTATGGTTTCCCAGAAGTCTTTAGAAGCAGAAAGTTCTCTAGGGTTAGCTTTTTGGGATTCTGACAGATACACTGGGGGTTGGCAAGAGATGGGCGTTAGGGGCTTAGAAACTTGGGGGCTCTCACTAGTTGGTCCCATGGTTCCCAGCTGAGCTTTGTAAACAGGAGGGCTAGTTCCTTGAGGTTCTGTCATGGCTACTATGGGTTGACAAGGAGCCAGGATTGGGGTCCCAAAGATCAGAGTTTTCTCTTTTTGCTCTGTGGTTTCCTGGATGGTCTTAGATACAGACATATTTTCTTTAGGATCGACTCTCTGAAATTCTGGTAGGGAAGCTGGGGGTGCTAGTATTGCTGGCTCAGAAATTTTCAGGTGCTCATTTTGCCCTATGGTCTTCCATGAGGTCTCAAACCTAGCCTGGGTTCCCAGAGGGATAGAGGGATACATCAGAGAGGCAGAAGGTGATCCTGGATTGTTTTGGTGCAGGCTAGGGTCCCGTGGTATACTCCAGTAAGCCTCAAATGAAGATAGAGGTGTAGAGGGTATGATTCTTTGGAGTTTAGGCTCTAGGTGCAGGGCTTGATCCTCAGAGACCCAAGAAACCTCTTTCTGCTGTATAAGCCAGTGTATGTCTGCCTCAGCACCAAATAGGACCCTCTTGGGGTCCATAGGTAAGGGCTTAAAATTATGGAGAGATAATGTTGGGGTAGATGGAGATGAAACTAGCTGAGAATTATGGGCCATTTCTTCCAGATCTTCCATAGTATGTGCTTCATGGGTAGGAAACTGGGTTGGAGAGTGATAATAGGGAAGTGACAAGTTGTACTTAGGCAAGAAGGCAAGCTTGTTGAAGAAAACAGAAGGACAAATAGACAACTTCAGGGGAGATGGACCATCTGAGCTTAGGAAGATAGTTTCCAACGACTCACTATGCAGAGAGGGAAAACCCCAGAAGAGCTGGCTTTTCTGCTGCAGGTAGCTCCCTGCTGATGTCTTGTTCCTCACTGGGAAGTTGGTCAGAATCTGGATGGTAGGGTAGGATCTAAAAGGGCTTGAGGACTGTGTAGTTATTCGCTCTGGTGTTTCTGTGGCCTGGGGAAGGCTCTCAGAACCACAGGACAGCTGGGGTGGGATTGTGCTTTGCTTTCCATTGGGAACTTCTTTGGAAGGAGAACTTAGTTTCGGTAGATCAAAAGATGATTCTTCCTCTCCTTCCCTCTCTTCCTCTTCCTCCTCTGATTTCTGCTTCCACAAATAATTAAGGAAAGCCAAATGGTACAAAAATGGTAGGCCCTGGAGAATAGAAAACACTACTATCAGGCATGAAGAGTTTTCAGAGACATGGCATGTCACAAATTGCTCAGTTTCTGCTGTACATCTGGATTGAACAGTGATTCACCTGTTGTCATCAATCATTTAGCCAGATCTTCATCCAATGGTTACCCAGCCTTCATTTGGAGACCAGCCATTTCTTCACATAACTGTCTAGATACAATGATCACTTACCTGGTTTCAAATCATATAGACACACAGCCTCAAAACTAGAGCTTAGTCACCTATGTGGGGCCAGATCTATGCCAATGATCCCATACCTATAGTGTCCACATTTATCCAACTATACATTCATGCTCACTGGTCACCCACCTTGCCTTGAATCATATCTCCAGAGCACCAGGGCTGAAGCTGTTGCCACTTCCCAAGCTGCCACCATCTTCGGACCTGCCAAACAATGAACAAAAATAGTATCACCAGATCCCCTGGACTCTGAAGGCAAGTGTTGCTGCCACAGTGTCTGCAAGCCAGAACGTATGTCAGCTGGCCCCAGGGAAGTCCTATATCTCCTCCAGTCCCAGGCAGATCCTCCAGCAGCCATTCCATTTTCTTTACCCAGTGGCAGTTTATCCTGAGGTCATCACAGAACAAAGAACTCCCCTCCCCCACACAGACCCAGGCCTAATAGCCTATTCCTTGAGTTTAGGGCCAAAAAAGTTGCCCTTTCTCATAACATACATTTTGTACAGTGAAATCCATTGTCTTCATTTCTGAGGTCAAAACTATTCTTTAGTCATTATATTCTTTAAGCCTTTTAGCCTAGCATAGCCTTGAACTACCTGTATCTTATTTCTGCTATTTCCTACCTATGAAACCCCAACTACTTAATCTTTCAGTGCTTCACTTTTCTTATCTATAAAATAGTTGTCATATTACTTAACAGTGGAAACTTACTACATATAATTAGTTATATATAGTTATGTGATTGTATATTATAAAGTTAGTTGGGTACATACTATAAATTAGTTGAAAATAATTGTGTACACCTGTAATCCCAGCTATTTGGAGATAGAAGCTGATCTTGAGTTCAAGATATGCCAGCCTGAGCAAAGGTAGAGAGACATATCAAAAACAAAATGAAGGAGGGAAGGGACTGGGGGAGGATGAGGGAAGGGAAGACACCGTATGAATGGAAAGGTACTCATTACCCGACTTACGTAATAGTAATCTCTCAGTACATCATCTTTAAAATAACAATAAAGTTAATGGGAAAAAAAAGGGCTGGGGTGAGCTCAAGTGATAGAGCACTTACTTAGCAAATGGGATGTCCTGGATTCAATCTCTACTCCCAAAACCAAAATATTATCACTTACCAAATAAAGTTGTTTTAAGGATTAAAAAATATATGAGCTTTTTGTAGGCTATATTAAAATTTTCCTTTTTCATATAAAGTCCAGCGTGTGGTCTTAAACTTTTTTTTCTTCTTGTGTGTGTGTGGGTGTGTGGGTGTGTTGGGGTATTGGGGTTTGAACTTAGGGCCTCACACTTGCTAGGATTTAAAAGGGCCAAATTTATGACATAGTCCACATCCTAAACACATTCATCTCATTCTCCTTTTATCATTCTATCTGGTAAAATCTGAACTCTGTCTCTGCCTTACCTACTCTTTTTTGGGGGGAGGGTCTGGTTGTGGGGCCTGAACTCTGGGCCTGGGCGCTGTCCCTCAGCTCTTCAGCTCAAGGCTAGCGCTCTACCACTGAGCCACAGTGCCACTTCCGGCTTTTTTTCTTTTTGCTTATGTGGTGCTGAGGAATCGAACCCAGGGCCTCAGGCATGCAAGGCAAGAGCTCTACCACTGAGCCAACTTCCCAGCCCCTTATCTACCCTTTAGTAAGCAGCTTAGCCATACTGCTATGAACTGGGTGCTGGTGACTCATGCCTATAATCCCCACTACTTGAGAGGCTGAGGTAGGAAGGATGTCAGTTTGAGGTCAGCGCAGGCAAAATGTTTGAGAGACCCCTTTCTCAACCAATAGCTAATCATAGTGGTATGTACCCATCCTGACTCAGTAGGAATTGTAAATGGGTGGATCCAGGTACACGCTGGGGCAGAAAGTGAGACCTTATCTCAAAAATAACCAGTGCAAAAAGAGGGTGGTGGTAGAGGTTTGGCTCAGTGGTAGAGTGTCCACCTTACAAATGTAAGTCCTTGAGTTCAAACCCTAGTACCCCTGCCCCCCCCCCCCCGCCACACACATCATATCACATATAAGTTGGTGCTACCATAAACTAATAGTCTACAATTATAGTGGTCAGCTTCCCCATCACTTGAAAGGCATTCATTCTTGCTGGGCGCTGGTGGCTCACGCCTGTAATCCTAGTTACTCAGGAGGCTGAGATCTGAGGACCACGGTTCAAAGCCAGCCCTGGCAGGAAAGTCTGTGAAACTATCTCCAATAAACCACTAGAGGGCTGGGAAGGTAGCTCAGTGGTAGAGCGCTTGCCTTGCATGCATGAGGCCCTGGGTTCGATTCCTCAGCACCACATAAGCCGAAAAAAAAAAGCCGGAAGTGGCGCTGTGCCTCAAGTGGTAGAGCATTATCCTTGAGCTGAAGAGCTGAGGGACAGTGCCCAGGCCCAGAGTTCAGGCCCTCTACCGGACCCAAAAAAAAAAAAAAAATACACAACCACTAGAAAACCGGAAGTGGTGCTGTAGCTCAAATGATAGAGCACTCGCCTTGAGTTGAAGAGCTGAGGGACCCCGCTCAGGCTCAGAGTTCAAGCGTCACGACTAACCCCCCCCCCCCCAAAAAAAAGCATTCATTCTTAAATTTAAAAAGTGCACATTGTGTGTTAGGTACTACTAGGTTCTTGGGAAACATCAGTAATCAAAATAGACAAAGCTCCCTGCTCGTGGAGCTTATGTCATTTATTCTGTCTAAATTTATTCTACTTAGCAAACCCATCCTATTCAAAATCACTTTAAAATCTTCTTGTCATAACTTAATTTCCTCTACCGCAGCACTTGTGGAAGATCGCCACTTCTCAAGAGGAACTAGAGCTATCACATGAAACTTTTCATTATCAAAAACCATTGCAAACCTGGCGCTGGTGGATAACACCTGTAATCCTAGCTACTCAGGAAGCTGAGATCTGAGAATCAAGGTTCAGTGAGACTCTTATCACCAATTAAATACCAGAACCAGCCAGAAGTAGTCAAGTGGTAGAATGCTTTTATTGAGCAAAAAAGCTCAGGGACAGCACACAGGCCTTTGAGTTCAATCCTAGAACTGACAAACACACAAAACAAAAAAATACACAATGTTACAGGGCTTGGGTATGGCTCAAGTTAGAGGCCCTGAGTTCAAACCCCATTACTGCCAAAAAAAAAGAAAAGCAAGTAAACAAGCAAACATAAAATATCATTGTATATCTTCTTCCTTGTGCTAAATTTATCATTTTTTAAAGTAGTTTTACCGAGGTGTTTCAGTTCAATCAACATGTCGGTGTATCCCTTTTTTTTTTTTGGCTGGTCCTAAGGCTTGAACTCAGTTTGTCCCTGAGCTTCTTTTGCTTAAGTTGAGCACTTTGCCACTTGAGCCACAGCACCACTTCTGACTTTTTTGAGTAGTTTATTGGAGATAGGAGTTTCACAGTTTCTTGCTTGGGCTGCCTTCCAACCATGATCCTCAGATCTCAGCCTCTTGAGTAGCTAGGATTAAGGCGTGAGCTTGAGTATAATACATCTTGATCAATGTCATCCTTTTATAATTCTCTATCTCTCCCATCCTTTCTGCTATGGTTAGTGAAAAGTATTCCTCTGGGAAATCTTTGAGTCTCTCACGATGAGGTGCCCTTATCTGACATCTTCCATAGAGCATTTTTTTTCTACGAGCATCTTACATACAGCATCTTTTTTCTCTCTCTCTTTCTTCCCAATTGGCTTTGAACTGGCAGTCCTTATTTTTATTGGCTCCCTCTCTCCCTCCTTCCCTTCCTTCCTTCTTTTTCTTCCTCCTCCTCTCCCCTCTTCACCCCCCTTCCCTCCCCCACCTTTCTTTTGGGCCTGGGCACTGTCCCTCAGTTCTTCAGCTCAAGGCGAGGACTCTACCACTTGAGCCCCAGCGCCACTTCCTGTTTTTTGGTAGTTAATTGGAGATAAGAGTCTCACGGACTTTCCTGCCTGGGCTGGCTTTGAATTGCGATCCTCAAATCTCAGCCTCCTGAGTAGCTAGGATTACAAGTGTGAGCCACTGGCACCTGGCTACTTTTGGCTTTTATGGTAATTAATTGGAGATAAGTCTCACAGACTTTCCTGCCAGGGCTGGCCTCAAACTGTGATCCTCAGATCTCAGCTACTTGAGCAGTGTAGGATTACAAGTTTGAGCCTTTGGTGCCTGGCAATAGTATGCTTTTAATCAGTATTCCTTTTAGTGCTGAGGACTGAACACAAAACCATTTTTTTTTTTTTTGTCGGTCGTGGGGCTTGAACTCTGGGCCTGGGCGCTGTCCCTCTGCTCTTCAGCTTAAGGTGAGTGCTCTACCACTTGAGCTACAGCGCCACTTCCGGTTTTCTGGTGGTTTATTGGAGATAGGAGTCTCACGGTCTCTCCTGCCCGGGCTGGCTTTGAACCGCGATCCTCAGATCTCAGCCTCCTGAGTAGCTAGGATTGCAGGCGTGAGCCATCAGCGCCCGGCAAAACCATTTGTGTGTGTGTGTGTGTGTGTGTGTGTGTGGGTCATGGGGCCTGAACTCAGCTTGGGCACTGTCCCTCAGCTCTTCAGATCAAGGCCAGCTCTCTACCACTTGAACCACAGGGCCACTTTTGGCTTATTCTGTTTATGTGGTGCTGAGGAATTGAAACGAGGGCCTCATGCATGTGAGGCAAGCACTCTACCACTGAGCCACCTTCTCAGCCCTTGAACACAAAGCTTTATACATGCTAGGCAAGTACTTTACCACTGACTTACATTCTACTTCATTGAAACCCCCCCATGTCTCTCTCTTTCTGTCTCTGTATTTCTCTCCCTCTGTCTCTCTGTCTCTGTCTGTCTCTTGTCCTGGAATTTGAACTTAGAGCTTTGGTACTATCCTTGAGCTTTTGTGTTACAGCTTCTGACGCGCACGCGCGCAGGCGTGCGCATGTGTGCTCGCACGCACGTGTGTGTGTGTGTGTGTGTGTGTGTGTGTGTGTGTGTGTGGTGTTAATGGGAAATAAAAGCCTCATTGATTTTCCTTCCTGGTTGGCTTTGAACCACAATTCTCAGGTCTCAACCTCCTGAGTTGCTAGGATTATATGTGTGAGCTCCTGCTGCCCAGATCTAAACATTAAACTTTTTTTTTTAAGTTTTAACAAGGATTTACAGAGTTAATAGAGTAAGAGAAGAAGCATTTCCTATTTCCTATGCAGGAAATGGGTAAAGACTCCCTCGTCTTTTTATTTTTGTTTTAAGGTAAGGTCTTTCTACATAGGCTGATTCTGAACTCAGGCTGGTGGGTTTTTTTTTTTGGTTGGTCGTGGGGCTTGAACTCTGGGCCTGGGCGCTGTCCCTCAGCTCTTCAGCTCAAGGCGAGCGCTCTACCACTTGAGCTCTACAGTGCCACTTCCGGTTTTCTGGTGGTTAGGAGTCTCACAGTCTCTCCTGCCTCGTCTGGCTTTGAACCACGATCCTCAGATCTCAGCCTCCTGAGTAGCTGGTGGCGTGAGCCACCAGCGCCCGGCTTGGTGGGGTTTTTTTTTGGTTGTAGTTTTGTTTTTGTTTTTGTAGGTTGTGGGGCCTGTACTCTGGGCCTGGATGCTGTCCCTCAGCTCTTCAGCTGTAGACTAATACCCTACCACTTGAGCCTCAGCCACACTTCCAGCTTTTTCTGCTTATGTGGTGCTGAGGAATCAAACCCAGGGCCTCATGCATGCAAGGCAAGCATTCTACCACTGAACCACCTTCCCAGCCCCAGTTGTAGTTTTTTGTACTAGCATTTGAGCTTAGGGCCTGGTGCTTGCTAGGCAGTTGCTCTACCATTTAAGCCCTATTTTGTGCTTTAGTCACTTTCTACCCACCCTAGTCTTGTATTTTTTGCCTGGGGGCTGGCCTTGGACCATGATCCTTCTACCTACATCATATCTATGGCTACTGTTGAATATCAGCACGCCTTATCCCCTTCCCTCACTTCTTAAACTCTTAATCCTCCTGCTTTTGCTTGCTGAGTATTTGTATTTTTGTATTGTATTGCAGGTGCAAACCACCATTCCCAAGCTTTTTTTTCTTTTTCTTTAATATGGGTCTGTTATGTTTGAGGACAAGCTGGCCTCAACTTCTGGATCTTTTTGCCTCAGCCTTCTAAGTAGCTGAGACTACAAGTGCATGCCATCAGGTCCAGCTAAGATTTTCAAAGAAGAAAAAGGAAACATTTAATCCATTTTAAATATGTTTGGGAAAAAGAACACCAAGATTCATTAATCCAACGTAGAAACTTTATTATCTGTATATAATGAATTCTTGCAACTTGCCTGAAAAGAGGAGAATGAGAATTAGGTCCCAGCCTCTCATTCTTTTCTTGTCTTTCAGCAGCAATACAGAGCGAAGAGGAGCAATGGGGGAGCATTTTACAGGTAAGTCCAGCCTGTTCAGTTCAGCACTGTCAAGGGCTAACCTTAATTTCTCCTTTCCAGGAGGATATCAGCTATTAGAACCCATTTTTCTTAGCAAACAAAATTCTTGGTGAGGAGAAACTCAAGGGAAGAAATCAGAAACTAGAATCTCAGTCTCTGCCTTGCCCATCCCTAGTATTGAGAGATGACCAGTCTGTTTTGTTTTTGCCCACTAGGTGGCGGTGTAAGATGATGTGAATTTACTATCTGGAGTTAGACTTGGGGGCTTGAACACTAGTGCCTGGCAGTGGGTCATGTCCTTTAATCCATCTTGCCATTTTATTCTTTCGGTTAGAGGATTGAGTCCATCACCACTTAGTGTTATTATTAAAAATACTTAGTATTTCCTGCCATTTTGCTGGTTTTCAGTGTTCGATTCTTTCCTATTCATCATTTATTTGCTTGTCTACTCATCTGATGGTATTTATTTTTCTCCCTATTTGTCATAGTTATGTTTATCTTGTCTCTGCATAGAAATTCTTGGAGTGTTTTCTGTAATGCTTGTTTAGTATCATATATTGCTTTTGTTTTTATCATGAAAAATTTTTATTTATTTCTCAGCTATGAATGACAACTTTGGGCTGGGTAGATTAATCTAAATTGGCAGTCATTTACTTTCAGTGCTTCAAATACCATCATTTTGTAGGACAAAGAAAACAGATTCTGTTGGGGGTGTGGGTACTACCAAGATGTGGTTGAATTAATGAAGGTGAAAGAGGATGAATATAATGCAAATAGATTGTCAGCAAGTATGAAAACAGCAAGCCGGGCGCTGGTGGCTCACGCCTGTAATCCTAGCTACTCAGGAGGCTGAGCTCTCAGGCTCACGCCTGTAATCCTAGCTACTCAGGAGGCTGAGCTCTCAGGTTTATGGTTCAAAGCCAGCCTGGGCAGGGAAGTCTATGAGACGCTTATCTATAATTAGCCACCAAAAAGATCCAGAAGTGTAGCTGTGGCTCAAATAGCAGAGTATTATGCTTGAGTGGAGGAAAGCTAAGGGATAGTTCCTAGGCTCTGAGCTCAAGTCACTAGTACCCATCTTTTTTTTTTTTTTTAAAGACATTTCAAAATTTTTTTTATTTGTATATTTATTAATTTTGGTGGTCCTGGGGTTTGAACTTGTTTTACTTAGCTGGTATTCTACCACTTAGGCCACCCCCAACCCCTGCCAGCCTTGCTGTTTGTTAGTTGTTTTTATAGACTGACCTTGAACTACAACCCTCTGGATCTCAGCTTCTTGAGAAGCTAGAATTACCAGTATCCAGGTTAAAAAGGGAATTTAAAAATACTTCATATTATGTTGTAGAATGTTCTGTTTTCAAAATGAGTTTTTAATCATGATAGGATTGGATCTATTAAATGCGGTTTCTGTTTCCACTGAAATGTGTTTTTCCCCTTTCAGTCTATTGATATATCATGTGGATACTATATATCAATTCATTCCTTGGAGGCTGAGTATTTAACAAGCCTCAGGCTCAGGTGCTGTGAGTCAGTCTTGGTCAAGGAGGGTAGGACCTCTGGCATACAAGCCTTCAGAGTGCCTCAGTGGCCTGTAATGATGCCTCCATCAGGTGAGCCATAAATACTCACTTCCTAAGAGTAACTCAAATGGAGATCACTACTAAGCCTCCAGAGTGTGCGTGTGCTTCTACAGAGTGTTCCAGATCACCACCATGTGTCTCTGCCAAGTGTCTTGAGCAGCCACCTCTGGCACCTAAGCACCATTGAGCTGCTTTCAGTGCGCAAACACAGACACCCCAATTTCAGGCACTTAAGCGGTAGGTTCCCGGGCTTTGAGCACTCAAACTGCACTGTTGATGTCCTAGGCTTCCAGTTTCCAAACTGTGAGTCTGGGGCCTGTCAGATAGTTTCTTTCTTCTCAACCATCTCTTATGACCATCTTACATCTAGACTGTGGCAAATTGTCTCAAGATTCCTTGAGCCTTAATTATTCCTGTTTTTAGACTCCCCAGTAAAACTCACTCTCCAATAATAGGTAGTCTGTCAAGATGGCATCTTAACTATTGCCTTCCCAGATTGGGGAAGCTGATAGAATGCCTTTCTTCACCAACAATTTCTCTATAGTAATCGCTGTCTCATCCATCCCCATACTGGGATTAAGCCTGATTGAATTGGTAATTTGTTACCAGGGCTATTTTGAGTCTTCAGTGTCCCTATCTTCTCCTAAGGACCTAGGCACAGGCCTAGAACTCTCCTCACTGCTTTTCTTTTGTTGGCTTGGTTTCTTTGTGGTTGCCTTCATGCAACCTCCTTCATGGTTCCTGATCCTCTCTCTTGAGATTCTAGTCTTTTCAGTTACCAGAATCTTCTTGTTCATGGAGTCAAAAGTAGATGCTTCCAATGGCCATCTTTCCATACTTCCCTTTCCCTCCCTTCCCTTCTTAGCTAGTCTTAATTACTTCCTTTTGTCTCCTTTCTCAGGGTTTACTTTGCTCTTCTTTTTCGTGTGCATGCATGCTGATCCTGGAGCTTGAACCAAAGGCCTGGGCACTGTCCCTGTTCCTGAGCTCTTTTTTGCTCAAGGCTAGAACCTTACCACTTCAGCCACAGCTCCACTTCTGTTTTTTTTTTTGTTTTGTTTTTAGTGGTTAATTGGATATAAGTCTCCTGGACTTTCCTCCTGGGCTGGCTTCAAAACATGATCTTCAGATCTCAGCCTCCTGAGTAGCTAGGATTATAGGTGTGAGCTACTGACACCAGGCTTATTTTCTAGTTGTTGTTTTTAGATAAAAATTGTTTATTTGAGATGCTTCCTTTTTCTTGCATTTCTTGCATTTTCTTCCAATGTAGGCAGTTACAAATATACTTCTTATGTTGCATTCCACAAATTTGGTATGTTTTATTTACATCTTCATTCACATCTAAATATTTTGTAATTTTACTTGTGATTTTTTTTGACCCATTGGTTATTTAGCAATGGTTTCCTTTAGTTTTCATGTGTTGGTGCATTTCTTTCTTTTTTATTTTTGTTAGTCTTGGGGCTTGAACTCAAGGCCTAGGTACTGTCCCTGAGCTTCTTTTGTTCAAGGCTAGCACTCTACCACAGAGCCACTTTTGTTTTTTTCTGTTTATGTGATACTGAGGAATTGAACCCAGGGCTCCATGGATGCTAGACATGCATTTTACCACTAAGCCTGGTGTATTTCTTAAACTCCCTTCTCATACTTATTTCTAATTTCATTTCATGGTGGTCAGAGAACATTTCATGATTTCAGTCCCTGTTCATTAATAATTGTTTTAGACCCTAATATTTGGTTAGCTTGAGAATATTCCATGTTGGTTTGGGGTGTGTGTGCCAGTTCTGGGGCTTAACCTCAGGGGCTGGGCACTGTCCCTGAGCTTTTGTGCTCTACTTTCCACTGATTCTTGTAATACCCCTGTTTTGACACTAGGAGGGACAGCCTCCTGAAAAAAGTACCTCAGGTAAAAGGTTGAGGATGAATGCTTTAGTATCTCTATCCTAGGTTGAAAGGTGAGGCAGGAAGGTCACTGTGAAGCCAGTGCCCATTTCTGTGTGGAGCCAGGTCCAGCTGAAGGCAGCAGTCTTCATGGCAATGGGGACACAGAGTTCAGGAGAGTATGGTAGTTGTGGCCATTTCCAGACATACGGCTGTCATGCTGGGAGAAAAGTCAGCCCCAGGAGGACAGCCAGGCACAGACAGCCCACAGACAGGCATTCCTGCAACCACAGGGCTCCTCTTTAACCAGACTCACAGAAAAGGATGAGGGCACACTGTGTATTGTCACTCAGGCTCTGAAGGCCAGGCTTGTTACAGCAGGGACAGACAGGCCAGATAGTATGACAGAATCCTAGAGGAAAAAAATGAGATTCAAGAAAACTAGCAACTAGATTCTAGAAACTAGTCCCATGCCTTCCAAGGAGTCATGTCCTCAGCCAGGCCCTGACAGCAATGGGCCTAGGACTCCAAGAACTTCTAGGTACCCTTTTTGCTGTTCAAGCTTTATCTTTGGGGGTATATCTCCTACTAGAGGTGCTGGTCCTGGGCATGAACTGAAGGATATTTTCCTGCTCTGGCTGGCTTCAAACCTTGATCCTCAGACTTCAACCTCTTGAGGAGCTAGGATTATAAGTATGAGCTACTGGTGGAGCCTGGCTCCAAATGATTTCTTCCAATAGCTGAGTGGTGTGTTTTTTGTTGTGGTTTGGGTATGTGTTATGGAATTCCTAGGAGACTTGAGCTTCAAAAAGGTGAGAGTCCATTTCAGCTTATATTGGGGGCCTGCTTGCCTTCTCAAAGGTGGCCAGGATCCTGAAGAGAAGTTGACAGAGGCACTACATACCTGCCCCCATCCCAGGTTCATCGCTCCTGCTCAGATGCCATATTTTTAAAATACTTTATTTTATTCCATAATACTGTCATTACAAAAAAATACAAAAAAACTACTATAAAAACATTCAGGGGCTTGTCAAAGTGAGAAAACCTAAAGACACCACCCCAGGACCAGCTGAAGCAGTCTTCCCTCAGGTCCTTTACTATTTGACTTTTGTACAACTGAGGGAGTGGGGTGGAGTCACACAGGCATAAAAGGGCTGAAAAATCCTCACACAGCCTCCAAGAAGGGTAAGAAATAAGTAGTTTCACATACCACAAAAATGGGATTTGGAAGTTTGGGGTGGCTAGGCCCTGAGTTCAGAGGTATGGGGAGAAACCTGTGACCCTGAATCTCTTTGTGGGGAATAGCTGCCACCTGACCCCAAAGCCCTTTCCCTCCCTGATGAAGGCTGGGAGATGAGTCCTGCCCGAGCTCTTAGCCACAATGCCTCAGGCTCCCCTTCCCTTCCCTCTTCCCTCAGTCCTCAGCGCAGCAGGGAGGACAGAACCTCCAGCTCCATGGTGTATATAGGCTGGACAGCTGTTGGGGAGGCTGCTGAGGGTCAGTTCACCTCCTTGCCCCAAATGAAAGTGTCTCGTGCTCAATGGCCCTGTTCATGGGTTATGGACCTTCCCATCCTATCTCCTCTCCTCCTAGCTCCTGGAGAGGCACAGGCAGCTCTAGATGAGTGCTTCATATGTATGAATATATGTGCAATAACCTTGGACACTATGAACCTGGGGTAGGGGTAGGAGAGCAGTGTCCTTTCCATCCTCTTCCTCCCCCAATGAAAGGAAGCCAAAGGGAGGGGAGATGAAAGGTATTAGCAAGGCTGAGAGGGGAGGAGGACATGCTATTTACAGGCATGGACAAGGAAACTATATCTTCAAGTAGCACTCAAGTCACTCTCCAGCCACTGTAGTGGGAACTGGATTCAAAGCTAGTGACATGAAAATTGACCCCTGGCCTGGGCTAGCTCTACCCACCTCCCTCCCACTTCCCCAGAGCAGCCCAGCTCTGAAAGGGGTCAGGGACAGGAACTTTTTCCTGAAAACCAGTGGCTTTTTTTTTTTCTTTTCTTTTCTTTTTTTCTTTTTTTTTTTCTTTTGCATTTTAGGGAAAGTTGCCAGTGTCCAGTGGACATCAAACTGGGTGTACATGAGATGGGGTAAGTGTGGGGGTATTGCTGTGGTAGACTCTGGACTAGCAGGGGCAGAGCCTAGGAACAGGGTAAGTGCTGCTTAAGGATCTGTCGTGTCTGTGGTGTTAATCTGTCTGGAAATCGAACTTTGAACTCAACAATGAGGTCTCCCCGCTGAGTAGGCACCTTGGGGAAAGGAAGGCCCTCCCCACGGAGTCTCTTCACGGTGCCCGGCTTGATAACATCATTGCAGGGCAATGGTATCACTCGGCCATCAATGGTGGGAATGTTTACGGTGCAGCCACACAGCGCCTGGAGAAAATGAGGCCGAGAGTGAGGAAAAGTGGAAAAGAAGGAAAAAGACTGAAATGGGGGAAAGGAGTACCAAGACGGAAGGACACACACACACACACACACACTCTCTCTCTCACACACACACACACACAAAACACTTGAACAGGTCCCTACCTCCTTGAGGCTGATCAGGGCACTGTAAAGCACATTGGTGCCATCTCGGCGAAAGTGTGCATGGGGCTTGTCTTTGAGCACAAAGACAATGTCAGCGGGGATGTTGTCGGGTGTGGCATCACCTTCTTTGGGGAAAGTGATCTTGGTGCCTTCCTTCCAGCCACGCTTAATGACAATGTGCAGGATTTTGTCCTCAGTACGCACAGTTCGCCCATCAGGGTTAAGGCGCCGCCTTGTGATCTTCATACGCTTGGTGGAGCCATGGTAGATCTCCTCCAGTGACACCCGTAGTTCATGCACCACAGGTGGGTCCTGCACCTTGCGCCGGGGGTACAGTGGTTCTGGAGCACGTCTTGGACCTCTACTCAGCCCATTGAAGCCAAAGCGGCCAAAGGCACCAAATGGGTCCTCATCTTCATCCACATCCATGTCATCAGGGTCAAAGCCACTGAAGGGTCTAGTGGAGCGGCTGCTGGCAAAGAAGATATCGAAGGGGTTGGAGCCACCGAAGAAGGAGGCAAAGGTGGCATGAGGGTCCCCATGAAAGGTGTAGTGAAAGGAGCCACTGGAGCCACCTGATGTACCACCGCCGGTCTTCAGGCCTAGAGGGGAGGAGAAGTTAAGGGCAGTGTGGTACATCCTGACCCCATCCCAGTCTCTCCCCTGACTGAGCTAGTGCTCAGTTCATGGGCCTAGAGAAAGAAGCAGCCCTTACCTCTTGCAGAGAGCCAGACTATGATAGTATGAAAGGCTTCTGGCAAGATTAATTTCTACTCTTAATCATTTATTTAAGAATAATATAGCTGGGTACCGGTGGTTCTCACCTGTAATCCTAGCTACTCAAAAGGCTGAGATCTGAGGATCATGGTTCAAAGCCAGCCTGGGCAGGAAAGTCCATAAAATCTTATCTCCAATTAACCACCAAAATCCAGAAGTGGAGCTGTGGCTCAAGTGTTAGAGCACTAACCTTGAGCAAAAAAACCTTAGGGACAGCACCCACATCTTGGGTTCAAGCCCCAGGATCAGCACAATAAAAAGGAAAAGAAAAAAGGAATAATGTAGCTGGGCATGGTAGTACACACCTATTGGCATGTTACTGAGGCTAAAACAGGAGGATCGTGAGTTTAAGGCAAGCTTGGGCTATATAGTGAGACTGTGTCTCAATACAGCTGGGACACTAGTGGCTCATGTCAGTAATCCTCACTACTTGAGAGGCTGAGAGCACAAAGATTGTGGTTGGATGCCAGCCCAGACAAAAAAGTTTATAAGACCTTATCTAAAAAATAACCAGTAAAATAAATATATCAAAATAGGGTAGCTAGGCACTGGTGGCTCACACCTGTAATTCTAGCAACTCAGGAGGTTGAAATCTGAGAATTATGGTTTAAAGCCAGCTCAAGCAGCAAAGTCCATGAACCTCTTATTTTCAATTAACCAGCAAAAAGCAGGAAATGGAGCTGTGGCTTATGTGGTAGAGTGCCAGCCTTGAAAGAAAAAGCTAAGAGATATTTAAGCCCCAGTTCCAGCACACACAAAGAATAACAACAAAAAAACCCAACAAAACAGAGCTGGTGATATTGCTCAAGTGGGAGGGTATCAGTCTAGCAATCATGAAGCCTGAGTTGAAACCCTAGTACTGTCAAGCCCCCAACACACCCCTCCCCCTTACAATACAACACAATAAAACAAGATTCATGTACATGTTGAGGTTCAAAGAAGCTGGGTTACCCAATAAAGTGGAAGAGCCAAGGCTAGAGATCCTAGAGGATGTGATTTTCAGTTTTGTAATTGTTTCCACTTACTCATGGCCTAGACATGTCTCATAAGGCCTTGAGTGGCTAGCTTAGTGTCATATTACAAGTCACACCTGGCTCCCAAATCTCTATTTCCAAAGGCACATAGGGCAAGGAGCAATCAAACATGATTTGTCGGGCTGGGTAGGTGGCTCAGTGGTACAGTGCTTGCCTTGCATGCATGAGGTCCTGGGTTCGATTCCTCAGCACCACATAAGCAGAAAAAAAAAAAAGCCAGAAGTGGCGGTGTGGCTCAAGTGGTAGAGTGCTAGCCTTGAGCTGAACAGCTGAGCGAACGGCTGAGCAACAGTGCCCATGCCCAGAGTTCAGGCCCCTACGACTGGACAAAATAAAAACAAACAAAACAACAACAACAACAACAAAACATGATTTGTCCACACAGGGAGCTAGGAAGACTATCCATGAGGAAGCCCATTTTTACTCTGCTCCCAGCAGTGCTTACTCTTTTCCTGACTGCCCAAATGGGAAATCATAAGAACTAAAAAACAAAAAAACAAAACAGAAAAGCTCATTAACTTGGAGATGAGGAGCAGGTTTTTTTTATTTTGGGGGGGTGGGGAGGGTCTGGTCATGGGGCCTGAACTCTGGGCCTGGGCACTGTCCCTCAGCTCTTTAGCTCAAGGCTAGTACTCTACCACTTGAGCCACAGCACCACTGCCAGTTTTTCTGCTTATGTGGTGCTGAGGAATCCAACCCAGGGCCTCATGCATGCAAGGTAAGTGTTCTACCACTGAGCCACCTTCCCAGCCCCAAGGAGCAGCTTTTTTTAGAAAAAGTTTTCAAAAACTTTATTTCTATACTATCTGAAAGTGTCATTCTTTAAGTTATATATTAACTATAGCATTACTGGGATTAAAGCTCCTTGGAGTTACACAATGCTACATCCTGTACCTCACACACCTAAAGTTAGGCAACCTCTATGTATCAATGGTCTGGCACCTTAAGGTGGTAACCCCAGTTGCTCTCTCTGGAGTCAGGTCCTATTAAGGAATTCAGATTCTGGATAATACCTTAACAAATGTGGTAGTGGTGATGATGGGAATAGTAGGGGTTGTAGAGAAGAGATTAATACTGAGAATTGATCCAGAATACACAGACTTGGGATAGGGCCTATGCTAGGGAGGGGCACTCTTCTTTGTGAGGCTATATATATATCACACACACACACACACACACACACACACACACACACACACGCCTCACACATATTCGGCAAGTATTCTTAACACTGAGCCATAATTTCTAGCCTTGAGACATTTTATCTAGAATTTCAATTGGCCATAGAAGCCTGAGTTTAAATTAGTTTCTTATTTTCTGGGACCAAAGGGAAGATTTAGGTTTAATCAGAGAGGTCAAGCGGCAGGCAGTTTAAGGACTGGTGGCAGTAGCTTCTTTACTGTTCAGGATTTAGCATATATTCTCTGTCTCTATTGAGCTGATTATGAAGCAAGTTCAGGAAGCTGGGAAGAACTCTCAGAGGGACGGAGGGAGGTTAACTGATAATGACAAGAGGGAGTAATTCTCACTGTGGGGATTCCTGTTCTACCACCACCCCCTTTCCAAGCTGGGAACAGCTTGTTCCAAACCAGAGTTGCACATAGTCTGTGCACAATTGTTCTGGCTAGCTATTGAGGAGGGAGCAGGGTGGACAGAAATATAAGCAATATTTTCAAGGCTGTTCTTTCTCCCCCAGGCTCTAGAGGTACTCCTAAGTCCATGGTGCATCCTTAGAGCCTTCTTGGGATAGGGATCTGAAACATAACAATGTCCAGGCCAAAGGTCTAAAGTGTTGCCTTTCACTTAGGCTTGATCAGAAAGGAGGGGAGAAGTTTCAGAGGAAAAGGAAAAGGGACAGGATCCCCTTTTTTAAACAAAGATGAGGCTGAGGCGGAATGAGTGCAATTCTGAGACAGGTCACATGGAGGCCTGGTGTCTGCATTGCTTCCCTTTTTCCCCACCCCTACACTCCCCATTCTTCTATCACAGAAACACTTCCTAGCTGGAGAATGCTGGGGATTCCAGCAGCTACCTGGTGTGGGAGTTGGCAAGTAAGTGTAGGACTCAGCGGGAGAAAAATGGATCCAGCTACCAGCATGAAGAATAAGAAGAGGGAGGTGGGAGGACTGGGGCGAACAGAGGACAGAATCAGAGAGGAGAAAGGAAAGAACATTTTTTTGTATGTGTTCTGCTTTGCTTTGTGTCAGGTACATTACATATCATTAGCCTATTTCATTTTGAGGATAGAGTAGAGAGAATGAAGAAGAGAGGAATGTGAAAGAAAGGTAGATGTCACTGAGGAGGAAGGATAGTTCTCCCAGGAAGGAGAGTCCTCAGCTGTGACAATGTCTCTTAATATAGCCTGACAGGTGCCTGTAGCTGGCGGGTGGCAGGCAGCCCTGAGGGGCAGGCCCAGAATTAGCAGCTACATCATGCCCGTGGGATGTGCTGGGAGGGGCTACCCTCTTAAGAGGCTTTATTTGGGCCTTTCCTGCTGCCTGCCTTGTGCGTGGCCACTGCTGCCCCAGGGAGGGGGTAAGGTGCCAGCAGCAGTTCCTATTCTTCTCTTGGATCCCTGCCACTTCCTCTAGGAGGTGAAACTCCACCTCTGTTCTACTGGCTTCAGTGGACAGGAATGGGGGAAGGAATAGGACAACCATTTCCACTCAGAGCACTGGTGGTTGATTCCCAGGCTGCTTAAGGGCCAGACTTTTATGCTGATGAATGTAAATGCTCTGTCCTCAGCCACAGGCTCCCTCTCATCAACCTTTCCCATCAGCCAATGGAACTGCAGGGACTTAAGACAGGACTAATAAGGCTGAGAAGGAAAGGAGGAGGAGAAAGGCTTCTGGCTCTGGCTTCAAATCTCTCTAAGGCCTGAACTTGAGGGGGATATGAAGAAGTAAGCCAAGTAGTGTGTAGTCTCTTCTACGATCATTTGCCTCCCTCACCCCTCCTCTGCCTCAGTTTCTTTCTATGGGAACTGGTTTGCCCGGGGCTTCAGACAAACACAGGGGTCTCGGATGAAGCTGCACTGCAGCCCTCTTACCTTCCTCCCCGTACTGGTCATAAAGGCTCCGTTTCTTAGGGTCACTCAGCACATCATAGGCCTCTGCAATCTCCTTAAACTTCTCTTCAGCATTGGGTTCTTTGTTCTTGTCTGGGTGGTACTTCAAGGCCATCTTCCGGTAGGCTTTCTTGATCTCATCCTCGTTGGCCCCTGATGGGATCCCAAGAATCTTGTAATAATCTTTTCCCATCACAGCCACTGGACCGGTGCTGGTCTCCTTGTTTCTGAAAGAAACCCAGGGCCAATCCTTGGTGCCCCTGTCCTCTACTACCTAGCCCTGTTCTTATTGAACCTGTACTCCCTAAATGATGTGATCGTTAGCAGGCCATGCCTGTTCTGTGGGTCTCTGTCTTCTGATTTATAAAATGAAAGCTTTGGACTAGATGATTTCCAGCTCTGACATCTTAGGATTCAGAGATTCCTTCCTCAGTTCCTGGGCATTTCTCAGCAGAAAGCTGAAGGCTGTGGCTCAGTCCCTGCGCTAGGCAGAGGCCCAGGCCCTTTGGCCAGACTGAGGACCCTCGAGAGGCCTTTCCTAGTGAAGTGGCACTGTGGACTGACAGACTCACGTACAGAAGCTGGAGAAGGTCAGTGTGCTGGGTGAGGTCACCTGAGCTTCGCGGTCTCCTACGCCACACCTCAGGCATGGTGCCCAGGCTGAGGACAGCTGGGGCAATGGCCCAGGACTGGGCACAGGCCTGGGTCTTCGGCCAGCTGTCTTAGCCAGCCAGGCTGAGTCAGGGTATGATTGTTTTGGATTGGAGACCCCAGGCCTCCCTGCCCCTACCCCCCAGGCTAGGCTAAGCCTCACATGTGACTCAGATCACAGGATGACTCACTTTTTGGAAACTGCTGTTTTTAACGCCCTCATTAGCAGGGGGTGACTTGGTCTTTACCTCAACCAGGGCAACAGTTGCCTTTACTCATTTCTCACTGTCTACACACAAAATTGTATGAACTTGTCTTTGCTGCCTAAGCACCAGTATAGTGAATAAAAGCATCTGGGAGCTAGTGCCTTATTCAACTTTAGTTGCTATGAGATAGTTGGGTACTAACTACTATTATTTCCTACATCTTCTCTGCAAGTCCCTTCCTTTCTGCCCCTGTGAATTAGGATCTGTCCCAATGCTAGACCCACTCTCCCTTGATAACCTCTTCTAAGTGGGGGGTGATGGGCAGCTGTTAAATGAAAAAGATTCTTCCACTCTAATCTTCTCATCAATGCATTGTACAGGATGTGAAGGAAAGGGGATGTTGCCTATATCCAGCCCAATTTCCGGAAATGGCCAGAAGCCATTTTTTTTTTCTTTTTTAGCCCTTCTGAGGTATAGCAATTCTGTTCCAAAGCTGGGAGAACCAGAATCTTTCTAGCAATATCCGGGCTGGCAGCCACAGCTGATCCTGCTTTTCTGCCTGTGACTGCTGCACAGCAGTTGGGTGTAGAGTATTCTGGCAGGGGTGAGATCTGTGATTATTAAGGAGGTTGCCTCTAAGGCCCTAGGTAGGTAGAGACAATGACCCTAGCTCCTGCTCCCACAATGCCTGCTGCAGGTGGCTAGGTTGACTCATGGTACTGGGAGTCACCTCACTCTGACGAAGAGAATGTACCATAAAGGCGGGTACTCCCCCATCTCCCCACACCAGTATGTCATGCCTGTGGGGGAGACTGGAGTTGGGGGAGGCAAAGAAGAAAGAGCATCTGGGGGAGAGCAGCCATTTTCGGAAGCAGCAGTAAAAGCTGTCTGAGAGGGAGCTAGGGTGGTCTGCCGTCTCTGCCCCCACAAAGAACTGGGTAGGAACCCTAGCATACGAACAGGATGCCTAGTGAACCCCAGCAGCTTCTAGGCAGAGACAAGGGGAACAGCTCACCAGTCTACCCAGCCTTCTTTTGCTGACCCTGCATTACCTCTTCACCCAGCCAGCTTCCTCCCTGCACCCACCTGCTAGCTATTATAAACTCATAATTCTCTTGCCTCCACAGACACAGGGCAAACTCTTTCAGACCTGCCTCTTTTTCCTCCTTCTCCTTTCCAACCCTCCCTCCCTCCCTACAAGCCACGTGGTGGAATGACAAAGGATCCCCATGGCATGGCACTGCCTTTGATGAAGAATGAGGAGGATGCTAATGTAAAGACAGGAATGGAAAATAGGGCAACATGGCAAGAGGAATTGTCGGAAGAACAGGCAGGGGAGATGCTTGATATAGAAAATGAGGTGCTGATGGAAGAGGATGAGAGATGACAAATGTAAATGGCCGAGGTGGAAAACCAGTTATTGAAGGGAGGAGTGGGAGCACTGTAGGGATTTGGAACACTGTAGATGTTTGTGGAAAAAAGGGTTTGAGAAATGATGAATGATAAGGGGTACCATTCATTCAAGTATCTGGGTGGAGCTTGCATGTAATTGATGAGATGAAGATGGGATGGAGGAAGCAAGTAGACAATGGAGGGCATAGCTGAGGTGGAGAAATTGACTTGGGATGGGTATGAGTGCCCTTCTCAAGAGGGACTTACCGAAACTTTACAAACCCATTCAGCGTCCACGCTCGAAGTTTTAAGGGCTCCAGCTGAATTTTAAACATCAAGCTGGCTAAGAAGTCTTCTCCCCAGAAGTGTGGGAAGCTCCGGAAAGCTCCTCGAGCCTGTAGTGGGGGTGCTGCTGGGGGTGGGCAGGAGAGCACTGTGCGCTTAAACATGCCCAGCCAAGCCCCTCACCTCTGATCGCTCCAGCGGAGCCTGCTTGGGACGCTGCAGTTCTGGACGCCACCTCCTCAGATTCTCAGAGGCCCTTGCCCCAGCAAGGCCTGTCTGGTGCTCCAGGAGCTCAGGAGCCGGACCTGATCCCCACGTGCCGAGAGTGAAGGGAGAGAGAGGGTCCAGCGGCCACCTGCTCTCCAGTACAGCCGTGCCTGGCTGGCTGTGCGTGGCTGTATGGCAAGGTGACAGGGAGTCTGGGAGTGTGCTCGTAAGTGGCAGTGTGTGTACCTGTGACAGGGGGGATTGTGAGGGCCTCCGAGCTCCTCTCGCCAATCTCCGGGGAGGACCCAAGCCCAATCCGCGAGAAGCTACTCAATGAAGTCACTGACGGGGAGTCTCCTCCCCCGCAGAGGGGCGGGAAGGGGAGGGGCGGAGCAGACCCAGCCGGGCCGGGACAAAAGGCGCGGCGGGCAGAGGCGAAGAGGGGAAGGGGAGGGGAGGGGGCTTGGGCGGGGGAGGGGGGTCGGTGATGTCACCAGAGCTGACTGGCCGACCGGCTCAGAAACGCCTACGACAGCCCCAACCCGATCCGACCCGACCCGACCCAACCCGACCCGGCTGACACGCCGGCAACCGGTACAGCCCGGCCCGGCCGCGGACACCCAGCATCTTCCCGCCCCCGAGTCCCCCAGCCCCCGCACCCTGGCAGCAGAAAAGGCGACGGGGCCCTCGGTGTCCCAACCCCCGACAAGACCCCTGGCTTCTCGACGCCCCGCTCCCGGGACCCCTGAGTCCTGGCTAGGCGCCCTCACCGGTGAGGAGCTGCGGGCGTCGCCGCGGTCCGTCAGATAGCCGCTGCCCCCTCCCCCGGCTCCGGCTCCACCGCCTTCACTCGGGACAGGAGTCGCCTGCCCGCCGGCCGCAGACAGCGGGACCGGGAGCCCGCCCGCGACTCCGCCTCGGCGCCGCCCATTGCACTGTCTGCCTGTCACTCAGCTCAGCCTCTACTGTGATTGGGCATTTTTCAACGAGCGGCTCGGCGGTAGCCGCCCCTTCTCCGCCCCTGTCACCCGGCCACACAGCTCACATTCCGGGCAGTGATTGGTGTGGGTGTGATTGGTGCCCTTTGGGATCAATCAACCACACCTCTTCGCCATCTCCCTGTGTGATTGGTGAGAAGGGCAGAGGGTGGCCACACCACGCGCCCTTTGATTTTATTGGTTCGTCTCTGGGACGGGGGCAACTATATTAGTCCAATCTGCGGTTTGAGAAGGTGGGACGTACTGGCCACCACTTGAATCCAGGGAGAACCTTCTGGAACCCATGCAACGTCAAAGGCAGCCTTAAAGGAAAACTGCGCCCACCAGTTGGCTGTGACACTAGAATTTCTTTCCATTTTGGAGAGTAAGAGAGGAAAGGAGAGAGAGCGAGAGGGAGAGAGAGAGGGATGGATGGATGGAGAGAGAGAGAGAGAGAGAGAGAGAGAGAGAGAGAGAGAGAGAGAGAGAGAGAGAGAGAGAGAGAGAAGAGACAGACAGACAGACAGACGACAGAGAGAAAAGAAGACTAGAGCCAGAAGGTCACCGGATATTACTTTCTGCTCTTCCATCCAATTGTGAATCAACTTCCACACCTGACTTGAGTTAGTTTTACTTTGCCTTGAGCTAGAGTTGACCTGACTTGACCTAAAAAATCTCAAAATATAGCTCGATGGAGAATTTTAAGTACCCTTGTGGTCTTCTTGTCAGTAACCTGGTACCTGTCCCCAGGCCTGGCACCTCCATGATTCTTTCCAACTCCTCTTTCTTTCCTCTACATGATTCTGTCATCCTAGCTTCCAAATGAGCAGCCTCCTCTCAGTGATTTACCGGTCCCTCTTGTAATCAGTCTTATCCTCTTCTTTCCCTTTGTCTAATGTCTCTCCACTTTTGTCTTGTTCCTATAGCCTCCTGTCTGTACCCCATTATTCTCTCTCATCCTAAATCCTTCATCTACATCTGTGATCTCCTTATTATAGCTCCCCTTAAACCCTTCATCTTGGCAACTCATGACCCCCTTTCTTAACACCTTCAGCCCCTCCCTTCGTCATTAAATCAATAGATCTCAGCCCTAGTGTCCCTGATGCTCAGAGCAAGCAGGGCTGCGGAGGCGGTTGCCAGCGGAAGCCGCCGCTCCAGCAGACACGGAGCCTGGCGCCCACATTACTGTCTCCCAGGCCCATCTGTGCTGGAGGGAACGGGGGTAGGGAGGGGGTAATCTGGGGGTGAAGAGGGGGAGGGGGTTCGATGACAGAAAAAGCCTGAGAAGAAGCTCTCAGTTGCCTCCTTCTTTGCTGGTTCTCAGAGTTTAGATGCTGTTGAGGTCATGTGAGCTGGTCAGAGGTGTAAACTGAGGCTTTGGAGTATTTAGGCCACAGCATAGAGCAGGAAAGGAGCTTAGGGGTCCTGGGATTGGGGTCTGCATATCCTTCATTACCTACCACCTTTCCAGTACTCACTACAGGGCTTCTAAGAGTTACAAATTTAAAGTAAGGAAGAGAATTAGGGTAAGAAGATGATGAGAAGGGGGGTAGAGGGTTGAGGAGGGAGGGGAGATGGAGTGATCAGCATGGAGGTAAAGGGGATATGGGGCTGTGGAGAGGTGGGATGGGGAATGGAGAGAGAAAGGGAATAAGGTGGGAGGTAAAGAGGAGGGAGGGAATGAGGAGATGAAAAGGAAGAGTGAGGTCAAGGAGTAAAGGGGAGGTAGCCTGAGCAGCAAAGCCATGGGACAGGAAGAATGAAAAGGGAAGAGAGTGGCCGTGATAGAATGGAATAGTGTGACATGGAGGTGTTGAGGGGCCCAGAACTGATGCTGGCTCCGCAGGTCTGGGGGTTTCACTCCCCCTCCTCCTGAGTTGGGACAAGGGCTGTGGGAGGCTCTGCTTCTTCCTATTGCAGTTCTGGCTTTGGCGTCCCCCAGCTTTGCCTGTGCCAACATAGAGGCAGAATTTAGTCACCATCCCTTACCTGGCCCCTGTTAATGCTAAAATGTAGGCTTGGACCTTTGGGGGTCCAGGGTTGTACCCTCAGGGGTTCATAGCCCTCTGTCTCACTGTGCTGGGCATCATATGTGTGAGGAACCATGATGCACAGTGTAGCATTGTCTGTTAGAATGTAGAGTCGGTCTATTGACCTTGTGAGGTTACTTGCCACACCTGTGTCTCATTTTGCTCCTTGTAGGTGGGAATAGGCAACAGCAATACCTCATTGGGTTGTTGTGAGTTAACACATGTAATATACTTAGTTCTAAGCTTGGCATGTAGGTAATACTCAACCAAGTTAACTCTTGGTGTTCACAGATATCTGAGTATATGAATGTGTCTACAACTGTGTGAGTTTGGGAGTTATTTATACTGTTGCATTTGTGATTCAGTTTGTGAGAGAGTGCATCTGTATAATCATTCTTGTATGGTAGTAAGCTTGATTCTGTGTCATTTGCCATAGGTATGTGATTTTGTGTCAGCATGCATGTATGATTATATGGCTGTGCAGGCATGTGTCTACATGACAAAGAGCTGATAGTGTGTCTGTTAAGATGTTAACATCATGTTTGCCAGTGTATGCCCGCATCTATGAGCATGTCAGCTCCAGACACCTCCACTCACCCTCCCTCCCATGGAGACGTCATAACCCTAGGTGTCCCTCATTTCCTTACCCTGAGAGAACCGGAACCTGTGGGCAGGGGCGGGGGTGGGTGCCAGTGAGGAGGTGTTTAGACAGGAGCACATGTTCCCTCCCAGACTGTGTATGGGAGGGGGAGGCTCCTCTCTTGCACACATCCCAAAGCCTCCTGAGGAAGTGCTCTCCCCCAGCCTGTTCTCAGTTCCCTGTCTTGTCACCATGGCAGCAGTTGCCAGGGGCTCCCATGGTTGCTAAGATCTGGGTGTGGGAGGCTGCCAGGCCCTGTTGCCAGTAGAAACAGGATCCTGGAGGGAAGACTACCCCCACAGCTGCCAGCTAGCTCTATGCAGCAACTGGCTAGCTCTTTGGCCTCTTCTCTTCCCAAATTGTACCTATGATTTATATATGGTAGTACCCAAGAGGCTTTAATAGGAAGCTAGAACTACAATACTGAGATCTACTTTATAAAGAGAAAAAGGGTTCTTCAGTCTGCCCATTGCCATCTTTTAAAGTTAGCAGGTATTTTGAAATAGCAACTCCTTGTTCTGCCCCTCATCCCTTCTACTTCTTCCTTGGACAGTATTCCTGTTTGATTTCTCCAGTGACTGGATGCTCATTACCTGATACTTCCATGTAGTCCTGGGAATGCTATGTTAACCTATTACTTTGAATGCAGACTGATTCCTTCCTATGGCCAGACCCTTGGCATCTTACCTGATACATACTTCATGCTGATATCTGAGTCTAGTATTTAGTCCCACAGTGAGTCCAAACTTTGGCATCAATTGAGACACTGACTCTGGTTAGATTCCTGGTCAAAACGGTTCCCCCAATTCAGCCTTAGCCTAAGCCCCTTTTCCTAGTCATGACTAAACCCTGATGTTGATACCAGATCCTTGAATTCATCATAAGATTCAATTCTGATTTTCAGGCTGAGTACTGACTAGGGGTCTAACTCACTGTTAACTTGTTGGCTTCTTCCATGTTCTGAACCTACACTAATTAGAACCATTTTATCTTTTTTTTTTTTTTTTTGGGTCCGGTCGAGGGCCTGAACTCTGGGCCTGGGCGTTGTCCCTCAGCTCTTCAGCTCAAGGCTAATGCTCTACCACTTGAGCCACAGTGCCACTTCCGGCTTTTTTCCCCCCGGCTTATGTGGTGCTGAGGAATTGAACCCAGGGCCTCATGCATCCAAGGCAAGCGCTCTATCACTGAGCCACCTTCCCAGCCCAAGAACCATTTTATTTAAAGGGGTTACTTTTTGCTTTGGAATGAGACAGCAGTGCTAGGGATGACCAGCAGAGGGCAAACAACATCAGGTTCCACGGGCAAACTTCCAAAAACTCACCTGTGAACTAATGAAATTCAAGTTCTCAAATTTTAAATGCCAAAACCTCAGGGTCATGTATTTTCTTTTTCTTTTATCAGTTGTGGGGCTTGAACTCAGAGCCTGGGCACTGTCCCAGAACTTTTCTGCTCAAGGCTCGTGTTCTACCGCTTTGAGCCACGGTGACACTTCTGGTTTTCTGGTGATTAATTGGAGATAAGAGTCTCACAGAGTTTCTTGCCTGGGCAGGCTTTAAACTGTGATCCTCAGATCTTAGCCTCCTGAGTAGTTAGGCTTACAGGCATGAGCCACCAGTGCCAGGCTATGTGTTTCCTAAAGCTATAGGTTTTCTCCCTGTAGCTTATACCAGCTCAGGGCTAGAAATGGGTGAGGAGGTGCTTAATTGTTGATTGGGATCTCAGATCTCAAGAAGACTTAATATTTGGTAATGTATCTAATTTCCAACTCAACAGTTCTGTCACACGAATATACAGCCTCACACCTCTCCTTGGCATCTAGTTTTTGTTTTTTGTTTGTTTTGGCTCCATTAGGCAGAAATCTGCCTTTCTATAGTATCCACCTTCCATCTTAGTGCTGGACACATTAACCTCATGAGCCTCATCTACCAAATGTTGGGCATTTGCATCCCTTATGCCTGTGATCTCAGGATTCATGCCTTTATGAGTTTCCCCAATGCTGTATTTGAATCTAGCCACTAGGATCATGTTTCTTTGACAGGTTTTGGTTTGTGGTGCCTGGCACTAGTTTTTCTCAGGAGTGCTTGTGTAGCTATAAACAAGACAAACTGCTTTTCTTCTCTGATGCTGAACTTCTTTTCTTGTAGTCGCAGATTACATCAATTCACTTTCTGGTAGCCACCTCATGCAGTTCACTTAAACAACTCTCTCTCTCTCCCTCCTCTCTTTCCTGCTCCCTCCCTCTCTCTCTCTCCTGAACTACCAAATCACCTGCTATAATTTTGAAAGACAAAAAATATTTGAAATAAATTAAGTGAAAAACATTTTGATGATACCATCTGAATTTTAGGGCAAGCTTGGAAATCTCTGCACTTGATGTTTACATAAGAAAGAGACAAAGAAGGACTGAAAGTCTCCTCCTGGCTTGTCCTGTGACTTCAGCACTGTGGACAGAGGCCACTTGGTGGTACCCCCCCGCAAAGCCTGCGACTGTGGATTGTAAAAGATGACACAATTTCAGATAGAAAGAGAAATCTTGCTGCTCACCCAGGTCCTCCCTTCTCCTTTTACCAGTCTCATTCTACCCTCACTCAACAGGACAGGGATTGTTCTTCAGATTTTTATGGATGAAACACAGGTTCAGCAAGGTCAAACTCTAAGCAAGCCTTGAAATAAACAGGGTGGAGAGAGAACATGAATGTCTCCATTTTAGAAAATTTAGCAGCCACTGCCTCCTTTTGGGGAATTATTTTCCCTAAAGTGAATGCACTTGAACCAGGGAAGGAGAGAATGTGTGGAAGTGTGTGTAGCTGAGACTCCAGGCTAGCTTTGCTGGACATCGTAGTTGGTGGAAGGAATGGTGCTAGGAGAAACTAAAGCTTCAGTCAGGATGCTGAGGGTAGGGAAACCTTGTTCTGGTCCACCAAGGTTCAATATTCATGCCTCTGTTTTCTACCCCACTGCACTAAACCTGTAGACAAGGAGAAAGGGCCAGTGTAAAGTCATTGAGCTATCTCTGAGTCTGATTGGTTCCCCAACCCACATGAAAAAACCCCAGGGAGGAGAGCTTTGGGATCTCAGGGAGCAAGTGGGGTAAGTTGTGCATTTAGTACATCATCTAGGATGACTACAGACCTCAACACCTGTTTAGGTCTTTTCCCAAAGTGGAAGGGGAGGTGCTAGACCACCTGCAACAGTTCCCTTAAGGTGTACTTTGACAGGCAGCACAATGATGTGACAAAGCACATGGGTGCTGAAGGCAAACTAGCTAGTTCCCTCCCTTTCTAGATGTGAAGATGTGGCACTGGGAAATACAGCATCTGTTCCTCACCCGAAGAATGTAGCCTTGATTACTTTTCTTACCTGTAATACAAATCTGATAGGTTTTTCCATTCCAGTTTTTTAGTGTTAAAGTTTGAACCCAGGGCTTTGTGCATGCTGTACAACTGAGCTACACCTCAAGATTCCTCTTAGGGTTGAAGTTTATTTATATGAAGCACTAAGGACTTCTTAATGCATAATAAGTGCTCCAAAATATTCACAATTACTTGTACTTGGGACATCTGTCACTTTGGAGGTTGTGTCAGGTCCATATTCTGTGTGTGTGTGTGTGTGTGTGTGTTATACTGGGCCTTGAACTCAGGGACTTGTGCTTTTACTTGGTTTGCTTGCTCATGGCTGGTGCTCTACCTCTTGTGCCACACCCCTGGTCTAGATCTATAGCTTAGAAGTGCTTCTGCTACAGGGTCTGGCTGTTCTCATCAAATAAAGCCATGAAAGGGGATTTCATAGTCCTCCAAATGAGTTTCCAGACCTACTATATCATTGTAAAACAATTATAAAAATGGGGAGGAAACTCTCAGGCTAAGGAACTCCTAGACTAGGAGAAAAAAGTCCACTAGTGTCCCTATTTTGCAGCTCATCAGGAACCAGAAGAAGTGTCTAAAACAGCTCCTAAGGATTCTTTTAACTCCAATTTTCTGCATGCTGAGCAAAAAATGTTTCTATTTCTCTATGCTTTAACTGTTTTACTAAAACAAAACCTTGCTAAAACTTAAAAAACCATCTGGCCCTTGGTGAGCAGAGGGACAATACATAGCAAATGCACTGGGAAACCTCTTCCTCAGTTTAACAGCTATGACCCCTTCCTTAAGAGCCCCCTCACTTTCTGTACCTGTGGTTGATACAAAGATAGCTGAAACTTTATCTGTATGTGTGGTACCCCCTAGACACAGCTATCACCTGACTCTTAGGAAGGGCAGGGTCAAGAAAGTTCTAGAAAGAGAGCCACAGTTGCATTATGTCCTTGGATGCCACAGTGGCCTGACTTATCTGCAGACCCAGAAATGAGCCAATGAAGGAAAACCACAGAAAAATCAGAAATAGCATCACAATCTCTTTATTATGATTTCTGCTATGCCCAGCCTCTGGGAGCTCCTTCTTGGAGTACAGTGAAGGCTGAGCCACAGGGAGGAACATGCAGCTGTAGATGAGACAGGCCTGGGGACATTCCCCTCAGCTTTCTGTCCTTACCTTCTGCAGAAAAGTACATGGGAAGGGCCTGACAGACCAGAGGGCAGTGGATTCTCCCTGTTATTTGAGCATTCTCAGCTCCACCTACCCCAGCATGTGCTTGACTGGAAGACAGGTCATAGCTATCCCATAACAACTAGAAGTTAAGTCTGAAGGCCTTTGTTCATCCTGGGTATGGAAAGACCAATCCAAAGACATACAAGCTGGAATATGATTGAGCTGATTAGTCATTGGTCCAGATGAGAAATGACCCTCTTTTCCATGCTTTGCATCACTCCCAGAAGGAAGTAGCTTTTCCTTAGTGTTGGTCTATAACCTGTTCATTTTTTTTTTCAGGGTTGCCAAAAATAGGGGTAGCAAGAAAGCAACAGCGGAGAACTGCCCAGCCTCATCTAATTTCAGGATTGGGCTGTTAGGAATCAGCATGATACACTGGTAACATTCACTCAAGGAAATCTATGTTTTCTGGACTTAGCCAGTGGCCCAGAGAAATATCCTGGGCAAATTCAAACTAAATGGCAAGGAGAAAGTACCAGTTTTATTCCACTGTTACTAGTGGGTTAAAAAGGGACGATTATTACAGGATGTCCTGAAATTCTGGCATGAAGGCTGTTCTGCCTTCCAGTGCCAAGTACAGACCTGTCATGCACGACATATGACATTTTAACCAACAATGGATCGAATTTGATGGTAGTCCCACCACAGCTGTGTTAGTATTGTGTAACTACATGCTATGATATTTGAACTATGAAGAAATTGCCTAATGACACAGTTCTCAGACTATATCACAGATTAGGTAGTGCACGACTATGTATCTGCCTCTACCCTGCTGGTCTGAGGGGGACATAACTGGAGGAACCTTAGAGCTTGCTACTAGTTTTGTGCTGCCTATGTTATTCTTGGCTCTGGAGTGGTCCTGGCTGACCTTGTCCCTTCTCAACGGCTTCTGCTGAACCTCTTAGCTTCAGGGCTTCTTGGCACCAGTCCCATTTAACTGTGATGCCTGCAACAGCTGAAGTTGTGCTTTGAGCTAAGAGGCACAGACACACTCTTGGGGCTTACTCCCCAGTAGAAGTGCCCTCTTTCCAGGCAGTTTGATTCTGTGCTTTCTATATTGGTAATAGAAGTGGGGGGAACCCCAAGACTTGGCCACTTAACCTAGGCCAGGATGACCTCCTATAGGGAGCACCATGGCCAGAGATAAGCAGGTGTCTGCCCTGCCAGCCCATTGCTTGGGCGGAGGGTAGAAAGAGGCAATATTTTCATGGCTTCTGCTATAGCTATCCTCAAAGAAGAGCACTTGAGAGCTGGATCAGTACTTAGGAGTGGGAAAACTGGGGTACCATGGGGACCACTGCTCAAATGTTCTGTTGGGAAGGATGATCTCAGGAGAGGAAGCCAAGGAGCAGACCTGGAGAAGTAATGTGGCCATAGCAGCTCCCTCAGTGACCCTGTCCCTGCAATCTGTCATGCCATGCAGATACACTTTATTTAATCTGAATGAGAAGAAGATGGGCATGAAAAAATAGGCTTATGGTAAGAGGTCTTGAGAGGAGTCTACGTGTAACCCAAGTCTTCATTGATTGGAGGTTGAGGCAAGTGGTGCTTGGGAAAGCACTGATCTCAATTTTCAGCAGCCAAGAGGAAAAGACTGAAGATTTTTCTCATAATCTATTATAGCCAGTCATTAATTTTTGTACTTGGCAGAATTTCAGACAGACACAGTGATGGAGAGGCTTACAAAGGGATAGGCCCAACTAGGCTGACAAAAGTGAATATCCATTAATACTGCATAGGGGCTTCAGGGTTAGGACATGGCAAAGGGAAATTCTAGGAAAGGGGTTAGGTGGTATTTCTGCAGCTCTGGGGAGCAATGGCCCTCCTTTTGACAAAAGCTAAATGTTTATAGAGAAGAGACTGGCTGATCCTCTGTGCTTTTCTGATGTCTAGCACTGTTGTGGATCGAGAACTCCATTCTTTGCTGATGGCAGTGTCCCCTGAACCTTTTGCAGCACTCCAGGAAGCTTTCTGCACTGGTAAGGGAGACAGGTGATGCCAAGTAGCCTTGCTCCCATTATTGAAGAACTCCAGGGCCTGCTCTTCAGGGCTTGGGACACAGCCAGCCTGATTCAGTCTACAGGATACCACCACTCACCCTCAGAGAACTAGAAGCAGCAGTTCCAGAGCAATAGACATCACCTTGATCTATGAAGTATCAAGGAGCAAGAAGGATTTTAGTCCCTGTGACTGATGTAAAGGCAGGAAAAAAGACCTGTTTAGCTCTCAAAGCCCAGAGATCGACTGTATTCAAAATGTCTTGTCTGTGAGATCCAGGACCCCATTGTCACTGGTATGGAGGGAGACTTATCAGGACTGTGATACCAGAGCCCTGGTATATAACATGATTTAGTCTTCTCAGTACACAACTCAAGCCTGGCTGCTTCAGATATAGTCCTTAAACCCAGGTGCTATAAGCTTTCTTTTTTCTTTTCCTTTCTTTTTGACTAGATTCAATAATTCCACTTCCTCTACACACATTCACACACATATCAGTCCTGGGAGCATGGCTGAGAAGTGTTTTAAAAAGAACTGCAGCCAGGCGCTGGTGGCTCATACCTGTAAATCTAGCTACTTAGAAGGCTAAGTAAGATCTGAGGATCATGGTTCAAAGCCAACCTGGGCAGGAAAGTCTAATTATCCACCAATTAACTCCCAAGGAGTCAGAGGTGGAGCTGTGGTTCAAGTGGTAGATTGTTACTCTTGAGCAAAAAAGCTTAGGGACAGTGCCCAGGCCCTGAGTTCAAGCCCCAGAACTGGCACACACACACATACACACACACACAAAACAAAACAATAAGAAAAACCAAAGACAAATGAAAAAACCCCTGTGATTTAAAAATGTTCAGAGCCTTTCATATGGACCCACATTTGTCTCCTGTGCTTCACTGCAGTCCTAAATATAACGTCTCTAGCAGCTTATCACCTTGCTTTTAGGTCAGGCTGTTCCTAAAGAAGACTATATAGGGCTCTTACTCCCTAGTTTTCTCTGAACATCTCAACATTGAGTGGTATGCTCTTTGTTCTGTAAGTACTCAATTTAGTGCAAGTGCCTTGAGCAATGGAGATATGTTAGCTTTTGCATGGCTGAGCCCAATGCCCTCTTTAGTAAGTCTTATTAGTCAGATCTGGCTGTGTCCAAGTCATTTAGTTGGAGACAGAAATCTAGAATGTAGACTCTGGTGTCAGGGTATACCCATACCATGCACTGACTTGAGAACTGGAGGAGAGCTGAGGCTTGCAGGTCAAGCTTGGTGTACTTTTGGCATCCTCAGCTTGACCCCAAAGTCCTCCCATGCTACACCCAGCATGGATGGGGAAGAATATGTAGTGAGCAGCAAGGGAGAAGCAGCAACTGAGGCCACATCTCAGTGACAGGGAGAAAAGAACCTTCCTCTTTCTGTGAGGCTTTACTGTGACTTCTGTGTGAGGCTGTTGAGATGCAAATCCTCTTCTTAAGCTCCAGTTGTCTCCTGGCCTCATTGTCAGGATGACTGAAAGGAGTTCCTTCTTAAGGCTTCTGCAGAGCTGCTTTCTCTTGGGCTGTGGAAGAGGCTGGCTCTGTTTTTCACACCCTTTTCTGAGATGAGCTGGAACCACGAAAAGCATGATTCCTGTCCTCTCTTCTTCTCATGTAGACCTTACCTAGATTGGCTCTGTGGTGGCTGACTTCAGTGAAGCATTCAATACAGTGGGCTGCGACTCCTGCCCCTGTATTTATTCCACTCAAGTCCCTTGGGCTTTCACCCATGAACTACCACGTGGAAAACAGGCCAAGAAGGCTCACCTTTGTTTTTGACTGTTCTGCTAAAGACTTTTGGACTTAAGATGACTGAGCTGAGAAGTGGGTCTCTGGGTGAGGCTGCCTCTCTCTTTTCCAGTTAGGATTCCGGAAGCTATTGCCTTTTCTGCCATTAGGAGTTAGCATTTAAATATGAGTTAAACTGCAGTGATGGTTTTTCAACTCTTTCCCCACCACAACGTATCAGAGGAGCATACATTTACCACCAACAGTGGCTCGCCACAGAGGGGTTTTCAATGTGGGCAGAGGGGCCTGTCTGTATTTCCAGGAAGGAACGTGAGTCTGGTATGCTCCTTTATTAAGAATCACTTGGCCAGAATCTGATATATTTGAAACTGGAACTGGCCAATAGAAGGAATGAGTAGAGAACCACCCCCTCATCTATACCAGAAGTTTCATAAAGGGACTTTGGCCCTTTTTTTCAACTTAAAAAGAACCAGGCTTTGGAAGTCACAGGCAGCTAGGCATGTATGCAGACATGTGTGTGCACACATGTAGGTGAGTGGTGGCAGAGTTAGCCTGTGATGTGAGGGTGGGGGAGAGTGAGATGGTCTAGAGCAGATGCTGCACAGGCCTCAGGCTTCTCTCTGTGGCAATGTACTTACTGCCTCTGTGGTGAGGGGAATGGTGATTCAATGCCATAAAACTTAATGACAAATTAAGATACTGGCAGCGCCCCATCCCCATGAGTCTCAGTGCCAGAAGTTGGTAGAGGAAAGAAAGAAAGGAAAGAAGGGAGAAGATGCCACCATCCTTAATCAAGCCTCTCTGCTCCAGGCTATCCTGGGGGTTTCAGGTGAATGGCTGCGCTGTTGGGGCGAGCAGCTAAGATATAGATGACATTCTCCCTCAGGAAGGTGGGCCAGTCCACAGACCTGCAGGAGTAGAGAGCACATTTGTGAGGCAGAGTGTGAGACTTGGCCTAGATAAAGCTCAAGGAAGTCTTGGTTCATGCCTGACTTATTGACCGTGCTACCAAGACAGTGGGTCAGCGGCTTGGCCCTTTTGAGCCTACATTTTGGAGTGCGTGCTTGCTATTTTGGAGGTGCAGAGGAGGAGTCCATCTCTTAATTATCAGTGTATGTTAGGGAGACAGAAGATACAGCCAGTCAGGTAAGGAGGTTCCACTCACCTGGACTCCTGTTCTGCAGGCAGCATGACCTTATCTTGATGCTTACTGCTGCTGGCTGGGCTGCTATCTGCTATGGGGCCCACATGGCTGATGCTGTTGGGCAAAAGATGTGGTTAGGAGTAGGGCAATGAAAGGCTTAACTCTTCCCAAATTTTAGTGAACCTATGGCTCTGAATATATGTGTTCAGGGACTTTGATACCGAGCAACAGAATTTAGAGTAGAGGCCGTCTTATGTCTTGGCTAACAGGAATAGTCTTCTGCCTGATGCACGGAGGAATCTTCTGGCTGTTCACAAAGGCGTCTTTCACACTCAGAATTACCAGCATGCAAACAGGAGGAGGAAGGCTGAGTGGGGAAGGGACTGCTAAGGAGCAGACCTGACAGTGCAAGAAGGAGCTTTTGTGGGACGTTTGCAGAACCAAGAGTGCTGGGCGCGGCGGCATTCTGCCTCACTGATGGCATTTCCACGGCTCTGTGCCAGGAAGGTGGCACGGGCTCGTTCCCGCTCCTTCACTGTCAGAAGCCTTAACAGAGAATTCTGGAGAAGACAGAAGTTAAGATCTTAAAGGTGAAAATATCTTGTAAACTGTTAAGCTTTAGAGACTCTGACTTCTATTTACCTAACCACTGCTACCTCCCTCATAAGTCCCCAGAGCCTTCTTGGTAGCACCAGCATTTTCAAGGGAGTCCAGTGCAAGCTAGTCTTTCTCAGGCAATTTCCCCAGCCAGGGCACTGATCATCTGTCACTGAGTAGAACTTAATCCCAATTCCTAATACCTGCTCTTGTTTATATAGTTCCCAGGACTCCACCAACCTGCCCAGCATGCTTCCCAGGCCTCTGTCACCCAGTAACCCATGGACATTCACCCCAGCTGCCCCTCACCTGGGGACGCAATTGCTGCAGAAGTAGGAGGGACTCATGGCACAAGAAGTCAGACCACTCTATGTGGCCTCGATGTTCAGGGTCCAGAGCTGCAAACTGGCGGGCTGCCTGCTCCTCTTGCTCATCACTCAGGGCCCTGTTACTGTCCCCCCGCTTTGCTGCTTGATGGCGGTAGCGCAGAAAGTCCTCCAGCATCAGGGAGCAATCTGTGGAAATCACCCTTGCTGGCCATGCCCACCCTTCTTCAGCTCTGGGCACCTGTACCAACTCTGGGGCACCCTCAGTGCTTTCCACATACATATCTCTAGTCATATAGCCAATGTAGCTCTGACTGTGGTGTGGGTGGGTAACTGATGGCCAACAACTCCAGAATAAAGACTTATTTATCCATACTCCCCAAATCTCAGAATATACTTTTCATGTTCATCCTTGAAAGGATGAGGGGAAAATCTGGTCCCTTGCCCTCCTAGTAGCACTGGCCAGCCTTACCAGGGATGACTTTACACTGATGAAAGGTCTCTGTGAGGCTGTACATTTCCTCCTCAGTAAGCAGCAGGTTGAGATTGTCCTGGAAAAAAAAAAAAAAAGTAGAGCTGAGTCACACAGGAAAGAAAAGCCAAGGATCAACCGGCATGGAAATTTCAATGGAAAAGCTACTCAAGATCACTGGATCCCAGCCTCCCACCCACTAACAAGGAGACTTAGGCCCCAGAGAAGAGAAGAGACTTGTCCCTGTTTCTAACTTTGGGACAGAATCTTGCCCAGAATTCAGACATCCTGACAACTGCTGGGTCTCTGGCCTAAGGATTGCTTGAAAGTGCCTTAGGAACCTGCTGCAGGGGACAGGGACTACTGAGTAGGCAAGGTTGTAAAACTCCTCCATCAACCAGGGCAACTTCATCTTCATTCATTGTTATGTACCTGGCTTCTGTCTTGGTGCTCAAAAAGTATTTTAGTTAAAAAATTAATTCTAAGCTGGACACTGCTGGTAGCTCATGCCTATAATCATAGCTACTCAGAAGATGCAGATCTGAGGGTTGAAGTCTGAAGCCAGCACAGGTAGCAAATCCCCAAGACTTTTATTTTGATTCAATAGCAAGAAGCCAGTAGTGGAGGTGTAGCTCAGGTGGTAGAGCTCCAGCACATGAGAGGCAAAATCTAAGCAAAAGCAGAAGGACCTGAGTTCAAGCTTCCAGTACTGGCACAAAACAAACTAGAAAAAGGTGAAAAAGAAGAAGCAGTAGAAGCAGCCTGATTGTGAAAGGAAGGAAAGAAGGAAGGAAGAAGCCTTTGTAAAAAGCCTAGTGGAGTGGTAGGAAAGCTGCAGGATTCTAGCAGGAAGCCCAGAGGGAACAGTGTATTTCTAGGGGATAGGAAGGATATGTCTGTAACTCAGTCTCACAATGGTAGCACACTGAAGAGCAGAGTTTCTGTGAGATAAAAGGTTGGCATCCCAGGACAAGGGGTGATTGATACTAGAAAATGTCATCTGTAGAGCAGGATTTGCTGTGGTGTACTCTAGGAAGAAATGTTTAAGTATCTGAAAATAATTGTTCTAGATTTCATTTTAATGGGCAAGCCACAGGGAAAGAGTTAGGAAGTAGTAAATTTCTGGGTTTTTCTAGCAGACAGAAGGAAGAAGAAGGAGGTCATTAGATGCTCTTTATACTGAAATCAGAAGAGCTATGCACGATAATAGATCAAAAGAAAATAGCTAAATTTCCTTCAGGTATGATAAGAAATGATTATGTATCTGGCTTTCAATGAAACCTTAGATTCTGTCCTCTGTTAAAAGTTGGAAGGATGGGGCTGGGAAGGTGGCTCAGCAGTAGAGTGCTTGCCTCGCATGCATGAGGCCCTGGGTTCGATTCCTCAGCACCACATAAACAGTTAAAAAAAAAAAACAAAACAAAACCTGGAAGTGGCACTGTGGCTCAAGTGGTAGTGTGCTAGTCTTGAGCTAAAGAGCTCAGGGACAATACCCAGGCCTAGAGTTCAAGCCCCATAACTGACAAAAAAAAAAAGTTGGAAGGTGCGCTGGGAAGGTGGCTCAGTGGTAGAGCGCTTGCCTTGTATGCATGAGGCCCTGGGTTTGATTCCTCAGCACCACATAAGCAGAAAAAAAAAAAAAAGCTGGAATTGGTGCTGTTGCTCAAGTTGTAGAGTGCTAGCCTTGAGCTGAAGAGCTGAGGGACAGCACCCAGGCCCAGAGTTCAGGCCCCATGAAAAACAAACAAACAAAAAAAGTTGGAAGGTGTTTATATATAATTTGAAAAGTTCTGAATCAAAGCTTAAAGATCACTTCAGGAAGCTGGGTGCTGGTGGCTCATGCCTGTAATTCTTGCTATTCAGGAGGCTGAGAGCTGAGGATCACGGTTCAAAGTTAGCCTGGACAGGAAAATCCAGTAAGACTCTTATCTCCAATTAACCACCAGAAAACAGGTAGTAGAGCAATGGTCCAAAGTGGTAAAGCACTAATCTTGAACAGAAAAGTCCAGGGACAGCTCCCAGGCCCTGAGTTCAAGCCCTGTAACTAACTAACTAACTAACGAACAACAACAACAACAAATCACTTCAGAGATAAACAGCAAATGCTTCTAATAAGTCAGGCAGTAAGTCAAGTAGGGATCTCAGGATGAAGCAGTTTTATTGTGATGGACTCTATTCCCATTTGAAGCAAGTTGGTTGGACTTCAGGTTGGTTTCTCAGCTGAGTACAGTGAATGACAACTACAGGGCTGTTAGAGAAAACACTGTTCTAAGCAGAATTACTTTTGAGCAAGTAGGCCCCATTCTATCCAGTGTACTCCCCCCCCCCCCCTTCACTTCATGGTTCTCAACTGGGGATGATTTTTCTGTCTCCACAATTCATCTAGGAATATCTGGAGACATTTCTGGGTGTGTGATATTGGCATTGGCATCTAGTATTATAAAGACCAGAGATGCTGCTAAACATCATGTTATGCACCTTGCCCCCCAGAAGAAAGATCTATCTAAACCTAAATGTCAATAGAACTGAGTTGAGAAACCCATCTTAATTCTAGGGCCCTAGAACACATTAGAGCAGGTGTTATAAGACTGGGCCTCCAAGAAAAGTGAGAAGTACTCTGCTGTGCAATAGCCCACTGTCCCTGAAGTCCAGGCTCACACAATAGTAGCAGCTCCAGCCTGTTTCGGTGTGAGCCATCTCCGTCACCTCTGCTGCACGGTCTCCTTTGATATAGCCCATGCGGCGTAGGCAGCCATCATGGAAAACTCTGGTGCAGACTCTGCATGAAAAGAGGCTCTCAGCTGTCCAGACCTCGCAGATATCACACATTTCATCATTGACAACCTGGTGAAAGATGGCAGAAGTAAATAGGGATGGGAAAGTCAGGCAACAAGAACCTATGGCCAGTTAACATAGAGCTACTTACATGGGAATGAACCTCCCTGAAATAGCCTAGAGGAATAGTTTCAACTGAAGTAATCTTAAAATGACAGTTTTCTTCCTAGTGGACATAAACCAGATGGCTCTTCTAGCTGCTCAGGCCTTTCTAGTGCATCTCAGGCATTGTAGTACATTTAGCATTTCTAGTTTCTTAGCACCAATATGAACCCCCAGTCATTGTGACCTGCCTAAATTCCCTCTTAAATTTCCAACCACCTCAACTATCTGTAGTTGAGCATCCATGCATGGGAAAGTCAGCAGAAGACCTACCACATTATCATTTTTTTTTTCTGTTGGTCGTAGGGCTTGAACTCTGGGTCTGGGCACTGTCCCTCAGCTCTTCAGCTCAAGGCTAATGATCTACCACTTGAGCCACAGTGCCACTTCTGGTTTTTTGGTGGTTTATTGGAGATAAAAGTCTCATGGACTTTCCTGCCTGGGCTGGCTTTGAACTGCAATCCTCAGATCTTAGTTTCCTTAGTAGCTAGGATTACAGGCATGAGCCACCATGCCTGGCAAATGTTATCATTCTTAATTATCCACCACCCCAAGGGACTTTCACTATAACTAATCCAAGATGTAAATAATACTCTTCTGATGGAAATGTTTTTGCAGTACTTGTACATGCAAGGCAAGCACTTTACCTGGGGGCCACATCCTCATTGCTCTTTTGGAAAACAAAAACTGAAGATTATTGGGATACACTGTATATTGGCATACATGTGCAGAAATGTCTCAGTGAACCTCCTCATGTATGTGAATACAAAATTAAAGACTGTTCTGCATTCAACTCTGTCTTCCCACTTTTGAATTTCACCTCAACCACAATCAGCTCTCCTTGTCCTCCTGTTCCTTGATCCTTAGAAAGACTAGGAGTATAAGTCTTTTCTCTAACTATACACTCACAGGCTCTCTGGGCTCCAAGACGATGTCTGCAGGCTTGTCATCATCCAGCTTCCGGGTGGGGCGGATAAAAGCAGGAGGTGTGAATCGACTGGTCCTATCAAACTCTTCAGGCTCTACTCCACGCCCATCTCTGAGCCGCTCCCAGGCTGCACGCTTGACACTGCTCTCTTCCTGGACCAGTGGGGTGCCTGCCTCTGCTTCTTTCTCCTCCTGTACCTCCTGGACAGAGCCTTCCATTGTGCCACGGTGGGACCCTGATAGCTCACCCGTGCGCCGAATGGAAGGCCTGTCCCGCAGCCCATCCTTGAAGGCAGACACAGCCAGGCTCACCTTTTGTACCTGCTCTACTGTCTGCCGTTTGGACATCAACACCCCCATGGCTCTGTGGACAAAAAGAAGAGAGCACAGATTTAACCAGTGGTCCAGCAAGTTGGGCCTGTCAGTTTCAGTCATTCACCAAAAAGGCAAGGTGAAGACTATTAATGGGAGAGAGGGATGAAGAAAAGAAAGGGAGGCAGGAATGGAAAGAGCATAAAACAGTGCAAAGCCCTCTATATATGTGAAATGGCATCTGTTTGCCTTCTTATTCTAAGCCAATTTTGTCCAGGAGTCCAAGATCTCTGTTATTTTGAAATAGTTGAAGACTTCAGAGCTCGTTTCTCCTTTACTCCATGAGAGGACCCAAAGCTCAAAGCAAGCCTGTATCAACACATTTTAGACCTTCAACTGAAGGGAAGCACCTTCAGTAAGTAGTACGTAGTACAGCCAATTCAGGGATGATTCTCCTTAGGCACCTGCTACTTTTTTTTTTTTTTTGTGGCAGTCCTGAGGCTTGAACTCAGGCCCTAAGCTTCTTTTGCTCAAGGCTAGCACTCTACCACTTCAGCCACAACGTCACTTCTGGCTTTTTCTGTGGTACTGGGAAATTGGACCCAAGGTTTCATGCATGTCAGGCAAGCACTCTACCACTAAGCCACATTCCCAGCCCAGTGCCTGCTACTTTTTAAAGCAAGAGTGAAGAAAACCCTATTTTTAGAAGAGTATGAATCATGGAATCAAGAAACTCTGTCACCTCTAACCATGTACTTAAGGCTACATGCCTACGGCTACATACCTACATGCCCTCTTGTCTCCTCTAATAGGTACCTATGCCGCCTTGTGGGTCTCTGGCCTATTACAAACTTCCTTCCTTCCTTCCTTCCTTCCTTCCTTCCTTCCTTCCTTCCTTCCTTCCTTCTTTCCTCCCTCCCTCCCTCCCTCCCTTCCTTCCTTCTTGCCTTTCTCTTCCTTCCTTCCTTCCTTTCTCTTTCTTTCTCTTTCTTTTCTCTTTCTCTCCCTTTTTCCCTCCCTCTTTCTCTTTTTTCCTTCGTTCTTTCCTTTCTGTCTCTGTCTGTCTTTTTCTTTCTTTTGTTGCCAGACCTAGGGTTTGAAGTCAGAGTTTGGGTACTGTCCCTGAGCTTTTTTGCTCAAGGGTAGCTCTTTACCACTTGAGCCACAGCTCCATTTCTGGCTTTTTGGTGGTTAACTGGCGATGAGTCTCATGGACTTTCTTGCCTGGGCTGGATTTGAATCACAATCCTCAGAGCTCAGCCTCCTGAGCCTCTGGCACCTCGTTCCATAGAACTTTTCTAAGACTTCACTAATGTCACTACATTTTTTCAGCTTTGATTTTTCTGATTTTAACTGTTCACATGTGAAAAGGGAATGTTACTCTAGTCCTCTCCACCTGTGCAAGTTGGCTGGTGAATGCTTGTTCTAAGCAGAGCAGAGACCATTTAGCTTTGCTCAATTCATCCCAATCAAGGCTTATTGAACAGTGTTATTTATATGCAAGGCACTAACTACTCTTCATAGGAAACAGAAGACAGGAGAACAGTTGTCTCACAACTCAAGCTGTTAAAAATCGGAATTCAAAGAAGTCAAACAAAATGCTGGAAGAACCTAAAGGAGGCTGAGACTTTATTATTAGGGGTCACAGTGGATACTGAGGAAGGGAGAAGTTACCTTCAATTTGTTTTGGGGAAAAGGTGATAGTGAGAGGAGAGATAGAGACAATTAAAGGCTACTCTAATACCCAGGCAAGAGGTAGAGGGTTTCAAATGAAATGATGACAGCAGGAATGATTTGTTACCATGGAAACAGAATTAAGGAATTTTACAAATAAAATGATAATTACTTTAGATAACAAAATGACAAAAGGAGAGAGGGCAGTTTTAAATTGACTAGAAGAATAGTACTGCCAGTTTCAGAAATTAGGAAATAAACACTGAGAGACAATTAAATTGGATTTTGAATGTATTAAGGATATCCCTGGCCGGGGGCTGGGAAGGTGGCTCAGTGGTAGAGTGCTTGCCTTGCATGCATGAGGCCCTGGGTTCGATTCCTCAGCACCACATAAGCAGAAGAAAAAAAAAAGCCGGAAGTGGCTTTGTGGCTGAAGTGGTAGAGCCTTGAGCTGAAGAGCTGAGGGACAGCGCCCAGGCCCAGAGTTCAGGCCCCACGACCGGATTCAAAAAAAAAAAAAAAAAGGATATCCCTGGGATATTCAGATGCCATCTTATTTTTGCTTCAGATTATTCTACAGGTTCCTTACAGCTCTTAGGATAAAGTTCCCCAAATTTATCTTTACCATGACTTGCTTGTAAGGCCCTGCAAAGTCCAGTTTCCCTTCTTTTGTCTGTGTTCCAACACATTAGTTTTGTCACAGTCTTTACTTGGCATGCGCCTGTTTTGGGGACTTTTGAACTTTCCTTCCCGTTAGTGCCTATTCATCTGTCAAACTAGGGGAAGTCACTGCCGACTCCAGTCCAGGCTGGAGTCAATAGCACACTCTTCTGCTCTTGAGCACTTACCTGAATCATCACTTATTTTAAGGATGATTTTCTAGTCAATATCAGCTTCCCCTATTTGATTGTTTTACCTCACACAACATCTATTTCTACTGCTTCTTGAGGTGTCCAGAATAGAACAGATACTTAATAATATTTTACAATTAACTAATTGTAGAGATTAAGTTTTAAAAATAAAACCTTAAGGGATCACATTGTCCAAAAAGAAATGTATTCTTTTTTTATTGTGAAAATACTGTACAGAGGGGTTGCAATTACAGGGCAAGATAATGAGTACATTTCTTATCAAGCATTGTTGCCTCCTCCTTTGTTTCCCCTTCCCATCCCTTCCTATCTCCCCCACCCCCCAAGAAATGTATTCTTTACCTGACTTTTGTAACTGTAACCCCTTTGTATATCACCTTTATAATAACAATTACAAAAACTTTAATATATGTTATACCTGATGAAAATAACATGTTCTTTCCATAATCATTGCTTATAAGCACCACAGTAGTACAAATTTCTACCCTGCCATCTACTGAAACCCATATTCTTTAATTTATAAATTTATCTAATAAGACATACCTCTTCCATTTGTAAATTTGCTTACAAAATTGAAGTATGTAACTAAGGAATATTTACTTTGAATAATTACCTTCCAGTGCAAAGATTTGTTGTACAGTTAGGAAGTTATGCCTCAGTGGGCAATTAATAATACATTAAGATTTAAAAATCCTTTTCTTTCATTGTATTAGAAACAAATATTAGACAACATGAGAATACATTATGGTATGAGGAAAGAATAAACAACAAAAACATTAAAGTATAATTACTGCTATAAAAAGATGTTTAAAATATGAAAACATATTCATGAAGTTACCAAAGTGCTCTATGATCTAATTTTTGAAGGTGGTAGAAAGCATGTACATACTTTTAATTTATTTTGTGTATGTATATATGACAACTGGTAATATTTTTTAGATTGGGACCTGATGTTTTGTGACTCAGAACATATTGCTTTATTGTTTAATTTCAGGTTTGTATCTGTTAAACTCTGTTCAGAGAATATATTATTATGAATTTAGAATGCTCATGTTTGTTTATATGTCCACATGGCCTAATCAGGGTAGCTAGCCAGGGTGGGAAGGGAGTGGAGATGGTATGATAAAGTTTTGCTGGAGCTTTGGACTGGAGGGTTCTTGAAGAGGCTGGGCCTAAAGTCCCCAGACATTGTCCAGATGCCTCATGAACAATGGTTGTGTTCAATGGTTAGGGAAGAAGACAAGTCCTCAAAGCATACCAAGAGGGAGAATGTAAGACTAACACTGTCTTTCAATGCATATTTTCATTATGAGCACTTATATTTTCCAGAACCATTAGGTTTTCTTGAGATACTTTACATGATACATTTTTTTACATTTTTCTTTTGGGGGGATGATAGACAGCAAAGTACTAGGTGTAAAACTCAGGACTTAGTGCTGGTTAGGTAAGCATTCTACCACTTGAAACATGTCCCAGTCCTTTTTGCTTTAGTTTTTGTTGCTATTGTTGTTTTTGCTGGTCCTGAGGCTTGAACTCTGGCCTGAGTGTTGTCTCTGAGCTACTTTTGCTCAAGACTAGCACTCTACCACTCTACCACTTCTGGTATTCTGGTGGTTAATTGGAGATTAAGAGTCTTATAAACCTTTCTGTTTGGGCTGGCTCTGAACTGCAATCCTCAGATCTCAGCCTCCTCAGTAGCTAGGATTACAGGCATGAGCCAATGGCACCTGACTTAGTTTTTTGTTGTTTTTGCATAGTATCTCATACTTTGGTGAGTCAACTTTAGACTGCAATATTCCAGCCTTAAAAATAGCTGGGACTATGGGTATGAGCTACTTGTTGCTTTTCAATTTCACTTTACTGTAACCTAGAATAAGAAAATATTTGATGATTCTGTATACTGAACCATCCTACTATTACTACATATGATGTTCCCCATTTTTTTTGCGGGTCATGGGGCCTGAACTCGGTCTGGGCGCTGTCCCTCAGCTCTTCAGCTCAAGGCTAGTGCTCTACCACTGGAGCCACAGCACCACTTCCAGCTTTTTCTGTTTATGTGGTGCTGAGGAATCGAACCCAGGGCCTCATGCTTGCAAGGCATGCACTCTACCGCTGAGCCACCTTCCCAGCCCCATGTTCCCCATTTTCTATCTTGTTTCATTAAAATATCTTCATAATGGTTCTCTAAAAATGACCGTATGAATAGATTTAAAGCTGCATTTAAAAAAATCCAGCCTTAGACTCTATAACTTTTTTTTTTTGGGTCCGGTTGTGGGGCCTGAACTCTGGGCCTGGGCTCTGTCCCTCAGCTCTTCAGCTCAAGGCTAGCGCTCTACCACTTGAGCCACAGCGCCACTTCCGGCTTCTTTTCTTTTTGCTTATGTGGTGCTGAGGAATCGAACCCAGGCATGCAAGGCAAGCGCTCTACCACTGAGCCACCTTCCCAGCCCCTCTTTATAACTTTTTAAATTTAAGAATTATTTTTTTCTTTTGATTCAAAGATGGACATGTATAAAGAAAGAGGTAGAAAGAAAACTCTGGCCTTAACTGGATACTATGCAGGATGAACTGTTTACTCAAATTTGTCTTAAAAGTCTATGTGTTTGAAGACAGGCACCAGTGGCTCACACCTATAATCTTAGCTACTCAGGAGGCTGAGAACTGTAGGAACTTAATTTGAAGTCAGCCTAGACAAAGAAATCTGAGACTCCATTTCCTGTTAACCAGCAAAATGCTAGACTAGCAGTATGGCTGAAGTGGTAGAGTGTCAGCTATGATCAAGAAAGCCAAATGAGAGTGGATCCCTGAGTTCAAGCCCTGGTACCACACACACACACACACACACACACACACACACACACACACACACGAGTATAATGTGGTTCAAGAGTCTAGCAGAGATAAATTACTACTAACACTGACTAAAAATCCTGCTCTTTAATGAGATATATAGAAGAGCTGACTGGCCATTGCTAGCTCTGAAAAGAGTCAAGGAATGCAGATGGATTCTAGAAGCTAACAAAGGGAAATAGACTCACCCCTGGAGCTTCTAGAAAGCTATGTGGCTTTGCTGATACCTTGAGTTTCAGCAGGATTATGAACCCCCAATAGTTATAAGATAATAAATTTGTGTTAAAAGAAAGAAAGCTGGGTGTCAGTGACTCATGCCTGTAATCCTAGCTACTCAGGAGGCTGAGATCTGAGGATTGCAGTTTAAAGCCAGCCTGGGCAGGAATGTCTGTGAGACTCTTATCTCCAATTAACCACCAGAAAACCAGAAGTGGTGCTGTGGCTCAAAGTGGTAAAGTGCTAGCCTTGAGTAAAAGGAGGTCAGGGACAGCACCCAGGCCAGAGTTCAAGCTGCATGACTGATGAGAGAGAGAGAGAGAGAGAGAGAGAGAGAGAGAGAGAGAGAGAGAGAGAGAGAGAGGGAGAGAGGGAGAGAGGGAGAGAGGGAGAGAGGGAGAGAGAGAGAGAGAGGGAGAGAGGGAGAGGGAGAGGAAGGGGGAGAGAGGGGGGAGGGAGAGAGAGGGAGAAGGGGAGGGAGAGGGGGAGGAAGAGAGGGAGAGGGGGAGGGAGAGGGAGAGGGAGAGAAAGGAAACAAGAGGAGAGAGAAAAGAAGGAAGGAGGGAAGAAATGAAGGAAAATATACTCTATATAAGAAGATGATCCTCTTTAACCTGTGGGGCATACACTAATTTTTTTTAAAAGGGTAGAAATAATCTCAATAGGAAGTTACTGAATAACCTACAAAACACTCAAGCTATAAAAAGAAAAACATTGATTAAATTTTAAAGCACAAAGACCAGGACGATGATTCTCAAGCAGTGAATTGGATGGACCCTCAGGCAGGTTGTAGGTGGGTCTATATCAGAGACTCTAGGAGGAAAGGATATCAATTCCATTGGTATTTGGAAGGAAAATATGAAAAGAAATTGTGTGTGTGTGTATGTGTGTATGGTGTGTGTAACAGACTACAAACAACAAAACTTGAAAGAATCCCCTTGGTTTCCAAGGATACTCAGAAAAGACTAGCTCTCCAAATAACTGTGGGGGGGGGGGGGCGTGGGGGGGGGGGAGGCAGACTCTTCTCAAGAAATTACATCAGCAATTTTAGGGAACAGTCATTAGACTTTTATGGTTATCAGAAAAAAAAAGTACAGGTTAGAAAAAAAATGCTCAGGACTTACGTGAAGGTATTGGAATACACATAATAAAAATCTTTTCAAGAACAATTCACTAAAACAGAGCAACAGCATGTTTTTGGACCTTTTCAAATGACATAATGAAAGTTATTGAACAAGAGTTCAGCCACTTAGGAGATTTACTCTATAAGTGAACTCACTCATTAATACTGTATCAGTACATGAACCACAGAAATCTCCCAACACACAATAGTCCTGCTTCAGCCCTTTACTGTGAGGGTACCATTATTCTCTTTAAAGGAGACTAAGAATTGCCATTAACCTAGCTCAATTGTTAATGAAGTCATTGCAATAGTTTGCAGAGTTTATCCTTAAAGGAACTTCCATGAAGACTGTAACTTCCATGAAGACTGAAGCTGACATTCACTGGCAAAACAATTAAACACATATAAAAACAGATATACATTTTTTTTTTTTTGGGTCCAGTCATGGGGCCTGAACTCTGGGCCTGGGCGCTGTCCCTCAGCTCTTCAGCTCAAGGCTAGCACTCTACCACTTGAGCCACTTCCGGCTTTTTGCTTTTTGCTTATGTGGTGCTGATGAATCAAACCCAGAGCCTCATGCATGCAAGGCAAGTGCTCTACCACTGAGCCACCTTCCCAGCCCCAGATATACATTTTTTAATGACAACACTTTTTTTTTTTTGCCGGTCATGGGGCCTGAACTCTGGGCTTGACGCTGTCCCTCAGCTCTTCAGCTCAAGGCTAGTGCTCTGCCACGTGAGCCACAGCACCACTTCTGGCTTTTTATTCCTGCTTATGTGGTGCTGAGGAATTGAACTCAGGGCCTCATGCATGCAAGGCAAGCACTCTACCACTGAGCCACCTTCACAGCCCATGACAACACTTTTTACTTTTGACCACAGGCTCTTTGAGCACTGCTATTACTTTTGCTTGAGATGCTTCAATTTTTGGGACCACTTTGTACCTCTAAGGGCAAAAATATGTAGAGCAGGAAGTGGTGCTGTAGCTCAAGTGGTAGATCACTAGCCTTGAGCTGAAGAGCTGAGGGACAGCACCCAGGCCCAGAATTCAAGCCCCACGACCGACCAAAAAAAAAAAAAAAAAAAAAAAAAAAAAAAAAAAATATATATATATATATATATATATATATATATATATATATATATATATATATATATATGTATGTAGAGCAGAATCACTAAAAAGGAACTATCAATATCCAAACAAGACCTCCAGTCATTTTTTCCATTTGCTTTTTTTTTTGCTTTCCCATCATTTTGATGGGAATTGACAAAGCTTTGTTTGACTGTAAACTGTGAAGACACAACAGAATTAGACCTTAAAAGTGATACTAAATACCATAATGCTTAATGAAGATGACTGAACCCGTACACGAAAGACACTTTGATTAAAAGTGAGTGTGCTGAAAGCTTCAAGCTATGCACCTGTGGTATTTGAGAAATTAACATAATCAGCTCTAATTTCTACAGAAACAAGTGGTGCTGATTAGTGGTGGCTAAAACAATGCCTGGGGAGAAAATGCTGGCCTCTCCTGTGCTGGAAGAAGTCCTAAGAAGAGGAGCAAGCTGAAAGGAAATCAAGTTACAAAGATCCTACAAATTATTCTTAATGGCCACTTCATTGGCTGGTAGGTGGTGGAAACTGGGTTTTCTGCCTCTCTAATGAGAACGAAAACAATATAAAAGATGTTGACCTGGGAATGGTATATCGAGAATTTGAGGGAAGGCTTAGAGGAAAAATACCTTGGGGACAGGAGCGGGTGATGGAAAATAAGAATCAAGAAGAATACGGACATCCAACTGTATTAACTGGAAGAAATGAAAAAAACAGAAACAACCAGAATCTTGTCTCACTAAGAGAAAGCAATCTAGATGTGTTTGTCAGGCAGTGAGACATACGTGGGCAGCTAGGAATGTGTGTGCAAGACACACCCATTCTCTGTGGAACACCTGCTTAGAATGCAGTGGGCTTAAATGCAAGGGCAAAGAAGTGGGAGGAAAGAGAGGTTTTGTTTCACAGCAGGAGCTGCGGAGAAATAAGGACAGCAAAGGCAGTTAGGGAACCTCTCTCACCAAGCATTGTCTATAAAGATTTGTGGCTGTGGAGAGCCTGAGAAGCAACCCTCCCAACAGGCAGGATTTCCTCATGCAGCATGGCAAATGTAAAGAACATTGACTCACTTGAATCTGATTCTTGATATGGAAATGACAGCTGTTTGAAAAGCTCAAAAGCAACTAAAATGGGTTTTCTGGAGGTTGTGAGGGCTTTCCTAGGCAGAAACATTTAAAAGAAAAACCTCTAAGTGGAGGAAAGGGGAAAACAACCAAAAGGAATGGGCTTTGCAGGTGAACAAAGGAATCTGGTTTTTTTTTTTTTGGGGGTCTGGTCGTGGGGCCTGAACTCTGGACCTGGGCGCTGTCCCTCAGCTCTTCAGCTCAAGGCTAGCGCTCTACCACTTGAACCACATCTGGCTTTTTTTTCTGCTTATGTGGTGCTGAGGAATCGAACCCAGGGCCTCAAGCATGCAAGGCAAGCGCTCTAACACTGAGCCACCCTCCCAGCCCCTGTTTTTTTTTTTTTTTTTTTAATGAGAACAAGAAGGAGAAAAGTGAGGGTGGTCCCCTACCTTCTACAGAACATGTGTTCTATAAATCTTTGTTAAATGAATGTTGTAGACACATTGACTGGACAACATTAAAAGTTAATTTGAGATCAGTGTTTGTACCCTTTCTCCTCATTAAATTTAGCTAGAGAACTGATCCCACCAAATCTCTGGTACTCAGTTCTACAAACTATGTAGTCAGATCATTTCACCTCATCTCATCCACTCTTCTTTCCCAGAGCTAAAACCTCAATGGTGAGTCAGGGCTCACAAGGAAGAGAACAGGTATCATACAGTAACATACCCTTACTACAGGGAGAAGCTAATTTGGGAATTTAGCAGTTTCCACAATTACACTGGTCTTATTAGAGTCCACAGTCTCCTACATTTATGGCTGTGTTCTGTGGACTTGCTTGTTCTGAGGAACAAGCAAGAAGCTGGAAAATGCATCTCCTCTATCCTGCATTTGAGCTGGAGAAATTCAGCACAAATAAGAAGCATGTACACATGGAAGTGAATATTTTCAAGACACTTAATAACTGGCTACTAGAAGCATACATTTGGAGGACTGTCTAAGAACCTTAAGGAAAGCCACCACATACATAAAATAGATGGAGACCTGCTAGCCATAAGAGTGCAGAAAACTAGCAGAACCCAAGTATGTGAAAAATGTACAATGCACAGCACATACCCAGAGCTCACTCTGCACAAAAGCATCTAGCCCCAAGACTTCCAACAAAAATAATCAAAAAGAATTCCCTTACCCTCTGCTGATCTTTGAGGAAATCCAAACCCCAAGTGGTTCAGTTGTTCTCTACTGACGTGGCCAGTTTTGGAATTTCATACCTCACTACACTGCTCCTGGAGACTCTTCCTACTATTCTGTCACCTGACAGTAGCCTACTAACTACTAGAGGCTGTAGACTCCAAAGGAGTCTAGATCTACCTAGTACCTACCAATTTCTCTCTATTCACTTCTGCTTGTCTAGGAAGACATAGTTACCCTAACTGCCGAGGGCTTTCCAAGGAACAGACAAGCTAAAGATGAAGAAAACTGTCTCCCTGGCCTCAGCTCAACACAATAAGATGTGAGAGAGGTCGTGCTATTTAATAGTTACTGAAAGCTTACAAGGCGCTCATTTGCAGGAGCACAAAATTATGATAGGATCTTTAGCCTCTTGGGGACCAGCTGAATCTTCATTAAAAGCTACAGCGATGACTTCCCACAGAAGCAGAGTAACAGTTAAAGAACATCACACCATTCGTGATTGGCTGGTGAGATTGCACTTAGCAGGCAGAGCTTTCCCATAAGATGGAGAGACACTCCCTGGTTTTTGTTTTGTTTTGTTTTTTTTGCTCTTAGATTCTCAAAGCACATATTTCCCCCGCTTGTGAATTATTACTTTGTCAGCATTTCCTTATTTGTGGATTCCACAAACATTTGTTGAATGCAACCTACTATGTGTTAGGAAAAAATTAATTGTTTAATGACTGTTGGCAGAATGAACAAATGGAACTTCACACAGCCTGTGAGAATGCAGTGAGTATGTGCATGTGTAGGGGCATAAGAGTAGGATTAAAAAAAAAAAAGGTGTTGCTTGAGCTAAATTTTGAATATGAGTGGGAGTTACACCAGTAAGAAAAAAAAAAAAAGCATTCCAGGAAGAGGTAAAAACACATGCCAAGCATGGAGCTATATGGGGACTCCATCATGACTTACCAGCCTGGGTGCTGGATAGAAATAGGCGAGGAAATCTGCCTTCACATATGAATTAGCATCAGCCCAAAGGACTGGTTTGGGATAGTATGTTTAAACTACTTGTTTAAAAGGCAATATTCATTTGACTTTCAGAGAGATTTAAAAAAAAAAAAACAAAACACCATATACCCAAACATTTAGAGTTGGTATAACTGAGTCTAGAAAAAGAACTTGCCCTGTAAGTCCCAAACCTGATAGATGAGTACATTATTTGGCCTTAGAACTCAACAGGACTGGGGCTGGGAAGGTGGCTCAGTGGTAGAGTGCTTGCCTTGCATGCATGAGGCCCTGGGTTTGATTCCTCAGCACCACATCAGCAGAAAAAGCCAGAAGTGGCATTCTGGCTCAAGTGGCAGAGTGCTAGCCCTGAGCTGAAGAGCTGAGGGACAGCACCCAGGCCCAGAGTTCAGGCCCCATGACCAACAACAAAAAAAACAACAACCAGGGCTGGGAAGGTGGCTCAGTGGTAAAGCGCTTGCCTTGCATGCCAGAGGCCCTGGGTTCGATTCCTCAGCACCACATAAGCAAAAAGAAAAAAGCCAGAAGTAGCGCTGTGGCTCAAGTGGTAGAGCGCTAGCCTTGAGCTGAAGAGCTGAGGGACAGTGCCCAGGCCCAGAGTTCAGGCCCCACGACCAGACCCAAAAAAAACCAATAACAAAAACTCAACAGGACAGTCTTTTCCATAACCTAAAAGCTAGTAGGTGTTTCTCTATGGGCAATTCATAAACCTCACAATAAACACACAAATACTAATACTATTTTAGTGAGAATGCCACAGTAATATAAACATTTTCTTAAACAGAGATCATGTATGTTCAAAGGCTTTGTAAATGTAATGTTATCCAAATAAACAGTTGCGAAGCTGGGCACCAATGCCCATGTCTGTGATCCTAGCTACTCAGGAGGCTAAGATCTGAGGATTGTGGTTCAAAGCCAGCCTAGGCAGGAAACTCTGTGACACTCTGATCTCCAATTAACCACCAAAAACGACAGAAGAGGAGCTATGGTTCAAGTGACAGAGTGTTAGCCTTGAGGAAAAAAAGCTCAGGGGTAGTGTCCAGGCCCTGAGTTCAAGCCCCAGGACTAGCAGGTATGCACACACACACACACACACACACACACACACACACACACACACACACTATTATATATGAATAACACACATTTGTATGTTACATATTATATGTAGTATGGCTGCCAGAAGAGGCACAGAAGAGCCATCAAGTTCCAGTGGTGCCTGGGAACAAGCATTCTCTGCATGGATTGCTGAAGATACTCTATAAAGCTATATTCCACACTCCTACTTTCCTGTTCTTTATAATAAATGACTAGAAAAATTTAGACTGGCCAGGCACCAGTGGCTCACGCTTGTAATTCCTTGCTACTAAGGGGGCTGAGATCTGAGGATGACAGTTCAAATCTAGACCAGGCAGGAAAGTCCATGAGACTTTTATCTCCAATAAACCACCAGAAAACCAGAAGTGGCACTGTGGCTCAAGTGGTAAAGCTCTTGCCTCGAGCTGAAGAGCTGAGGGATGGCACCAAGGCCCAGAGTTCAAGCCCCATGACCGACCAAATAAAAAAAAATTAGACTGATTCTATGTGAACTCCTCAAGGGCAAGAACTCTTATATTTATATAGCATAGTGCTGGCAAACAAACAGCACTTATTATTTATGTGGGTCTCTGAGGGGAAGGGGAGTGGGGAATTCAGAGAGCTGCTATAATGGAAACAACAATCATGCTTCCAGCTGGACATCATAGGCCAAAGCTGGTAAGCAATTCTGGTTAGAACTTCGTCATTAAAATCAAGAAGTGGAGTAGATAATGATATTTCCATTAAAAATGAATAAATAGACTTGAGAAATAAAGATAGCAGAAACCAAACAGCATTGTTGGGGAGAAGCAAGTGGGACTGATAATAGGATTCTGTAGCTAAAGAGATGGGAAACTATTTCATAAATAGGATCTGCTTAGGAATAGGTGTACTGGGAAAAAATGCAGGGTCAGAAATGGCCTGGGAAGGTTTTACTGTTCATATTCTAGGAAAGGGAAACATTTATTAAAAACAGCAAAAAGGAGGTTGTGGTGGAGGAGGAAGAAGAGAAAGGGGAGTAGGAAGGGGAGGGAAAGGAGGAAGAGGAAGAGGGGGAGGAGGAAGAGAAAGGGGGAGAAATAGGAGGAGGAGGAGGAGGAGGAGGAGGGGGAGGAGGAGGGGGGGAGGAGGAAGGGGGGGGGGAGGAGGAGGAGGAGGAGGAGGAGGAGGGGGAGGAGGAGGAGGAGGAGGAGGAAGAAGTGGTGGTGGTGGTTGTGGCCAGAAAGTGGCCAGAAAATAAGTGAAAAGTCAAAGGCTGATAAATTCAGATAATAAAATGCAGACACAACTGCACACAAACTGTCATTCTCTTTTTACTTACCTTTAGAAAGAGCATTTTAAAAAAGATTAAGGCCACCTGGTGATATCTTTCACACACATTCTGTAATAATTTGATCTGCAGACTCAGGTTGTGATTATAGGGGAGTGAGGTACACTATTCTGAGGAGTTTTGGAATGTAAAGTCTACCCAATACTGGACATTCAGGATTACCAAGGGGTAAAATACCAAGAGCTCTCAATGAAAAGGCCAATTTAGGAATAAAACTCCAATGACAAATCTTTAAGATGAAGCAAAGATCATATTTGCAGGCTTGATCCTTCTGATTTTCCTTTAAAACAATTAGTACCTCTATTTTGGTCTGCTGAGCTTGGTGTGAACTGAAAGAGATACCTGAACACAACTTTACAGACAGGAGGTGCTAATCTCTATAAACCTCTATCAGAGTCTACTCCACTTAGCTGTACAGTGGTGCCACACCCATCCTTCAGGCAGCCATCAAATTAAGACAAAATCCCTAGCAATTGGTAAACTATCCTGTTTTGTTTCCTTACTAGCTTGGTCTCCCTCCTCAGTCTGGTAACCCCAGAAGCAAAAAAATAAAAAATAAAAAAATAAACTAGTTTTATTAAAGGATGATATCACTAAGTTTGGCTGTGTAGAAGGATGGATAAAGGCAAACAGGAAAACTTCCAGAAGAGTTTTTCTACGGTAAATCCCATTGCTTGGTACTTTAATCACTCTGTTTTTGGATGAGAAGATAGAGTCTATTCTGGACCCAAGTTAAGACCTTGAATTCAGCTAGAATGAAATGTTGAGGGTGTGGGACATGGGACAAAGCGACATCCAGTGCAGAGCCTTTACTCTTCTCACATAATACACTCCTAATAAGGCTTCCTTTCTCCTCTCATACAAGGGCACCATTAGGCGAAAAGGTCCAGAGTGGTATTTATGGACCAACGTCCCTGGTGGCCTCAGTCAGAGGGCCACAAGGACAGTGTGGATTATGCTTTTTATAATGTGATCAAGACACTAAAAGTGACTCTCGTTTCTTTCCCTCAAGAGCTCCGCAGCAAGGAAGGAGGCCTCAGGACACTCACTGCATTCTGGGAAGAGTCTCTGTAGTGTCAAGTAGGTAAGTCCTGTCGGACCATACCAGAAGTCTGTCCCTGGTCCCAATCAGGTGTGTCCCAGACTCACCTCTAAGCATGGACTTACTTCTACAGTGGGGCTGTCAATGAAGGAAGGAAGCAGTATGCTAAGATCCGGAGAATCAATGGGGATCTGTTCCTGTGGCAGTCTCATCTCCTATTAAATTACATTCATCCACTAGTGTAATCATCACGTTTGTTGAGCATACACTATGGAAAGCCTAAGATTGCATTTTCACATAATTTACTAATATACACTTTATTTTTCATTTGTCTCTCCTTCATGCTTTTCTCCACAGAACATTTGAAGATTTCATCCTCCCAAGCTTTGTGATCTTGGGAAAACAGCTAAATCTCTCTGAATCCTAAGTACTTAATGTTGAGAAGGCTGTTGTACAGATTATGAAATGTTTAAGCTACATAGCATTGTGCCTAGCGCACTGGTACTCAAGAATCTCATCTCCTTTGCTCCTTCTTTCAAAAGGCTTTTGGTGCAGACTGTGCCAAAGTCAGTTATTCCCATTACTGACCTGTTTCTTATGGGCAAGCCAAGAGCGCAGATGTCCTATCTTGGCTCCAGAGGCCTCTCTGGTCCTCCTTTCCCTGGGGCCTCGTGCTTTTGGTGTAGTTTCTGCCTCCACTAAAGTCCAGCTTGGAGCCCTCGGGGCTAGTGGTAGGGAGGTGGGCATAGGAAATGAAGGAAGGCCACGGCCCCACAGATCCCCTCCTGGACCACGCTGGTGGGCACCAATTGCAGGCACATTGAGTCCTAGAGGAGGTCAAGGCCAAAGTCCTTGGAGATGGGGGATGTCACTCACGGAGCTTCCTAGCCAGAGGTTCCTGGTGGGCAGTTTTGGGGTACAGTCTAAGGTTAACTCTTGGCGAGGGGTTCCTGGGAGAGGAGTTCCATTGCTGCGGGGGCTCGCGAAGCTCTCCTGTCCCAGATGCTATTCGATGGAGCCAACTCCGGAGCCCACCCTGGTGCTCAGTTAACACAGGTCTCCCTGGGGACGGTGTCCCCGCCTCGGTGCCCCCCCCCCCGCATGATACCCTCCTCATAGGGTCGCTTTCACCCACGGTGCCCTCCCCATAGGGGCGCCCCCCCACGATCCCCTCCCCATGAGCCCCCCCCCCCACGGTGCTCTCTCTATAGCAGCAAGTGAGGGCGCCTGGGCGTCTCCACTCCCCCAGTGCCTGCGTGGGGGCGGCTCCCCACGCCGCCCCAGGCACTTTCCCAAGGGGTGGACACAGCCATAGTCGGGGCTCACCCACTTACACGGGCCCCTCCGGTGGAGAGCGGCTCCCCAAGCACCTGCGTCCCGGAGGTTTGTCCTGGCCCGCAGACCCGCCCCTTCAGGTGACTGCAGGGTCCCCCGCTGCCCTACGCTTACCGGGACCGTCCGGGTGCGGGACGCGAGTCCGAGTGGGGGACGCGGGTCCAGGTGAGCGACGCGGGTCCTCAGGCCCACGCTACCCACGTCCGCTCGGGCGCCGACGTGCTGGGCCGAGCGCCGGGAGCAGGCGGCGCGGGCGGCGCGCGGGCTGAGGCGGGGCGCGCGCTCCCGGAGCTCTCCCACCCGCCCGCGCGTTGCGGTGCGTGCGCCCGCACCAGGAGCCCTGGGCCCGCCGGGGGCGCGCGCCCCGCCCCGCTCCGCCACGCCCGCCACGCCCTCCTGCAACTCTGCCGCGGCCTGGGCCCCTGGGCGCGCGGCGGGCGGGGGAGCTGGGGAGGGGTCCCTCGGGTGGGGGCGTGGCCAGGGGCGCGGGGGACCCCCGGGCCGAGGTTCCCAGGGCGCCCACGAAAGCGGCTGGCACTGCGGCGTGGGGACTGCAGCAAGGTCAGTGCCGCCCGCAGGAGACGGCCTGAGGGGCGCTGCGGGGCGCTGCGGGGTCCTGCGGTTGCTCTCCACTCTCGCCCGGACACGAATGAATGTGGGATTCTGGATGCCTGTGGTCACCAGCACCTGACGCACCTGACCGCGGTCTCTTCAGGTCTGCAGGCTTGGGAGCCTAGCATTTGTGCACTTACCCTCGCCCTGGCTTCCAGAGTGTCCAAGTGAGCCCCAGAGAGTCCTGGCTGTCCCAACGCTCCCTAGACGCTGTCTCCTGACATTATTGGTTCCATCTCCAGCAGCAAAACTGTACTGTCATGTAGCCCGCTTTTTTGCTGCAGCAACCTCATCCCCCAGGCTAGCCAAACACCCAGCTTGTCAGCAGGCCATCGGTTCCGAGGATGATAGCCAGCATCACGGCAAACTCCACACTGAGAAAGGGGCAGGAAAAGGAAGATCAACGCATGAAACACCACTTTATGGAAATAACTGAATCTAGGCACCTAAGCCTAGAACCTTTTGCATCAGTTAATTACATTTGCATTTCAGAGATATCTTCATTTTCTTGGGCCTTCAACTTGTATGTCACAAACATAATTCACACCATTAATTTTCGAACATTTGCTTCCCCCCCCCCCCCCCCGCTTTTTTTTTTTTTTTTAATCTGCACACCATTCCAAGCATAATGGGGCAATACAAAAAGGAACTCACTTTGTCCTTAACTAGATTCACTAATAGGGAATATAGGTAAATTTTGTGCCATATATTGGAAGTCACTTGAAGATGCTATTTTGTCAGTCATCCATCCCCCTGAGGGACTGTACTATTAGTTTCTGTTCTCTGTTGATAAACTGAAGTGCAGAGAGGTTAAACAACCTGCCCCAAAGTCACATAGCTACAATGTGATGCAGGCAACATTAAAAGCCAGGCATTCTGACTTCAGTCTATTCTATTTTACTGAATTGCCATTGAGAAAGGAGAGGCTCCATTCATCAACACATGATGTTCTAATATTAATACCTATTTTCATGAACCATTATTCTTTTTCTTTGCTTTGTTGTAAAACAACAGTAAAGAGCACACTGAGCTTTCCATGTTGTCTGGGGGTTCCCTAACCTTTAGAATTACATCCCACTAACATTTTCAGATTGAATTATTTTTAGCAAGTGTTTTACTGCTAAGCTGTTTCACAGGTCTATATGGACTGGGCTGTAATAATATCACCACAGAAATCTGTTAATTCCTCCCTTCACTAAAATAAAAGTTCATTGGGTATCTCTAGTATGTCAGGCATTGTGTTGAGAACTAGAAGGGGTACAAATAAGAGTGACACAATACTTCCCCCTCATAAAGCTATGATGTCAATTACTGGGCACCCTAATAATCTTTTAAAATCTTAATCATTCTCTTGTATCCCCATCTAAAAATACTACAGTCAGAATAAGTTTCCATCCTTTTACTACCTTATGATGGAGTTAAATTTCAACACTTGGAGCCTTGGGGACATGCAAACTGTAGCATCTACTCACAGTTTGTATCTCCCACAAGTCAATCCATTTGTAGCCATTTTTGCCAAAGAAACACAAGCACTGGACCACTTTGTTGATAGTATTGGCATTTGAAAATCTTAAGAAGAGATTGTGGTGGTAAAAATCAAGAAATCGGAGCTTTCATTAAAGAGTTCAGTGTCTTCCATTTGGAAATCTTTATACTGAGAAGGCTACAAGACTTAATCTGTGTCTACTTATCCTCTCTTCCTTTCCTAAAGTCTCAGGATGGGGGAAGCCTCGGTATGTAGATTGTAACTCCCTCAGCCGTACCTTTGATACTGTTTCCTTTGGTTCATCCCTTTACTTAATCTGTTAGCATTCTGAATCCTAGTTTCCCCACTTACTGGCTTGTTTTCCTTCAGGCTATAAATAGGATGAATTTTCTTCTATTCTAAAAAGCTTTTCTATTGATGCATTGTTTTCTTCCAACTACTGCCTGCCATGGCTTGAAAGTTTCCCCCTCCCCCAAATTTCTGGAATCCTCAATGCAGTGATGTTAGTAGGTGATTAGGTTAGAAGGAATCTTCCCATATGATGGGTTAATGTCATCATCTTGGAAGTGTGTTTGTTGTAAATGCAAGTTCAGCCAGGCACAATGGCTCACACCTGAAATCTTAGCTACTTAGGAAGCTAAGATCTGAGGATTGCTGTTCAAAGCCAGCCAAGCAAGAAAGCCCATGAGACTCTTATCTCCAATTAACCACCAGAAAAACTGGAAGTGGAGCTATGGCTCAAAGTGGTAGAGTGCTAGCCTTGAGCAAAAAAGCTTAGTGTCCAGGCCCAGAGTTCAAGCCCTATAACAATAACAACAAAATAAGCAAGTTCAGTTCCTTTTGGCTGTTTCCTTCTCTTCTACTTCTGCCTTCCATGGCATGACACTACAGAGCCCTTTCCAGATAGATGCTGGTGCTGTCTATGATCTTGGACTTCCCAGCCTCCAGAACCAGAAGCCAGATTTAATTTTTCTTCATTATATATTATCTTGTCTATGGTATTCTGTTACAGCAACATGAAACAAACAGTTACAGTGCTCCCCATTTTAGTTAATAGTATTGGACCACCTTCCTATATGATTCAATGATTTCCCATTTTATGACCTTCTTTTTTTCAATTTAAAATAATACCTGTTTATGATCTCACACCTCTGTAGGTAAGGAGTTCAAACGAGTTCAATCAAGTTCTCTGCTCATAAGGCCAAAGACTTATGAGGAGGCTCTGAGGAACAGTCTACATCCAAACTCAAGTCCTTATGATTGATGCATAGATGGCTTCCTTTACTTTCTGGCTACCAGCCAAGTGACAATTCTCTGCTCCTGGTGGCTGCTCTCAAGTCCTGCCCATGGCGCTCTGAATCTTAGCAAAACCTCCCTCAAGTTAAATCTATCTGATGCTTCCATCTGACCATCTCATCTACTCGTATAGGTCTTGAAGGTTCTCAGTGGGGCAGCAGGTATCTTGCTGTTGGACCTGTTATCTGATACCAGCATGCAGTGTCCAGAGTACCAGCAACATTACTGGTGTCAACTGGAGGATTCTAGGGCTGGACCTCAGTAGTAGCAACATCTTTGGCCTGGTTCTCTGGAGTGATTTTGACTGTGTATACCCTTAGCAGCTTCTCTTTGTTCCGGTCTGTTTTTGAATCCTCTATTCCCAGTGATTCTCTGGGCTATATAGTACCTTTTTTTTTCCCCCAGTCATGGGACTTGAACTCTGGGCCTGGGCGCCATCCCTCAGCTCTTCAGCTCAAGGTGAGCGCTCTATTACTTAAGCTACAGTGCCATTTCTGGTTTTCTGGTGGTTAACTGGAGATAAGAATCTCATGGACTTTCCTGCCCGGTGATGGCTTGCTTGGAACTGTGATCCTCAGATCTCAGCCTCCTTAGTAGCTAGGATTACAGGCATGAGCCACCAGCACCCGGCTACATAGTACATTTTTAGGAAACTTTTGAAAATTATCTTTAAGTAGTTGTACAAAGCAGTTGCCATTTAGCAAAGCAGTTTATGAAAACAATATACCTTGATCAATGTCATCCCTTTCAACACTTTCACCCATTGATTTTCTTAATTTTGTAGAATATACATTAATTTTTTATTTTGGTTGGTTGTGGGGCTTGAACTCTGGGCCTGGGCGCTATCTTTCAGCTCTTCAGCTCAAGGTGAGTGTTTTACCATTTGTGCCACAGCGCCACTTCTGGTTTATTGGAGATAAGAGTCTCCCGGACTTTCCTGCCTCAACTAGCTTTGAACCTCGGATCTCCACCTCCTGAGTAGCTAAGATTACAGGCATGAGCCACAGATGCCCCGCTTACATTGAATTCTTGACTGCATTCTACATCCCAACTTTCCTTTAAGAAACTTTTATTGTAGGTAGAAGAAGGAGGATCATGAGTTTGAGTCCTGCCCTGGCTACAGAAGGAGTTCTAGGATGGCCTGGGCTATACAGTGAGATACTATTTCAAAATAAACAAACAAATATCACCAAAATAAAACAAAGCCCTCAGCCCTCTTTGTTTTCTAACTAATTCAGCCAAAGTTGTGTTGTGTATTGTCAATCTGACTGGTCCATGCACCTGCTTTGCCTTACCTCACAGTTTTTCTGTCTAAAGACTTCTTTTTAAAGTCTGGCCAGATTATTTTTCTACCCAAGTTACTTTACTATAACTTCTCTGGATTTACTAATGTCCTGTGCTTATTTTGATCTTTATTTCTCTTATTTTTTTTTACTATTATTATCTGTTGTACTTTTTTTCTCTTTCATCTTTGTTTACCCATTCACCCTGTTGCCACTGCTACATATTACAGTGCTCCAACAGAGCCCATTTTACTTTCCTATTGTTCATTTTTTGTGTATATTACCAGTGGTTTTCACTATCACATTTCACGTGTGCACATGTTGTATTTTAATCACAATAATCACTTTGATTGCTCTCCCTTTCCCTATTTTAATCCCCCATTGTTTAACAGTTTACAATGTCTTTTAATTCCATCTTCACATATAGATGCAATATACGGCAACAGTGTATGCATCCTTTCCCTCTCACCTCACATCCTCACCAGCATATCTTTTCCTTGTGGTTCTTGTTTTGTTCATTTTGTTTTCTTGATGATAGCCATTCTGACTGGAGTGAAATGTGTGTGTGTGTGTGTGTGTGTGTGTGTGTGTTTTGCTAGTCCTGGGGACTTGAACTCATGGCCTGGGCACTTTCCCTTAGCTTCTTTTGCTCAAGGCTAGCACTTTACCACTTGAGCCACAGCACCACTTCTGACTTTTTCTGTTTATGTGGTACTAAGGAATCAAAACCAAGGGTTTCATGCATGCTAGGCAAGCACTCTACCACTAAGCTACATTCCCAGCCCAGTGAAACGGAATCTTGAGGTCGTTTTTATTTGCATTACCTTTATGGCACATTGAACATTTCTTCATGTATTATTTTTAGCTATTTGTATTTTTAAAAATATGGAACACTTTACAAATTTGCATGTCATCTTTGTGATGGGGCCATGCTAATCTTTTCTGTATCTTTCCAATTTTAGTTTGTGTGCTGCTGCTGAAGTAAGCACTGTATTTATTCCTTTAAGAATGGCTTGTTCATCAGCACGGGGCAGGAACTGGGGGGAGGTAAAGTAGGAGAAAAATGAGGGAGGAGGTAGCAAGTTTGACAAGTTTGTTCTTTAGGGCTGGGAAGGTGGCTCAGTGGTAGAGCGTTTGCCTTGCATCCATGAGGCCCTGGGCTCAATTTCTCAGCACCACATAAGCAAAAAGAAAAAATCCTGGAAGTGGCACTGTGGCTCAAGTGGCAGAGCGCTAGCCTTGAGCTGAAGAGCTGAGGGACAGTGCCCAGACCCAGAGTTCAGGCCCCACAACCGGACCCCCCCCCCCAAAATGTGCTCTTTACGTACGTATGTAACTGTAACCCCTCTGTACATAACCTTAATAATAAAATTAAATTTAAAAATAGAATGGCTTGTTTAATTAGCTTACCTAACTATTAACTGGGTATTTTTCACAATTTAATTGTTTACTTCTTTGTATATTCTGCATAATAATCCTTCTCCATTGAATAGCTGGAGATATTCTCCTATTCCGTGGGTTATCTTTTGATTCTTAGTCATTGTTTCTTTTGCTGTACAGAAGCTTTATAATTTGATTTGATTTCATTTGTCTATTCTTGTTCTTGTTTTCTGGTCAATTAAAAACCTATTCAGAAAACAATTACCTGTATGTCTCTATCTTCCAGAGTTTTCCCTATGTTTTTTGTAGTCCTTTGAAATGTTACATTTAGATATTTAATCCATTTAGACTTGATTTTTGTTCAGGGTGAGAAAAGGAATCTACATTCAGTGTCCTATATGTAGATACCCATTTTTTCCCAGCACCATTTGTTGAAAAGATTGTCTTTTCTCAAGTGCATATTTTTGAAAATCTTGTCCAAAATTAGATGGCTGTGCTGGCCACTGGTGGCTCACACTTTGTAATTCTAGTTTCTCAGGAGGCTGAGATCTGAGGAGAGAGGTTTGAAGCCAGCCTGGGCAGGAAAGTCCATGAGACTCCTATCTCCAATTAACCACCAAAAAGCTGGAAATAGAGCTGTGGCTTAAGTGGTAGAGCATTAACTATGAGCAAAAAAGTTATATTTATTGGTAAAGTAGGATATTAAATTCACCCACAATTTTTGTGCCAGAGCTATCAATACATGATATAGTGAAGTGTTTGTCTAATGAACTTGAGTGTGCCATCATTTAATACAAATATGTCGATGGCTGTTATTCTTTTTGATGTATTTTCCCACTATTAATATGAAGTGACCTTTGTCTCTTCTAATTTTAGTTTAAGACTTATTAAGTTTCAAGAACCAGAAAAAAATGACAAGTCTTGGAAAGAGACTGAAGAAGAGACTGGAGAGGAAGAGGAAAGAACCAGAACAGGAAATCAGAAAAAGGATATAAGAAGGCACCAGAGAAGACAGAAGAAACAGAGTAAGAAGCAGTTAGTCACAGGTTGAAATTTTTATTTTATTTATTTATTTTTTTTATTTTTTTGGGTCCAGTCGTGGAGCCTGAACTCTGGGCCTGGGCGCTGTCCCTCAGCTCTTCAGCTCAAGGCTAGCGCTCTGCCACTTGAGCCACAGTGCCACTTCCAGGTTTTTTTCTTTTTTCTTATGTGGTGCTAAGGAATCGAACCCAGGGCCTCGAGCATGCAAGGCAAGTGCTCTACCACTGAGCCACCTTCCCAGCTCCCTTATTTCTTTCTTTTTGCCAATCCTGCAGCTTTGAACTCAGGGCCTGGTCACTGCCCCTGAGCTTCTTTTGCTCAAGGCTAGCACTCTGCCACTTGAGCCACAGTGCCACTTCCAGCTTTTTCTGTGTATGTGGTACTGAGGAATGGAACCCAGGGCTTCATGCATGCTAGGCAAGCACTCCACCCCTGAGCCACATTCCCAGCTCCACAGATTGAAATTTTTAAATAGCAGATATTAATGGCATATATTAAAGTATTCATTGAATTAGGCTCTGTGGGTATTGGTGGAAACTTTTCAAGAGCAATTTCAGTGGAGGGGTTGGTGGCAAAAATCAGACTGGAGCTGGGTGCTGGTGGCTCACACTTATAATCCTAGCTACTCAGGAGGCTGAGATTTGAGGATTGTAGTTCAAAGCTAGCTCAGGCAGAAAAGTCTGTGAGACTTCTATATCCAATTAACCACCAGAAAACCAAAAGTGGTGCTGTGGCTCAACTTGGTAGAGTGCTCGCTTTGAGCTGAAGAGCTCAGGGACAGCGCCCAGAGCCAGAATGCAAGGCCCATGACCAACCCCCCCCCCCCCCAAAAAAAAAAAATCTTCAAAAAAATCAGACTGGATTGGTAATGGGAAATTCTGGAGGTAATAGGAAATTCTAAGTTTATCTTGTTAATATCTACTAGTATGATAAGTGTTCACATTAGAAGGAATTAGTGGATACACAACACTCAAAGGTTTTCACATGCCTAATGGATTTTTGTGTGAAATGTCTTTGATCAAGATTATAAATGACAATAAAGATTTGTACTAAATATTTTGTAAACAGAAAGGAAATGCTAAGCCCTTTCTTTATCATAGCCTACCTATTGGGGACCTTTTTTTTCTTTATTTATATGAATTTTCTTTAGTTACTCTGGACAAAATGTGAAGAGCAAGGAAAGGGGAACTTTCTATTTTCCAGGTTCTGAATGGAGATTCTAATGAGGGATAAATTCCTCAGAAGATAACTATAAATTACAGACATTTGTGTTCCTCTATTCAAGACTTACCATTTTTTTTAAATCAAATTAGCTTGTACTGTCTGTGTAAAACAGTCGGTATTAGAATTAAGAGCTGATTGCACTTTAAGAGCATAGTAGCTCTTGAAGGCCTAGTATGTGACCAGCATTTTTATTATCTGAAAAACAGATATTCATATTCATTCAGTAGTTTTCAAGAACTCTAGTGAATAGAAGAATTATGAATGTTGTAAGATGACATCTATGGATTTTGAAAACATTTTAGCTTTACATAATATAAACAAATTGACCACAAAGGAGGCTGTATAATAGGGTGATAAAGAATATGGATTCTGGGGAAAGTGAAGGAAAAATCTGTGCTCAGAGTACAGAACTGAATTTGGCAGATAGGTGTTCTGGGAGATGATTTCTTAATATTTCTGATTCTTCTTTCTTCCTCAAGTGTGAAATGGTATTAAATAAAGGAATGCTTTTAAAGCTCTTAGCATAATGCCTGACATAAAGTATGTGCTAAAACATGTCACTTACTGTATTACCTAAGATTACAAAATTATTCAAGTTGGAATCCAAATTTTACAAACATTGCTATGTCACTTACATAGGACTATCTTTAAATGTAGAATTGTAGATACTGTTTAGGATTATCTGTTAGTTAGGAAAAACAGACTTTCTTAATCCACCATTGGTACCTTTGAATATTCTTCTCATTACCTTGAATTACACATCCATCAATTCATTCCTCATTTACCTGAGCTCTCTTTAACTTACAAATGACAGAAATCTAATTCAGCCAATTTTGAGTAAAGAAAACCATATCGAAGCAATGGTTATATTATTGTGATGCCAAAGGTGGTAATGATTCTTAAAGAATATCATTCCTTTGGTCTGCCTTTTCTTTCTGTGTAGCCCTCTTCATTCGTGGTCTGGCTTCTTGCATACAATAAGAGGCTAGAGAGAAAAAGGTTGGTCAGAATGTGAGGAAAGTCTCATGATTATGTGGTCCCTGTTCATCAGCCTCAGATGAAAGAGAAAAATATCTCTCTCCCACATTTCATGTAAAATCTAAGAGGAAATAGTTGAATGGAATAACTTGGATCATGTGCCAATCTACCTGAGCATCTATTGGAGCCAGAAGAATGGGATTGTAGAACTAGTTAGGTCTAGTCTTACACTATGACAGAAGTTGATACTATAGTTGATACACAGCCTCATGAGAATGACATGAGCTTTGGAGTTATCCAAAGAAAGGGCCGCTGTTTGTAGATGAGGGGAAAGCAAGTCATGGGTAGATTGAAACAACAAATAACAACAATAACACAAAACAACTCTATACTTTCAACTGAACAATCTCCTATTTTAGAACCCGAGGGCTATTGGTTTCTTTTTCTTTCATTTTCTCCTTTATTCATTAGAGAAAATAAATTACTAATTTCTGATTTTTTTCCTTCTGAACATTTTTCATCTTCCTTTTTTCTCTCTTTTTTTTTGGGGGGGGAGGTCCGGTCGTGGGGCCTGAACTCTGGACCTGAGCGCTGTCCCTCAGCTTTTCAGCTCAAGGCTAGTACTCTACCACTTGAGCCACAGTGCCACTTCAGGCTTTTTTCTTTTTGCTTATGTGGTGCTGAGGAATCGAACCCAGGGCCTCAGGTATGCAAGGCAAGTGCTCTACCACTGAGCCACCTTCCCAGCCCCCTTTTTTCCCCTCTTTTTAAAATTATCTTTAATAAGTTGTACACAGGAGGTACCATATAACAAAGAAGTTTATGAATACAATGCACCTTATCAGTGTCATCCCCTTCAACATTCCATTTTACTTACGTAAAAGACCAGAGAGTAAATATATTGGTTTTGCAGGTCATATGATTTCTATTGTAACTCCTCAAGAAACTACAGACAGTGCATGTTAGACTGATCATTGTCAGAACTGCTACATTTATTCAGTGCTAATTATGTCTTACATTGCTAAATAAACAATCCATCAAAACTGGTATTTTAACATAGTTACCTCTGTTAGTCATGTTCCCAGCACTGTGACAAAGTACTGGAGAGAATCAACTTAAAAGGAGGAAGGTTTATTTGGGCTCACAGTTTTAGAGGTTAGTTGGCCCTATTGCTTTGGGCCTGTGGAGTCATAGTACATCCTGGTGGGAACACATGGAGGAGGAGAGCTCTTTACCTCATGGTGGCCAGGAAGCAAAGAGAGAAATAGGAAGGCGTGACAGTCCCCACAATCCCCATCAGGTGTATGTCTCTAGTGACCTGACTTCTTTACATTGGAGTCCACCCCCTAAAGGATTCCACCACCTCCCAGTAGTGCCACAAGGAGCCTTTAATATGGGCCTTGGGGATACAAACAAGATTTAAACTATAATATTAGCTGAGCATTTCTAAAGGGCTAAGAGGGGAAATTTTCCCTTCTTGTATATGAAAGAGTAGGGGCTTATATTTAGAAAGATCTGTATATTTCTCCAGATTTTTCTGTCCAATTTTGTTTGAAAGTGAAAAATTTGAAAGGCTCAAGGCTCTTTGTCCCCCACCCCCATTAATATAATTATTCAGCCTTTGCTGACAACCTGGGAGTAGAAAAAGAGAGGAGATTGAGTCTATGCAGGGTAGAGGGAAGATGAAGACAGCTTCTCAGTAGGGTCTGAGAAAGAGGAAAATTACTTTATTGATATGGGGTGATTAACTCCCAAAGGGATTTTTGAGAGACAGCTGCACGTAGAGAGTGATAGTAATTAGAACTAATTACTGTTGTTGTAGATGTTTTGCATTTCCATAGCACTGTGTACTTACAAAGAATTCTGTAATCACTTATTAACTCTCTTCCACCATCGCCTTGTGACATGGGTTTATATTATTGTTACATATGTTTGTATTCATCTGGGAAGAATTTGAGCTACTGTGGCTTCCTACTAGGATTAAGGAATCAAAATTCTAATTGTATCTCTTATCTCACTGTGTGCCTTGATAATACAAATGATGAGAACTTCAACATTGTCTTACTCAGTAATTTTACTATGAAGAATAACTCATGAAGCTGGCTCAGGCTTTGCCAAATTAAGCAAGATATCATAAGATAAGTAGGTGCTTAATAGCAATAGTAATCTCTTTAAACATCAACTTCTTCCAGGTTTGGGGAAATTAAGTTACAATAGGGTCTCTTTCATAGAAATTTTTTGTCAAGTGTTTTGCAAAGGGTCTAGCATACTTACTTAATAAATATTAGCTATTACAAATGCCAGGAAATGAATAGATGACTCAGGAAATCTGTGCAATTTATTTACTCTCATTGCCTCCATTTAATGGCTTTAGTATTCCTGACTTTGGATAAGGATTTCTACAGATTTTTAATGATTTAGTTAACAGTTATGGGTTGACTAGAATTTATCAGACCTTGTTCTTGGAGCAAGAATACAGTGGTAAACAGAGAAGTTCATCTCTATCCTTGTGTCCTCTGCAAAGGGGAGGCAGTGGAATAATGGAACTCTGAGTTGGGTAGAACTGCATTCCAGTTGATTTTTGTATTTAACAGGTGTGTCATCTTTGACCAATGAATAATCTTTTAAGACTTGCTTTGGGTAATCTGTGAGGTAGAGGTGGTGACAGCTTCCTAGAGTTGTGACAGTTTTGAAGTAAGTATCTAGTACATTGCTTCCTAGACTTTAAATTCAAACATTAAATTTAGTGGCATCACCACCATTGCTAAATAAACAGTGTGCTGGGAAAGGTAATTAATGATGAGTAGCCTAAAGTAGACTAGATGAAATCTATGGGTCATGCAAATGCCAGAAGACCAGAGAGAAGGTTCTAGAGGTGGAGAGAAGTAGAAGATTCTCACCCCTCTCTTCTTACCTCCAGGTAATTTCTAGGGAAGCAGTGGCCTACATCCCACAACCTAAAGACTCACATTTTCTTTCCTTTGGACTATCAGCTTATGAGTTGAGATGAAATCCAGAGTCTTTTCAAAGGTCACCTTAAAACTAATTAGATTGGAGTTCTACAGGCTAAGGATTTGGATTCTTGTTCTTTATGGCTTCCACCAGTGTTTTCTTGCCTAGCAAGGTTTCTAACTTGGATGTGGTTTCCTAATCTAAGTTCTCACCCTTCAGGAGCTATAGCAAGTCTATGAACTGTTCTTAGGTTTTTAAGGTTGTTATTATAAATTATTATTATTAAAAATAATTTTAAAAGATGACAAAGGAGTCTTCTAAAGCAGTTCTTCCAGGGGATTGGAGGAGTATTTTCTAGGATAATAGTCAATCCTGTCTCTTTTCTAGAATTGATTAATAATTTTGGCTTTGTGGGTCACAAACAAAATTTGATATCTGGCTCATCTCAGAAATAAGTTTCCTGACTATTACTTTAACCTGTAGAAATTAAATTGCTTCTGAAAATTAAACTTTACTATGTTTAACTTTAGAATTCAGCTGGGGGATGAGAAGATGGCTCAGTGGTAGAATGCTTGCCTTGAATGCAAGAGGCCCTGGGTTCGATTCCTTAGCACCACATAAGCAGACAAAAAAAAAAGCCAGAAGTGGTGCTATGGCTCAAGTGGCAGAGCACTAGCTCTGAGCTGAAGAGCTGAGGGACAACGCCCAGGCCCAGAGTTCAGGCCCCACGACCGACAAAAAAAAAAAAAAAGAAGAAGAAGAAGAATTCAACTGGGTACTTGTGGCTCATGCCTGTAATCCTAGCTACTCAGGAGGCTGAGATCCGAAGATTTTGGTTCAAAGCCAGCATGGGCAAGGAAGTTCATGGGGCTTTTATCTGTCTCCAATTAAGCAACAACAACAACAAAAAAATGCAAGCCTGTGGCTCAAGTGTTAGAGTGCTAACTTGGATCAAAGAAAGCTCAGGGACAGTGCCCAGGTCCTGAGGTCAAGCCCAAAGACCCGTGCGCGCGCACACACACACACACACACACACACACACACACACACACACACACACACGAAAGAATTGAATAATTCTAATGTTGAAGCACAATAAAAATCTATTCCCTTATCACTAGAGTTACGTTTTATTTCTTAAGCTTGGAACACAAACAACCCCGCCTCCCTTAGCTAGGCCACAGTTCTCTTGTATTCTGTTTCGAATTTGCTGAGATTTTGGGAATTACAGCTTTGTGACTTTCACTAATTCTGGATAGTTTTCAGGTATTATTTCTTTGTTGTATTAGTGTGTTTCCTGTCTTTCTGATGTTTCATAAATTTAAGTCTTTTCCTGTTGCTCCAAAAGTCCTTATCATTGCACCAATCGTTTTTTCTCTAGTTTTCAAACTGAAAATTTCTGTTGACCCAAATTCTGGCTCACTGATTCTTGGTTCATCCATATCATTTCCACTAGTTTTCTTTTCATAATTTATATCTCTTTGCTGAAATTGCCTATCTTTCCATTCATTTCAGTAATGTTCACTTTTACTTTCTGAACTATGGACACAAGAGCTGCTTTAAAATATTTGATACTATCAGCACCTTGCAATTGACATTAGTTGTACTTTTCCCACCTTGAAAACTGATCATTGGATTAGAGGTGTGGCTCAGGTGGTAGAACCCCAGCCAAAGAGCAAAAGCATCAGCTACCAAGTTCAAGTCTGGAACAAAAAAAAAAAAGAAAAGAGAAAAGAAAACTGGTCATATTTTTGTAGTTCTTAATATGTTCAATAGTATGTCTAATAATTTAGGACTTTATCAGACATTTAATGTATTATAAGACTCTGGGTCCAATTTAAATCCTCTCAGGAGTGTTGGCTGTTCTAGTTTTAACAGAAAGTTAACACTATTGAGTTTAGACTGAAAGTTGGGTGTCATTTTCTCTGGACAGTAATTTCATTAACTGTTTTTTACAGTCGTTGCTATGCAGTCTGGGTCTGTTCCTACATGCATTACTCAGACGTTAGTTTAGGACTTAGGCTGTAGGCGAGCTCAGTTCTAAAGCTTTTGTTATATTTTTTCTTAATTTTTGTGAGTATGCACAGCGTGGTGTATGAACTTGTGTCAAATCATAGGGATTTTGAAGACCCCTTATTCCTACCTCTTCAGGATTTTGCCTAATTTCTTTTTTGTCAGAGGACTCTTTCACTAGCCCTTTCCTAGAAGACAGAAAAACAAGAGATTTTTAGTTTCATGGGTATCAACTGTATATCATCTTAACACATTTGAGAGCAAACAAACCTCCAATGCACTTGCATATTCATGAATGCACTGCCATTCTAAGAAAGGAGAGTCAATAAAATCTGTTTTTAGAGATTTTTGTCTATATATTTATTTTTCAGAAATAGTTCAGGCATCCAATGAGTATTTATAATTAATTTCATCATAAACTCTTTTTTTTGGGGGGGGGGTCCAGTCATGGGGCCTGAATTCTGGGCCTGGGCGCTGTCCCTCAGCTCTTCAGCTCAAGGCTAGCCTCTACCACTTGAGCCACAGCGCCACTTCCGGCTTTTTTTTTTCTGTTTATGTGGTGCTGAGGAATTGAACCCAGGGCCTCATGCATGCAAGGCAAGCACTCTACCACCGAGCCACCTCCCCAGCCTGCTTAAATTCTTAAAAGTTAGTAAAGGATCTGAAAATGTAATTTTTGCTAACCTCTATGCTTAATGATTTCTAGAATTATGACTATCATAAAACAACTTTTATATTTTTAGGGTTCACCCACTTGAAATGATATCTATGATTTTCATTTCATTTTGTCTAATACACACACATATTTTTTGTTTTTTGTTTGTTCCCCCTCTGGTCCCCACCCTTGAACTCTGGACCTGGGCACTGTCCCTCAGCTCCTTTCGCTCCAGGCTAGCACTTCACCACTTGAACCATAGTGCTACTTCTGGCTTTTTTGTGCTTGAATTGGAAATAAGAGTCTCACAGACTTTGAACTGTAATTCCTAGATCTCAGCCTCCTGAGTAGTTAGGATTACAGGTGTGAACCACTGGCACCTGGCTACACTTTTTTTTTTTTAATTTAAAGGAAGTTATAGGAAAAGTGATAATTTACTTAGCTCATAAAGCAAGCCAGTGAAGGAAATCTAGGAAATTTAAACTGTGAGCTCAATTGCTGTTCTATAAAAACAAAAATCTTGTATCACCTTTTTTTTTTTTTGCCAGTCCTGGGGCTTGAACTCAGGGCCTGGGCACTGTTCTGAGCTTCTTTTGCTGAAGGCTAGCACTCAACCACTTGTGCCACAGCGCCACTTCTGGCTTTTTCTGTTTGTGTGGTATTGAGGAATCAAAGTCAGGGCTTCATGCATGCTAGGCAAACATGCTACCACTGAGTCACATTACCAGCCTGTCATTATTTTTTTAAGGTAAGGTGAATCTAAGTGACTCTGAGTCATACCTAAAGCTCTTAGTTTGGCTTTGAACTAAATATCTAACAAGAAATGCCTCTTTCATAATTGCTTGTTTCTAGGGTATGTGTGGGGCAGAGTATTACTTCCCTAAATTAGAAGAGAAAGAGAACTCTTACAAAAGGGTGAGACCCCAATGGAGAAAGGACTAGAATTGGAAGGATAAGGAAAAGGAAGAGGGTATGTGGAGTAGGGAGGAGACAGACAATCCAGGAAGAGGATTAAACCAGGTAAAAAGACAAATAGAAAGAGATAGACTGTAATGGCTAAGAAAAATAATAGCATTTTGATACACTGCATTTTAACAATGAATAATGTATTATTAAGAGACCTCTTGAGATACATTAGACACACAGGCATCAGAATAGAGGCTCCCCTCCACAGCCCTTTTCCAGACTCTTTTCTCTAGTCCTTCATTTTTCCTTCTCATCCCACACACCCAGAAAGACCAGAAAATCTGTAGAGAAATGCGCCCACACAGGCGTCTATACCTAGAAACACATATGCTTAGGTTCACATCCATGCGATGCAGAAGAATATACATATATACCCACAAGGTATTCACGACCTTGGTGCCTACACAGAGACAATATGACTTCTAAAAGTCACTTAATTGAGATTTGATATGTACAAAATGAAGTGCACTCTGAACAAAGTAAACATTTTAGGAATCCTTCTGTTACCCCTACGTATCTTCGCATGGAGATACCAGCAGTTCATGTATGCTGATCCCTGCATTGCCTCTTCCATTTCCATATACTAAAATCTTCTCTGTTTCAAACACTGGCTTCAAAACATCATTCTCATGATTTCCCAGATTGTTTCCCCAGATTGTTCTAGCCAAAATAATCTCTCACCTCCTTTATAATAGATTTACATATATAGCAGTTCAGCTGCTAGACACACTTTCAGATGCTCTGACTGTATGGATATCTATTTTGTTTGTTTGTGTGGATATCTATTGTTTTATACAATGCAGACAACAACTTTTAAGTTTTCAGGGTTCACTTCTAGAAAACAGGATGGTTTAGTGAATAAACTGCTTTTAATGGATACCACTTTCACTGCAAGGGAAAAACCAAGGCACTTAAGAGGACGGGCAGCTGAGAGGGGATGTGGCATTCGGCATTCATTTTCCTCGGTTGGGAGGAGGCTGGCGATTGTGGCCCTTCCAGCAGCCCGGTGCTTAGGTTTCTCTCCCCGCCTTGGCAGCTGGTCCAGGAGGCTGAGGACTAACTAGGAGAACAGGGTGGGGAGAAGCAGAGTCAGCATGCCTCTGATTTACAAGTAAAAGGCTCCATTTTGTTCTCTGAGCCACAGAAAAAGATCAGGCACCAGTCAGAATGCTCATTTCCTGGTTTACACTGGAAAATATGCCTCCCCCAACACGCCCCAGGACTTGGCATATTCCCACCTCTTGGTCAGGACATTCTTGATTACATTAAAGGTTCCATTGTAGTCAGTAGGTGTGATCAGGAGTGTGAGTGTGATGACATTAGGTGCAGTGTCACTGGTTCATGACAGCCGATTTCTCTGTTGCTGTGGAGGAACAAAACATGTACCTATATGACACTGGAGATTTTGTATTATTTAAGGCAGATAGAAATGTAATTGCCTTCTTTGGTTGAGTGGGTAACTTTCAGTAATATTTAATAAAATAACACATTGTGGGGGGGGCATACAAGCTTAGCTTTTTTTGATCAAGGCTGGTACTCTCCCATTTGAGCCACAGCTCCACTTCCTGATTTTTGCCAGCTAATTGGAGATATGAGTCTTCTATGAGTCTTTACTGTCTGGTCTGTCTTTAAACCTTGATCCTCAGATCTCAACCTTCTGAACAGCTAGTATTACAGGCATGAACTACTGATACCCAGCAAAGTAACACATTTTATATAAGAATAACAATAAACTTAAATTTGCAATCATAGCAACATGTTATTTGCAGGACATAGATAAAATTTGATGTATGTATATAGCTTTAATTACCTTTTTTTTTTTTTTGGTCGTGGGGCTTGAAATCTGGGCCTGGGCGCTATCCCTCAGCAGTTCAGCTCAAGGTGAGCACTCTACCACTTGAGTCACAGCACCACTTCCAGTTTTCTGAGTAGTTTACTGGAGATAAGAGTTTCACGGACTTTCCTGCCTGGGCTGGCTTTGAACTGTGATCCTCAGATCTCAGCCTCCTGAGTAGCTAGGATTACAGGCCTGAGCCACTGATACCCGGCTTAATTATCTTTAAGTAGCTATACAAACAAGTTTCAATTCAACATGTCAGTTTATGAGTACAATGTGTCTTTTTTTTTTTGGGGGGGGGGGGGGGGTCCGGTCGTGGGGCCTGAACTCTGGGCCTGGTGCTGTCCCTCAGCTCTTCAGCTCAAGGCTAGTGCTCTACCACTTGAGCCACAGCGCCACTTCTGTTTTTTTTCTTTTTGCTTATGTGGTGCTGAGGAATCGAACCCAGGGCCTCGAGCATGCAAGGTAAGTGCTCAACCACTGAGCCACCTTCCCAGCCCCGAGTACAATGTGTCTTTATCAATGTCGTCCATCATGTTTCCTTCTATCTATCCCAGCACTACCACAATCATATGTATGTTATATATATAATAGACATTTGTGTGTGTATGAAAGAGAGAGAGAGAGAGAGCGCACACACAGCTGGGCATGGTCCCTGAACTATTTTGATCACAGCTAGTACTCTACCACTTGAGCCATAGCTCCAGTTCTGGATTTTGGTGGTTAACTGGACTTTCCTGTCTGGGCTGGCTCTGAACCATAACCCTTAGATCTCAGCTTTTGAGTTGCTAGGATTGCAGGTATGAGCCACCAGCACTAGGCTAATCATATTTTTTGAGGCAGAATCTTGCTATGTAGTCAAAACAGGCTTAGAACTTTCTATGTAGCCCAGGCTGGCTGCAAACTCACAATCCTTTATTCTATTTCTGGGTTTACAGGTATTCAACACCACACCTGGCTCAAAATGCAATTATTACAAGAAGCTTTATATGCATATTACCAATTAAAAACATTACTTTCCATATTTATTTACACGTTCTCCCATCTTTTATTCTTATTACTATTATTAACCACTACCTTTTACTGAGAATCTAGTGTATATCAAGAACTATTAGGAGGGCTTTTGTTTTTGTTTTGTTTTTTTGGTGTTTTTTTTGTTGTTTGGCTTTTTGTTTAGTTAGTTTTTCCCCCGAGGCTTGAACTTAAGGCCTGGCACTGTCCGTGGGTGCTTTCCTCCCCTCCCCCCGCCCAAAGCTAGTGCTCTACCACTTAAGCCACAGATCCACTTTCAGCCTTTTTGGTAGTTTTAGTGGTAGTGGAGATAAGAATATCAATGACTTCCTGCCCTGGCTGACTCAGATCTCGGCCTCCCGAGTAGCTAGGATTACAAGCATGAGCCATCTGTGCCCAGCTATTAGGAAGCTTTAAAAATTGACACAGTCATTATGCTTATTTACAGGATAGCATGTGATATTCTATATATATATATATATATATCCAATGTGTAATGTTCAAATCAGTGTAAACATATCTGTCTCTCAAGCATTTTTTATCTCCTTCTGGTAAAAACGTTCAAAATCCATTCTTCTGGTTTTTGTTTTGTTTTGTTTTTAGACTATACTCCTGTTGTGTGACAGTCTTAGCTTTTAGTAAGGTATTTTGGAGTATGTTTTTTAGGAAGGTTATATTTTCAATTATTTTTTAATAAGGAATGTTTTGAATATATTGTAACTGTAAGAGAATAACTTTTTCCCACAGACCTGTCACCTAACTTAACATTTAGCATTTTTGGATAATCTTGTTTCTCCTATAACCTCATAGTATTTCCACCTAAATATTCTAGAAATCAGTTACACCAATAAAGATTTCAGTGTACATCTGAAAATATGCAAACTTTAAAAATGATCAAGCTGTTGTAATTAAACCTAGAAGGGTCATAATAGTTTCTTAATACCATTAAATATCCAATTAATGTTTAAATTCTTCTCATTGGCTTATACACTTTTATTTTTACAGTAGAAATCAGAATACAAATACAACCCATAAACTGCAATTACTTGAAATACCTCTTAAGTCTCTTTAAATAGATAAGTTCTGTTTCATTACTATTTTCCTTAAAAATTTGTTGTTGAAAAAAATTAGATCATTTGATTATAGTCTTGAATCTGTTGATTGCATCCCTGTGGTTTTATCATGTTCCCTTTTCCTCTATATTTTCAGTAATTTGGAGTTATATAACAAGTACTTAAAAACTGTTTTTGCTGAAAAGCATTGACTCTTTTTTGGGCCCAGGAATTAATTAGAAGCAGGAGAAAAGCTAGACATCCTAATATCTGTCTTTGCTCTTAGCCATTCTCTCTGCAGTCATTTTGCAATCATTTGGAATCCAGGAAGGCCAGGACTTATTTATAACATACTTTTAAGAAAGGAAAGAGAAAGCTGCCCCCAAGTAGGGAATCTCAAAGCTTGTACCAAACCAGTGGAAACAACTTCTCTGGAACCCTTCAAAACCAGACAATTCCTGTGACTGGGACTGTTTATATATAGCTCTTCCTCGTGTCCCTAATTCCTTGTGTGTTTAAAACAACAGTTCATGTCTATATCTTGAAGAAAACCTAAGATTCTGTCTTTCTCAGCTGCCCATTCCATGTAATAAATCTTTTTTTTTTTTACTATCTTTCATCATCTATCTTTATTTTTTATATAGGGGTGCGCAGACAGACTTGACATGGAACTTTGGATTTTGGTCCTGGTGTGGAGGAAGGGGAGAGGAAGAGGGTGTCTGAAAACTTTAGTTTCAAGGATTTGACCCAATTTATGTTCAATTCTTTATAGCAAGAATATATATATATATATATATATATATATATATATATATATATATATATATACACATATGTAACTGTATATATATATATATATATATATATATATTTTTTTTTTTTTTTTTTTTGTCAGTCATGGGTCTTAAACTTGAGGCCTGGGCACTGTCCTTGAACTCTTCAGCTCAAGGCTAGTGCTCTACCACTTGATTAATTGGAGATAAGAGCCTCATGGACTGGGCTGGCTTTGAACTATGATCCTCAGATCTCAGCCTTCTGAGTAGCTAGGATTACAGGCATGAACCACCAGCACCTAGCTGCAAGAATATTTTTGTAGGTGATATTATATATTTCCTTCGGAATAATATCTGGTTACCTGTTTATAATGTCAATAGTGTAGGATGATTAATGACTACTTCTATTAATTCATTTTAGTTTTCAAGGTTTGGAGCTTCCTCCAACCCAACAATACTGTGGACTTAAATCATTTTTGCTTTGAGGCAATACTTGAACCATGGCTCTAGTTGTTTTTTTTTTGCTTTTAGTTTGTATTTTAAATAGGGTCTAATGCTTTTGCCTAACTGGTCTTGGATAGTAATCCTCCTACTTTTATCTCCTGAGTAGCTGTAACTACATGTATGTACCACCACGTTTAGCTTGTTTTTGAAGTTGAATCTATTTTTTCCCAGTCTGGCCTCAAATGGTAATCCTCCTAGTTCTATCTCTCAAGTAGCTGGGATTGCAAGGGTATGACAACACTTACCACATCGATGATTTTAGTATTTTTTAGTTTAGCTAAAAAAAAAAAAAAAAAAAGAGCTGGGAGCTGGTGGCTCACACCTGTAAACCTAGATACTCAGGAGGCTGAGATCTGAAGATCATGGTTCAAAGCCAGCTGGGCCAAGAAAGTCCATGAGACTCTTGTCTCCAATTAACCACCAGAAAACTGGAAGTGGTGCTTTGGCTCAAGCAATAGAGTGCTTGCCTTGAGCAGAATTGCTCAGGGACAGCACCCAGGCCCAAAATTCAAGCTCCATGACCGACAAAAGAAAAAAGAACAGATTTACTATGTAGCCCATGCTAGACTTTCTACTCTCAATTCTCTTGCTTCAGGCTTCTGAATGCTGGGATTACAGTTGTGCATGTTCACATGTAGTTAGGTTTTAATTTTGATGAAGCAGACTTATCAGTTTATTATTTTATGGACCATATGTCTGGTGTAATGCCAAAGCCAAAGTTGTAAGGATTTTCTCCTTTGTTTTCTTCAAGAAGTTATAGTATGAGGTTTTTTATTTAGTTATTTGATCTTTAAAACATGGTGAAGACCATTTATTAGCAGAGCTGTATCCTGTAGAAATTTTTTCACTGCAAATATTGATTTTTAGTAATATAAAACCTCAGTAAATGCAAATGATATAATAATTCTATTAAATGTTAAAACTAAATATTTTCATTTGAAATGGCATTTGCAGAGTCTTCTCTATTTATATATTTAATGCTATTTTTTAAAAAGAATATCCTATATTCCATAAGGAAAAAAAAAACCTATGTAGTACTAAAAAGCTAAAACAAATTTTAAGTGAATCGTAAATCCAGTCTCTTTTATTCTGCTATATCGTACAAGTGTAAGCATAAGAATAGCCAGAACTCTTAAAGACTCTTGTACTACACAAAATGTCAATAATTTTATGACCATTACATGAAATTTACTTTTTAACTATTTCAACTGCACAGTTAGATGGTATTAAGTGCATTCACGTGATTGTATTTCTGGTTCATTTCCATTAATATTTATATATAGTGAGAGGAATGGATTGAAGTGAGTTGTTTTATATATTGATAGTAATTGTAGTAATTGCTCCAGAGCCATTTGTTGAAAAGTCCTTTTCTTACTAAATTGCTTTTGCACCATTGTGAAAAAAAATTCATTTTCAGCTAAGCAAGAGTACAATGCCCTGAGTTCAAGCCCTAGCTCTGACACTCATGAACACACACACATTCATACACAGCATTTACACATACAAAATTATTACTCTATATGTATATATCTATCTGTGGATTTTGTTTTGTTCTATTATCAATCAGCTTGCTGGAGTATTTTTTCTCTATTCAGAGATCACAAGTAGGTGAGGATTAGCTCTTCTAGTGTTGGCAGAGTAAGCCAAAGGCTTACGAACTGAACAGACATACTCAGAGCTCAGAGCTCCAAGTTCTAAGGATTAGAGGCTTGTGGCTGTAGGTGCTCAGGTTAGAAGCTCATCACTCTGGTCTTAGAATGCCCAGGGTGCTGCACTCAGCAACTAATGTAAACCTCAGAAATTAGCAGCAGCTAGTGGTAGCAAGTCAACACCAGCTAGTATTGCAGCTCTAAAGTTTTGTGGTTGTGAACCATGACTAGTATCATAGTTATCATGATGCAGGTGTTGAGACTCTTGGCTCTCACAACCATTAGACTTATATCTCTTAGGCTTTGGGTACCAGGACCATTGGTCTTTAAGACTGGGAAAATCCCTGGAACTCTTCCAGCAACCAGGGTCCACATTCCTCTTCTTTAGTTCTTCCCAGCCTTCTCTATACTTCCATCATCCTTTATTATCTCTGGAACTCTTGCCACTTTCTTACCAATACTGCTGGTGCTGCTGCCGCCACCATCTCCTCTTCATATTACCAGCTCAGTCTGCTCTCCCCATAATTAAGGTCATATATAGGTAAGAGGATGCCATTTGGGAGAGGCTTTTTATTGCATCTAACATTGCAATACCACAGGGCAGCATAGTTAGACGTCTCCTGACTGACTTGAAAAAAGTGAGTTGAACTGCCTGCTTATGTAGCTAGAATGGGTGTGTGGGGCAGTGGAATAGCATGCAAATGAAGGCTTATATTTGCACCAATCATAGTACTGCTTCTAACTCCACCAATCAAGGGGCCCACATAGAGTCTTATATAGGTATCAATCACAGGGCCTTCATTGGCTTCTTATTGAGTTAATGAGAAAATGCTTCTCATTCCATCTTGAGTGAGAATAGCTGCAGTACTTATTTTGTCCGAAATACTGCCTTTCAAAGTTGGTGCAGGTTTGTCTGGAGATTGTGACTGGAGCAAGGCCTTCTGCATCCAGAATCATGTGTACCGAACAACCAGGCTATCATGAGGGCAGTCTGGCTGGTGTTCAGAGAAGAGACTGACAGTTCCCAGCTCCAGACTGCCAGCATCCAGGAAGAGTCCATCTTCTGCCATTCAAAAGCTTGAATGATCTGCTCCAGTGGTTTTTTCACACTCACAGAAAAACATTATAAGGTGTTTACAATAAAGATTTAAAATTCAAAGCAAAACTAACATTCTCAACAGCATTGAACAGCTTCATTGCATGTAACAATGTTTGATAATGCTATGCTGCTGCCCTAGTTCTGTAAGGAAGAGTTGGGTCCTTCTGAGCTATTTCAATTCCACTGCTGTATTTGTCAGTCTTTCTGCCTGTCTCATACTGTTTTGACTACTATACCTTTAAAAGTCAAAACTGTATTCCAAGGTTAATCTTCTTTGTCAAAGTTGATTTTGTTGCTATACTAACTTTAGAATCAGATGATCAATTTCTACAAAACAGCCTACTGGGAGTTTTATAAAGATTGCACTGAATCTATAGATCAGTTTGAGGAGTAAAGACATCCTAACAATATTAAGTTCTCTGAACAAGTTATCTCTCTCCAGTGTGAGTATCTTTAAATTTCCTGAGAAGTATTTTATAGTTTTTAGTGCCGAAGTCTCCCACGTCTTTTGTCAGATTTATCTCTAAATTTATCAAGGTTTGTAGTGTTATTATAAATGGCATTTTATTTTATTTATTTTTTTTGTCGCTCGTGGGGTTTGAGCTCTGGGCTTGAGCGCTGTCCCTCAGCTCTTCAGCTCAAGGCTAGCGCTCTACCACTTGAGCTACAGTGCCACTTCCGGTTTTCTGGTGGTTTATTGGCGATAAGAGTTTCACAGACTTTCCTGCCCGGGCTGGCTTTGAACCACCATCCTCAGATCTCAGTCTCCTGAGTAACTAGGATTACAGGCGTGAGCCACCGGCACCTGGCTATTAATGGCATTTTAAAACTTAACAACTTGTGATTGTTGCAAATACATAAAATTTAATCGGTTTGGCATCACAGGATGGAATAGGAGAAACCCTATGTCTCCTTGGCACAGGCCCAAATTTTCTTAATAGAGACCCAGAAACACAACAAATCAAAGAAAGGTTGGATAAATGGGATTGCATAAAATTGCAGAGCTTCTCCATGGCAAAGGACATAGCTAGCAAGATCAATAGAAAACCCACGGATTGGGAGAAGATCTTCACTAGCCATACAACAGACAAAGGTCTCATAGCTAAAATATACCTGGAACTCAAAAAATTAAATCCCCCAACAACAAATCTTCAAAGAAACAACTGCCAAATAAATAAGTGGGCTAAAGACTTAAAGAGAAACTTCTCTGAAGAGGAAAGAAGGATGGCCAATAGACACATGAAGAAATGCTCAACCTCCTTAGCCATAAAAGAAATGCAAATCAAAACAACACTGAGATACCACCTCACCCCAGTTAGAATGGCTATAATCAAGAATTCTAATAACAACAGATGCTGGAGGGGATGTGGACAGAAAGGAACCTTACTGCATTGTTGATGGGAGTGTAAACTTGTTCAACCACTTTGGAAAGCAGTATGGAGGTTCCTCAAAAGACTCCACATAGAGCTCTCCTATGACCCAGCAATCCCACTTTTGGGCATTTACCCAAATGATCACAAACAAGACCACACTAAAGCTACCAGCACAACTATATTTATTGCAGCATTATTTACCATAGCTAAGATATGGAACCAACCCTCAGTAGATGAATGGATCAAGAAAATGTGGTACATATACACAATGGAATTCTATGCCTCCATCAGAAAGAATGACATTGCTTCATTTGTTAGGAAATGGAAAAACTTGGAAAAAATTATATTAAGTGAAGTAAGCCAGGCCCAAAGAAACATAGGTCCCATGGTTTCCCTTATTTGCAATAACTAGTATATGTCTGAGTCAAGTTGATGTTAGGGAAATGAACCCCAAGATAAGTATTCAAATTTTTTTCTTTCATGCGATTGTTTCTTACATATTTATAAGATGATTTCTTTGTTGCTTTGTATGTCCCTCCCCCATGGTATAACCCCTGCTTTCACTGTATTTGATGTTGGTATAATTTGTGGAGGGGAAGGGAAAAAAACAAATCGTTTAAATAGGGATCCAGGTGGACCCATTGCACCAATGAGATGTATAAGTGGTTATGTCAAAAAACAAACTTTACAACTTTGGTGGAGGGGGTCATGGGCACGGGTGGATTGGGTAGCGGGGGGGGGGGGGGATGGGAGGGTAGATGGGAAGGAAAGGGAAGGGGAAACAAAGGAGGAGGCAACAATGCTTGATAAGAAATGTACTCATTACCGTGCCCATGTAATTGTAACCCCTCTGTACAGTATTTTCACAATTAAAAATTTTTTTATCTTTTTTTTTTTTTTTGCTGTACTGGGATTTGAATTCACTGCCTCACACTTTCTAGGCAAGCACTCTACCACATACTCCACATTCCCAGCCTTTTTTGTTTTAGGTTTTTGTTTGTTTTGTTTTCTAGGTCTCAGAATTTTCCCTGAGACTAGCCTCACCACAGGCCACAATCCTCCTACCTACAACCTCTTTTGTAGCTGGGACCAGCCCTGTACCACTGAGTTCAGCTAGTGAACTTGGTCCTGTGGATCTTTGCCTCCTAGTAGCTGAGATTACAGGCATGAGCTATCACATCTGGCCACCAGTTGCTTTTTGTACAGTTATCCTGCATCTTTTAACTTTTTAAAACTCACTTAGACCTTATTTACTAGACCTTTTTTAGTATATTTTATCACATTTCTATATAAACAATCATGCTATTTGCAAAATCAGGTAGTTTTACTTATTCCTTTTTAACACTGGCTATTCTTTTCCTGAACTGGTCAGAACCTCCATTACAATGTGGAAAATAATTATTGAGTAAATAACCCTGATCTAAAGTGAGAAAGTATTCAGTCTTCAACCATTAGGAAGTTATTTAGAGATGCTCTTTATCTGTGGAAGTTCCTTTTCATTTTGAGCTTGTAAATTTTTTTTGTGTGTGCCAGTTCTAGGGTTTGAACTCAGGACCTGAGTGCTGTCCTTTAGCTTTTGCACTCAAGGCTGGTATTCTACCATTTGAACCATAGTCTACTTCTGGCTTTTATTGGTTAATTGGAGTTAAGAGTCTCAGGGATTTTCCTTTTTGGGTGGTCTTCAAAACATGATCCTCAGATCTCTACCTCCTAAGTAGCTAGGATTAGAAGTTTGAGTCTCTGGCACCTGGCTGTAATTTTTTTTTTTTTTTTTTTTTTTGTCTCATGGGGCTTGAACTGTGGGCCTAGGTGCTGTCCCTGAGCTCTTCAGCTCAAGGCTAGTGCTCTACCACTTGAACCACAGTGCCACTTTCAGTTTTCTAGTAGTAAGTTGGAGATGAGTTTCATGGATTTTCCTTCCAGGGCAGGCTTTGAACCATGATCCTCAGATCTCATTCTCCTGAATAGCTAGGATTACAGGCATGAGCCACAAGTGCCTGTAAATAATTTTTTTTTTATGAGGAGTGGGTGCCGGATTTTGTCAAATGCTTCTTCTACATTTGTTTTGTTTTGTTTTTCTATGCTGGAGATAAAATTCAGGGCCTTGCACATACTAGGCAAGTGCTTCATTACTGAGCTACATCCCCAGCTGCCATTTCTGCTTTTATTGAACTGATCATATATTTATTGTTTTTCTAAGTTTGTTGGCAGAGTTGTTACTAGATTCCAGTTGCGTTCTCAGTTCTTTTTTTTTTTTTTTTGGGGTCCAGTCGTGGGGCCTGAACTCTGGGCCTGGGTGCTGTCCCTCAGCTCTTCAGCTCAAGGCTAGTGCTCTACCACTTGAGCCACAGCGCCACTTCCGGCTTTTTTCTTTTTGCTTATGTGGTGCTGGGGAATCGAACCCAGGGCCTCATGCATGCAAGGCAAGTGCTTTACCACTGAGCCACCTTCCCAGCCCCAGCGTTCTCAGTTCTTGAGAGAGATTTCAAGCAAGAATTATAGCATAATGAAAGTTTATTAAGTGAAAAGCTTATGAGGTAAAATAAGGAGATACTCTAATAGAAGAGAGTGAGTCATCTAAGTAAGATTATAGATGTTCATTTTTGTGTTTATCAGGGCTTAAGAAGAAATTTGTAGCGACTCATAAATCTGTCAAGACAGCACTGGGTTTCCTACCTGTTTCATTTGGAGTGATCCTCTGCTTTAGAGCAAAATCTTGTTTATATGCAAAACTATTATCCAGAAATGTCCTCCCTTTGTAAATTTCTTTTGCATCTTTTCATCTTCTATTTACTGGTTTCTTTTTATCTAGTTTTATTGACTGAACTCTCCTCAAGACAGAATAAAACAAGTAAAGATTACCTGTCTGTCCACACATAGCTGGAGATAGGCAGACTTTCTTGCCAGATGAAATTGTAAAAAAGGTCTTGAACATGTTTTCCCCTACTTTGGTATTATATGAGTTACAGAATTTTACATTTTAGCTTGGGCTGGTTAAGATAATAAAATCCCCAAAAAACTCTGAACAGCAAAACTGTCTTTAGGAGGAAGGCAATGGAGAGAAAATATACCAAGAGCCCAAAGTCTTTACCTAGTAGTTATAGTTTAGTTAGGATACAAAAAGTCCTCCTTTAAAAATTTTTTCCCCAGGGGAGAATGCTAACACAGTCCCCCACTACCACAGACTATGCGGCCGGGTTTCCCACATTTGGGGAATGGCAGGGTCAGCACATCCGGAGTGCAATGGATCAGCCTCGCCTGGAAAACCACCTTCGTGATCACAGCATCTCCCCCCCCTCTCTCTTTTTTGCATCTTTTCAATCTTTTTATATACAGTTTTGGAGATATAAACACAATAATAAAATATTTGGTAGAATTCACTAGTGAAGAAACATAGGCCTAAAGTTTTCCTTGTGCCAAGAACATTTTGTAGTAAGATGTTAAATACAAATGCCATTTATTTAGGGGTGTGTGTGTGTGTGTGTGTGTGTGTGTGTGTGTGTGTGTGTGTGTGTGTGTGTGTGTGTGTGTGTGTGTGTGTGTGTGTGTGTGTCCTAGGGTTTGAACTTAGGGCCTTGTACTTGCGAGGCAGATGCTCTATCACTGGAGTTACACTCTTTTGATTTTAGAGTTTTGGTGTGTGTTTTCTTTTGTAATAGCCTGGGGCACAAACTCAGGGCCCCTGAGCTTTTGTGCTCAAGGCTAGCACTCTACCACACTCTACCAAGTGAGCTACAAATCCACTTCCAGGTTATTTTTTGTGTGTGTGTGCTTGACTGGAGATAAGAATGTCACAGACTTTCCTGCCTGGCTGGCTTTCAATTGTGATCTTCAGCTCTCAGCCTCCTAAGTAGCTAGGAGTACAGGTGTGAGCCACCAGTGCCTGCTTGCTTTAGTTATTTTTGATAGGGTCATACTTCTTGATCCAGGCCAGCCTCGACCATAATCTTCCTACCTTTACCTCCCTCCTCACTGGATATAGGTATGAGCCACCATACCCAGCTTGTCTTTTGAGGTTGAGTAATGCTAACTTCCCCTTCCTCTGTTCTTGGAACCACAATCTTCTCATCTTTGTCTCCTAAGTAGCTGGGATTCAGGTTGAGCCATCACATTTGGCTTGAGAAAATTTCAATAGTTTGCGTTTTCTGTGTCTTGGTCCATTTTTTTTTTTACTGTTATGCAGAGTATATCAGATGAAGTTAATTTTTTTTGTATGGCAGTCATGGGGCTTGAACTCAGGGCCTGGGCTCTGTCTGTGAGCTTTTCTACTCAAGGCTAGTGCTTAACCACTAAAACCACAGCTCCACTTCTAGCTTGTTGGTGGTTAATTGGAGGTAAGAGTCTCATGGACTGCACAGGCTGGCTTTGAACCATGAGTCTCCTGTCTCAGCCTCCTGAGTAGCTAGGATTATAGGTGTAAGCCACAAGCATCTAGCAGAGGTTATTTTTAAATTGTTATTATAAAGGTGAGGTGCAGAAGGGTTACAGTTTCATACGTCTTGTAACGGTACATTTCCTTTTGGACAATATCACTCCTTCCCTCACTTATTCCCAGTTTTTCCCTCCCACCCCCACCCACAAGTTGTATAGTTCATTTTCAACATAATAAGGTCAATTTTTTTAAAACCAGAAGTTTATTCTCTCATTTCTGGAGGCTAGGAAGTCCAAAATAAAGTACCAGCATTTGATAAAAAAAAAAAAAGTCTTCTTGCTGTATCCTCATATGTCAAAAAGTGCAAAAAAGAAAAAAAAAGGCAAAAAGAGGTTGAATGCTGTGGCCACATAGGACAGAAAAACAGGAGAGAGAGAGAGAGAGAGAGAGAGAGAGAGAGAGAGAGAGAAAGTGAGAGAGAGAGAGAGAACTCTCTCTGTATCCTGAGGATTAACTTTCTGAATACACAAAATTTGAGGGAACATATTCAAACCACAACAGTCCATTTCACTAAGTTGTCAATTATGATCCTCATATTAGATATTTATTTGCCTTCTTTATGTCTCCTCTTTTCCCTATTTTACTATAACTTCTTAGAATATAAAGGATTCTGTCTTTATGAAGATTCCCTTTTTGTGAGATGTAGTCTTTGGTCTGGCATAAATCAAATCAAATCAAATTTCTTAGCTAGGTTCCTTGGGCTTACTAAGATTTCCATAAGAGAAGTACATGTCTCTGAAAGTGAATCGAATTTTAAGTGGGAGACTCATTAGAGTCTCATCAATGCCTAATAATAGAGACTTGTTGGGTTTTAGAGACCAGTTATTCCCAAATGTACATGGATAACCTAGTACCCTATAGCTTAAGGATTAAGTTTAATACTTAATATATAAGTTGCTGGATTCTGCTTCTAGAGATTTTAATTTATTAGGTCTGAGGCGATGCCAGGAAATATTTTTTTGCAAGCTCTGAGAGATCCTGATATGAGGTCAGTATGGAGAGCCACTAGAACAGACAACTATATGCAGTTCCTGTCACTGCCAGGCAGCGAGACTTACAAAATTGTTCAATGGGCATGTGCTGCCCTCTAGTGCCCAGAAATTCTGGCTGTGGGAATGAATAAAGATGCTATTGCATAAAAAATTAGTGATTGGTCTCTGTCCCAGTACCTTGGTATATCTGAAGTGTTCACTGGTATTTTCTGACTATGACACACAATCAAACTCATTCCTAAGGCTAATACAGAGGGACAAGACTCACATTACTAGCATGTCTATCGGGATTTTTTGCTTAGAAAGCTGTGTGACCCGTAACACTGATAGTCAGGAAGAAATTCTACTACAATAATTGTGTCATTGCAGCATTATAATGGAAGTAGTGACTTTGGAAAATTTCTTACAAGCAAATTTTAGAGACTTAAGCAAATTTCCTATAGTTGGGTAGGCCTCCAGTATTCACAAAGGCTTTCCATGTGCTTTATCTCCCTTGTTCAAACCATGAATCCTAAGTGTTGGGTAATGTTGGAGGCGGCATGCCTTCACATCACCAGGGGCCATGAAGCTAACATGTTCACACTTGTGCTCAAAGTGTCACATTGGTTCCGATGGTGGAACTAATGTGGTTGAAGGGGGGGGGGAGAATCATATCACAGCTAAAGGTGTTCAAATTCAGATTTTCAAAAGCAACTCATAGTCAAAACATGCTAGATTCAACCAAAGATTCACAAGTTTGACAACTCTCAGTCAAAAGTCTTGGCAGTAACATCTCTATGAACAAGCCCGATGCCATAAGATTAGTAGAGGCAACACTGGAAAATAAAGCCTTGGATAGCACCAAAATGAGCCTCATTCCTGTCTATGGAAGGCAGTGTTTAAAATCAGTACTGTCTCAAGCTAGGTCATACAAACTTTGAAGACTGAAATCCTTTGGTTAATACTATCACCCATCCTTTAATTTATTCAATTTTTTCCTGTCTCATCCCAAATCTTAACTTTATGCATGTTTTTTGGGGAGAGAGCTGTCCCAAGATTTGGACTCAGAGCCTCGGTACTGTTCTGAGCTTTTTTGCTCAAGGCTAGTGAGTGCTCTATCACTTGAACCACAGATCCACTTCCAGAAATATTTAGAAGTACAGTAGCTTTGTGTGCTTTTCTTGTCATATTACCTGATCCTCTTCCTGAACCTTCAATTCTGGCCCACTCATCATAGCCTATGACATCAAAAATATGATCCTGAGACTCGACAATATGATGCCTGTGTGATTTCTTTCTTTTTTTTTTTTATTGTCAGTCATGGAACTTAAACTCAGAGTCTGGGTGTTGTCCCTGAGCTTTTTCGATCAAGGCTAGCGTTCTTCCACTTGAGCAGCAGCATCACTTCCAGCTTTTCTTGAGTGGTTTATTAGAGATGAGTCTTTTCTGTCCAGGCTGGCTTTGAACCGAGATCTTCAGATCTAAGTCTCCTGAGTAGCTAGGATTACAGGTGTTAGCTACCAGCACCTGTCTATTGTGTACTTTTTAGTTATCTTCCCAGTAAAGATAATGTAGTTCATGGAATTCCTTTCCTTCGACTTGGCCTTTCTCTCTCCCTTCCTCCCTCCCTCCCTTCCTCCCTCCCTCCCTCCCACCTCTCTTTCTTACTCTCGCTCTCTCAATCTCTCTCTCTGTCTCTTTCTTGTGCTTGCAGTGGACATAAAGAGTCATTTATCTGGAATTAGGGGCCAGACTACTGAATTAGAGAGTTGAGCATGGTACAGAGAGAAGAGAGTGAGGATGAAGGTGTATGTGGTCTGTGACTGTGACATCTCTTTTTCTAAGCTATACAACCTAGACAGATAACCAGACACCCTCCTCTGAACACTGGATGACCATGTGAGTTTCTTTAAGACAGACAAAGGTCTATAACTCTGTTCTTACTTTGTGGAATGGAAGGGCTTTGTGATGTCACTTCTGTGAGGCAGAGATGACAAAGTCTAGAATCTGGAAACATTAGGTTCTAACACCCAGGAGGCCTAGCTCGAGGGATGGCTATTAAGATTTAGATCATGTTGGGCCCTACCTTTGTTCTGTGGGATGTGGGATCTCCCTTATATACCTATGGATCCATCTTCATTATTGCATTAATTATTTGGCAAGTGAAAAAGAGCCGCCAAGAACTAAGATCAGAGCATAATAAGACCTGTTGCCAGGTAGGTACTATGACCAGGCCTAAATGGACAAGCCCTCAACAAGATTTATCTCTTCTCTTTCTCATAGTTTTGCCCCTTGATTTTTAAAATTTATTTTGGTACTAAGGTTTGAATTTATGGCCTGACACTTACTAGGCAATTACTTTACCATTTGAAACACATCTCGACTCCTTTTTGTTTGGGGTTATTTTTCAGATAGGGTTTTGCTTCGCCTCTCAGGGCCCAGCTCAAATCATGATCTTCCTGATCTTTACCTCCCAGTAGCTGGGATTACAGACACAACCCAGTATACTCATCTCATTTATTTTTGTATGTTTTTCATGATATTAGAGATTGAACTCACGGCTGAGAGCCATGACCACACCCATCCATTTTGTTATTAAAATAGGGTCTTTGTCTAGGTTGGCCTCAAACTTGTGATCCACTTCATGAGTAGATTATAAGAATATGCCACCATGCACAGCACTCCTTGACTTTTTTGAGGATTTCCTCTTTGGGTCCCAGGATAGCTCCTAATTTGGGTCATGAGCCTAGTTGGTGTCCATTTTAGGGCCTTTGATGACTGAAATAATTTCCTTAATAGTATCATCCATCCTTTCATTTGTTCAATTTTCTCCTGTCTCATCCCAAACTCCCCACAGAATTTGTCCAGAGAATGAAAGAAAAAGTTATAGAGGGAGCTGGGAATGTGGCTTAGTGGTAGAGTGTTTGCCTAGTTTACATGAGGCCCTTGGCTCCATTCTTCAGTACCACATAAACAAAATATAATAATTATAATAATAATAACTTTAAAAAATAAATGCTGAACTGGAAAGGAGTATATGATTCATATTTTTAAAAGTATATGGAGGAACCTTAAAGTGAGCCAGAAATAAGTAGAGAAGGAAACAATGAAGGTAAAAAAGAAAGGGTATGAAAGGAAAATAGGACTGTCTAAATTGGAAAACAGAAATATTGGACATGTTTATAGAGTTTGTATTTTAAATATGAAAAACACTATTCTAGCCTCACATTCTGTTTTTGTCTTTAAGCGTCACCGAAAAGTCAAACAAAGATCTAGAGATAGAACATCAAAAGGTAAAGTCACTACCTCTCCTTAGACTCCCTTCTACTTGGGTGAGGTCCCCATAGAGCCCAACGCTCTGTGAAACCTAGTTCCAGAATCCAGATGCTACTAACCATTGAAGGCCTCAATGACAATTGCTAAATGGAGACTCACTTGGGTGGGAATCAGTGTCTAGGAATATTCCAAATGTTTCTTGCTTTCCCAAAAATGAAGAATGAGGAAGTAGAGATGTTACTGTGTTCTTTGATAGTTTTACAACCCTGTGGAAGTCCCTTCATTTCTCAGTCTTCTTCTTTACATTATGGCCTTAACACTAAAGATCCTCCGCCCTTATCACGTGGTTATAAAAGATCAAGTGAGATTATCTATGGGATAGCAAGTTGTGAATAGTTCAGTTGTTTACAGATGTGACTTAGACTACAGATGTGATTATAGATTACCAGTCTCCTCTCAAAGGCCTTCAGCTTCCCATAGGATGCCCTGAATCCTTCCCTGTTCTACATAACATTGTGTCCTGGTTCTTCAGCTCAGATAACATCCCAGGAAGAGGCAGAGAAGCTTCGGAAGCTGCTCTCTGTCATGAAAAGGTAATCTCTTGCTCTTTTCAATCTCCCAACTCCCAGTCTGGCCTACTCTGTGCTAGGGTCACAGTAACTCTGCAGTTCAGGACTGACAGCACATCATTTGTAAAATACATCACTGGAGTTCATACAACTATGAGACAAGTTTTCCAGTCAAGAGAATGGATTTTGCATAAAGAAGTCACACTGTGGGCTAGGAACGTGGCTCAGTGGTACAGCACGTGCCTTACATGCTTGAGGCCCTGGGTTCGATTCCTCAGCAGCACATAAGCAGAAAAAAAAAGCTGGAAGTGGTACTGTGGCTCAAGTGGTAGAGCACTAGCCTTGAGCTTGAAGAGCTGAGGGACAGCACCCAGGCCCAGAGTTCAGGCCCCACGACCGGACCCAAAAAAAAAAAATTAAAAAAAAAAAAGTAGTCACACTGTCATATTCTCTTTACAATTACACCCTTTCAAGGGCAGACTACTACTAGGTGTGCCTAGAACCTGCTGACTTTACCTCTTCTGGTCTATCTTCACTTCCAAGAATAGTCTAAAGCCTATCATCTTCTCTCTTTAAGATTTCTAGAGAATGGACTCAAATGATCACAAACAAGACCATACTAAAGCTACTAGCACAACTATGTTTATTACAGCATTATTTATCATAGCTAAGATATGGGACCAACCCAGATGACCCTCAGTAGATGAATGGATCAAGAAAATGCAGTATATATATAAAATGGATTTCTATGCCTCCATCAGAAAGAATGACATTGCCTCATTTGTTAGGAAATGGAAAGACTTGGAAAAAATTATATTGAATGAAGTAAGTCAGGTTCAAAGAAACATAGGTCCTGTGGTTTCCCTTATTTTCAATAACTAGTATATGTCTGGGACAAGCAGAAAAGGTCAAAAGCTATCTACATATGACCAGATAAGATGATGTTAAGTGAAATGAACACCAAGATAGGGACACAAGTGGTTTCTTTCCTTGCTATTGTTTCTAACGTATTTATAATGTACCATGTGTGTTTTTTTTTTTTTTGTATGTTCCTCCCCCACTGTATAACCCCTGTTCTCACTGTATTGGATGTCGGTGCCCTCAATCTTGTATATACACTTCTTTAATTTGGGGAGGGGAAGGGAAAAAACAAAATGCTTAAATAGGGACTTAGGGATACAGGTTGACCCACTGTAATAATGAGATGTACAAGACACTATGTTGAAAAACGAACTTTACAATTTAGGTGGGGGTGGGGAGTATAGTTGTGGAGGTGGGAGGGAAGGGATGGTAGGAGAAAAACAAAGGAGGAGGCAACGATGCTTGATAGGAAATGTACTCATTACCTTGCTCATGTAACTATAACCTTTCTATACAGTATTTTTACAATAAAAATGTATTAAAAAAGATTTCTAGAGAGTGAGACTGATTGTCAATGGGTACATATAGTAGCAAGGACATACCATAGTTCTTGGAATGAGGACTTCATTCCCCACCTAGGCTTCAGGATGTTTTTAATTTTTTTATTTTTATTGTGAGAATACCGTACAGAGGAGTACAAGCATTTTTGCCTCCTCTTTGTTTCTCCTTCCCATCCTTATCCTGGATACTTAGCCCAGCTCTTCAAGCACTCAGGAGGTGTACTTCTAGAACTTGTTGGGCTCGGGGTGGGGGTGGGGTCACCGTAGCAATCTCAGTCACAGGCTTCCAATGAGGCAGATGCCCTCCACTGTTAACAGTTGCCATGTTTCCCTTCCCAGCCAGGGCTGGCTTCCTCAGGAGGGAAGCGTTCGGCGGGTCCTATGTGCAGATCCTGGCTGCCAAATCTGCAATGCCATGGCTCTGGAGATTCAGCAGTTGCTGTCTGGTGAGAGCAAGAACTTCCCTTCTTTATCAGGGACATCACAAATCCATGAAAGGTCCATGTCAAATAGGTCTTTAAAGAAGAATCAGGAGCTTTGTTCGCAGCCCACCAGAGAACATTCACCTGTACCAAGCCACACAGTGCCACAATTAATGGATCAGAAATCTTTAACTAAGACTACTGCCCAGGCAAGTTGTGCTATCAGTGTCCAATATCACTGGCCTGATTATCTCCAGCGAGTGCAGGGATTTCAAGTACCAAGTGTATCTCAGGATGTAGGAGTTCTATCTTCTTCAAGTCTTGAGGAGCCTGGGATTCCTGAGAGTCAGCATAAGAGAAAGAAGAACAACTCCACATCTGTCCAGAAGAACCAAGGTCAGCAACTCTAAATGCTAGGTTCCCTCTCCTACTTTGGACCCAGAATTCCTGCACCTAAAACACCCTCCTACAACCTCCCATCCTCTCACCTGTAATTACCATGTCCAAAAGATGCTTTTAAGTAGGAGGGTAAAATGCATACATTTCCACATTGAGGACTTCCATGATCTGTAGGATAATTCCCATGGCAGCTTGAACCCCACATTTTCAAAGCCTACAAAATAATCATGTCTTTGGCCTTTGCTGAAAAGATGAGATTTCATTCCCTTCCCTCTAGGGCTCATGGATGGTTAGCCCGTTAACTATAGAGCCAGAAATATCATGAGCAAATTCCAAACCTTATTTCATGGTTCTGGCTCTACCTTCTCCACTTTTTGGCTTTTAAGTGTCCATTTCCTGGAGTCCATATATGACCTCAGTGTGCCATCTCTGGGCAATGCTCTATAGTTGGTATTTTACTGGTTGCTTCTAGATATAGCTCCACAACAGGGGAGCCCTGGACCTTTTCTCTTCAATGTTTTCTCCTACATCTCTGTACTGCCTAAAATTTCCTCCATTTCACTGTGTCACAGCTTCTTCTCCTACATTCCCAAACTTGGGCTTTTCCATCCAACCATCAATAAGCTCAGATCAATGTCTCACTTCTAAGTATGAAGTCTGAGGATAGCACTTGCTATTGAGTTGCTATATCCTGTGGGGCCTACCAGTTTCTAGAGATCTTTGTAGATGCAATGTAAGTTCTGACACATTCTGCAGCCTGTGCCAAAAGACAGAGTCCTCTTGTCCTGGAGCATGCACAAAGATTGCTAGAATTCTATTTCTAGAAATAGTTGAAATGGTTGATTGATCATTTCTGGGGCTTTCCTGCAAAGTGGCAGCAGTCTATCCCAGTTGCCCCTGCCCAGGAATAGCACATCCTTGATCTGATCTGATTCCTCAGAAGCCAGTGAGGACAGTGACCTATGCTGATACACTTTGGCAGCATGGCCAGGCTACAGTTGCTTTTTCAGGCCAAAACAATGTGGCAGAGCCATATAGATTGCAAATGTGGGAAGAATGTTAGGCTATCATCCCTGCCTCCATTTGTAGTTGCTGGGCTGCAAATCACTTGGTATATAGTACTCCCCAAGGACCCTGATAGCAGCTCAGTTCTCCAGTCCTCTAGAAAGCAGGCTCCTAAGCCTGGAGGCAGAAATCAGCTCCCTACACAGATCAGGAAGTAGTTCCATGAATACAACAGGCCTTGGCCGGCAGTGAGCGTTTTCACAGATGCTATTACTGATGACCCTAGCTGCCTGTGCCTTGTCTTAAGGAACCATTAAGAAACTGGAGATTAAAAAAAAAAAAAAAGAAACGAGATTAAGTTTTCCTTCCTTCCAGGGCTACCTTTTCTCTATTTCATGTCTCTTTCCAGCCCATGGTTTTGGCAATTACTAGCTAATCTTAAATCACAGGTCCCATCAGAATAGGCCTATCAGAATAACTCCATCTTATCTGACCAGCACTGTATTAAGTTCTGGGCCATTCAAGATGCCAGTAGTTGAGGTGTATTCAAGGTGCCAGTGAGACCTGTATGGACAGTGTGAAAGGGTAAAGTACAGAGAGTGGAGATGGTACTTCTAGAGAGCCAGATGGAGCCTGACATCCCCCGATCACTATCCAAGCTAAATTTCAATCTGAAAAAAGAAATCCTTACAGATACATTTTGAGAAGTCTCATAAAGACAGAAAGGAACACATTTTTTGCCATCCCAAAGAATACTCTTCATAAGAGACTTTATGTGGAGGATACAACCAAGGGGAAAGCACTGCTCCAGAAGCTCCCTACTCAATCAAGTACCCCACATTCCCAGGTACAGAATGGCTGCTTAAAAGAACTCTTGCAAACAACCTAAAGACAGTACAACTGAGATGATGGTAACCTAGTTCCAAAGTTCTGTCCACTAGGCCTCCAAGATCTCATTACTCAGTGAGGCCCAAGTACTTTGTGTATAGATAGAAACCAAAGTGAACAGCCCTATAAAATCCTTAGGCCCTCGCCCAGGGAATCATGGACCCAAGTATCACCGAAAGAGCGGTGTAGTACTGGTACTTTCCCTAGCCAGCGGAAACACTCTGTTCAGGTTCAAGGGCCATTAGGGAGAACCTGAGAACCCCTGACTTCCAATGTATTTGGAAGAACAGAACTTTAGTTTAGTCAACATAGCTGCCTTCAGCAAATAGAGACTGTCAAGGATCTGGCTAATCTGCAGAACCACTATCTCCTATTCTCTCTGATTGCTATTTCCTGCCAGTACTTTTGCCTCCAGAATTCCTTATGGACAACAAAACTAGATAGGAGTGAACTGAATGTCCATTAGAGAAAGCTGAATGGTATCACCCAAATAACAATTCCTGTAAATTCCCAACCAAAGGTGCCCAGGCCTTACAGAGCCAAATTATTGGGCCACCATTTGATGGGACAAATGAGTCCAGTATTTTGAAGGGACCACATGTTTCAAATCCAAACTTTTGAAGGTCAAATGTTTCAAGGCTATGGTTCCTAGGGCAAAAACTGGCAGGGCCAGCACTTTCAGGACCACCCTTTCTAGGGCCAAGAATGAGAGGGTCTGGTACAGGGAAAGACTACACTTACAAGTGCTCTTCTACTCTTCTAGCAGATCCAGAAGTTGACTTGGACAATAAGATGACATTCTTTTCACACTGGATTAACCCTGAAGTGAAATGTCAAAAGCAGGAGGTACCCAGTCCTCCCTGTAAAGTGGAGACAGTGACCAAAGCCAGGTCAGAAGTTGAGAAGAATAAAATTGCCTACAAAGCCCAGGATTCAGTTCATTTGGAGAAGAGACCAAAGAACCCTAAGGTTCTTTCTCTCCCTACTGAGAAGAAAAGCTTGATCTTCTATGATGCCCAAAGTACTCCCACCATCAGCTCCAACAACTTTTGCTACAGTTCAACCAATCCTAAGGTTGAATCTTTAACTCAAACAACTGCTCCCAAAAATTAACTTATGCCAGAAAAAAAATCTATCCTAGGTCCCAATTCTCACCTCAGCAGAAGGTACTGGTTTATAAAAAGAGAATATCCATTCCAAGCAAAAGGAGTGTGTAAATTTCCAAACCATTGACAAGCTGTCAATGTTAATTTCCATCAACATGTAGCTGACGTGTGGTATTCTCCAAATACACTCTGTGCCTAAAGCTAATAGCCACCTGTTTGTGTCTCCTTGTTTTCAATGCTATATGTGAAAAGGGATGTATAAAATACTTCCCATGGGATATAGGAGCTTAAATCTATATTTAATTTCCGACGGGTTAGCTTTTCCTAGCCCCAGCATGAAATGTGTATAAAGCACTTAGGCAAAAGACAAAGGACCTTGTTTAAGGTGCATTGAAATAAGGCCGGCTTGAATTCTGCCATGGTTCCACATGGTATGCCTGGGTTCTTACCAACTCAAGGAGGTGTTTTCATGTTTACTGAAAGCACACAGAAATGATAAATGTGAAAACAAATGACAGAATACACCTATCATTTCCCTGTTAATGTCAGAAGTTTTTTGGAGGAGAGGCATTACTGGGGATTGAATTTAGGGATTTGTACTTGCTAGGCAAGTGCTTTACCATTTGAGCCATTCCATGGGTCTTAACTAGTTATATTCTTTATTTTTTAAAGAGAAACATTTTCTTGCCTTGCTTTATTAATAAAAGAGCAATTATAGCAATAAATTTAAGTTCTTCATGTTCCTGTCCCAGTCTCCCTCCCCTAAGCTAGGGAGATTCTTAAGGCTAATTTACCTGGGAGCCTTTTGTGGATCTGTTGTTATTCTGTTGCCCTTTGCCTGTATGGAATAAAAGCCTCCTAGATCCGTTGATAAGGAGGTTGTCAAAAAGTTCACAAAGGAAAATGACTTTGAGCTGAGTCTTGTACTTAGTTATTCAAGGATGCAAATATTTATTGTTTCAGGTATTATGCCAGTCGCTGGGAGACCACACCAACCAATACACAAGCCTTTTGTAGAGTTCATGGACTCTGGGGTAGTCATACAACTGTTATTAGAAGCAATATGACAAGAGCTAGTTAGAGGAAATAAGTGAAAATACATTGGGGGTGGCATTTAATCTAGTTGGAGGCTTGGGAAAATTTCCTAGAAGAGGTGATTGTAAGCTGAGTTTCAAAGAATAAATAGAGTTAACCAGGCAGGAGGTCAGGTGTCAAGAGGCCCAACTCAGGCTAAGAGTACATCTCGAGCATAGGTACATGTATCAGAGGTTGATGACTCACTGAGAAATCCTTGCATAGTTGATAAAGTCTAAAATGTTTGAGGCTTGACAGGCTGGAGGATGAATGGCAGTTACCTATTCTTTGATTCTTTCAACAAATATGTAAAACACTAAATGCCAGGCATTTATATAGGCACTTACAATACAGCCATGAACAAAAAGAGGAATCTCACATTGAGAGAGTGCTGGGGGAAGAAAAAGAAGAAGTCAAAATATAATGGGTTAAAAGCGAGCCGATACAGGCAAAGAATTGGTAAGAAGTTTAGGGAAGATGTGAACAGGGTATAGCTTTAATAGGAGCTCAGGGCAATTCTCACTAAGAAATTAATATGTTAGCAAGGACTAGAGGGAAACGAGATAGCAAACCACATAGATAAACGAGGAAGAGAGCATTCCAGTCAGAAATTATAGCTACTGAAGATACTTGGAAGCTGCAGCATGCCTCACGTCACAGGAGACTGGAAACCTAAAGCAGAGGAATCAAGGGATGACATCCGAACAATAAGGAGCCAGATAGGTATGAGGCTTGAAAACCAATGCAAATGTGTTGGTTCATATTCTAAAGAAATTGGGAGGGCTGGGAAGGTGGCTCAGTGGCAGAGCGCTTGCCTCGCATGCATGAGGCCCTCGGTTCGATTCCCCAGCACCACATAAGCAAAAAGAAAAAAAGCCGGAAGTGGCGCTGTGGCTCAAGTGGTAGAGTGGTAACCTTGAGCTGAAAAGCTGAGGGACAGTGCCTAGGCCCAGAGTTCAGGCCCCACAACCAGACCAAAAAAAAAAAAGAAAAAGAAATTGGGAGCACATAATCAGTTCTGACCTATGTTTTAAAAAGATCACTTAGGCTCTGGGGCTAATGATAGACTGTTGGGGATACTGTTGGATAGAAACTGAGAAATAAGTTACAAGAGCACTGTAGTAATAGTAGGAAAAGATAATAGGCATCTATAGAAGCTGGATTCCTGATAGATTGAACATGGACAATTAGTCAAGGATGAAACCAGGGTTCTGAAAAATGAGAGTTGTCGTTAATTGATGTGGGAAATCTTGACATCAAAGTAGTTTGTATATGTATTATCTGGTGGTGGTAAAGGCTAGGAAATTGGGAGCTCACTTCTGTACAGTCTGAGATGAAGATTGTACCTCCAGGTATATACACTGATTAGACAACTTGGGCATATGAGCCTGGAGTTAAGAAAGATCCCAGGTTACACACAGATAGACAGGTATAATAGTAGATAAATAGATAAGATAGATGATAGACAACCATGAGACTATATATGGCCACCAAGGGAACAGTATAAGTGAAGGAAAGATTCAGGGCCTGGCTCCTCTAGGACTTTATTTTTTGAGAAAGGGAAGAAGCAGTGAGCAGAGAGGAAACTGGTAAGCAATACAGCCAGTGAGGTAGTAGGAAGCCAGAGAGTGTTGTATCCTTGAAACAAAAAGAGGAAAATATTTCAAGGAGAAAATGATCAACAGAAGGAAAAGTTGCTCATCAGTCAAGTAAGATGAGGACTTGGAATAGACTATAGAATACAGAAATCACTCATAGCCTTGAGAAGAGCAGCTTCAGTTGAGCAATGGCTGAACAGATGTGTGGATTCAAGATGGAATGAAAGGAAAGTTGATTGCGGACTTTTGAATCATAGAAGTTCAGACAAAGGAGGAAATAGCTAGTAGAGGGTCTGAAAAGATGTTTTTGTGGAGGCTTAGCTTGCTAGATGTTGATGGTAAAGATACAGTCAAGAAGTATCACTGGATTCACTAAAACCAGGAGAATGTCTGAAACAATGCTGGAGTGCAGAATGAAACAGTGAGACCAAATGGAGGAGCTATATTCAGAAAGAAGTACAGACATTTTACTGGTGGTATGAATGGATGCATAATGGAGGCACAGAAAAAAGTTACTCTATATACAAGTGAGTGTGGGCAAAGGGATAAGTCAGGAGCTGGGAAAAAGTTATGGCTGTTGGTGACTGCAAAGTAAAGTTGGAAAACCAGAGGTGGAGAAAGGTGGTGCAAGGTTTCTATTAGAGCCTAAGGAGCTGGTGGGGTGGAAGAGCCTAGATGGAATGGAAAGGTGGTTGAAGCTGGGCACCAGTGGCTCATGCCTATAATTGTACTTACTCAGGAAGCTGAGAGCCTCTGGAGTATCTAGGTTCAAAACCGGCCTGGATAGAAAGGCACCATTTCCAGTTATCCAGCAAAAGGCTGTAGTTGAGGTATGGCTCAAATGATAAGAGTGTCAACTGTGAGCATGAATGCTGAGTAAAAGCATGGGGCCTTCAGTTTAAACCCTGGTATCAGCACACACAAAAACAGGTGGTTGAAGTTGTCAATCCTGTATGTGAAGTGATAGTTCTTGGAACCCTGGAGCAGCAGGAGAGTTCCCAGGGGAAGTTCTGAAGGCATGAAGTCTGAGGAAGAGCATGCACTGGAGACAGAAATAGGACAAGAGTGGCATCCTAGTGCTAAATAGGGACCGGGAAGGATTTGGAGGTGGATGAAGAAAAGAGGAAAATGGGAAGCAGGATGACAAAAAGGCTGCCCTGAGCACCTCACATCCCTCAGCAGGTGGCACCACTGCCACATCCAACCAACCAACCCACGAGAGCCAGGGGGTGGGGGGGAGAATGGCAGAAAGTGCTGAGTTCCTGATGATGTGGTATGAGAGAAGGGGCACCCTTGGTGATGGAGGAAATCCTGGATCAGTCACCATTCCACCAAACCAGGAAGAAGAGTCAGGACTTGCTTCATCTGACAGGAACCCACTATTTAGCACAGTGTGTACACCACCAGCAGGATGCAGAAAGCTCAGATGGGAAGAAGCATGGATGGGTCCCTCCTCTGAGGGTGGTTGTGTGCACAAAGGATGGGCATCCAGCCCTACTTGGTCCCCAGGGAAGAGAAACATGAGGTCTGGGCCTGCTGAGCCAACAATCTCCAGGTGTTTTCCTGAAGCATCTTCAAAGATCAAAGGAGGTCATGTGACAGGCACATCCTCTCTGCCTGCTGAGAGTTGGGCAGAGAGCCCCCAGACCAGAGGGGGCCCTACAAATGAAGGGAATTGACTAGGAAGGGTCACAGTAGCCTCAAGTGGGAAGCTGGGTTAGTGTGCACACATCCTGGTTTAGGGTGGACCCAGTCGTTCCCATGGCCCCCACAGGCTTCTGTTCCCAGCAGATTTCTACCAAGGGAATTTGGACAAATGACCCACCATGGTGGTTCAACTTTTGCAACTCCCCTTCCCCTATTCTACCCTGGCAGGGCTGTCACAGGAGTGAATGTGAATGTGTGAGTTCATTTCCTTGTTTTGTTACATCCCAGCATGCCAGCAGACCAGACCGATGGGACTCTAAGTAGGAGCAGAGACTCCTCACCCCACTCAAAATGTCAGCGTGTCATAGAGCCTCAGACTCCTATCTCTATCTGTCCACTTTAATTCTAGTTCTCTCCTCTGCATGCTTGGAAAGAAGAGAGCATGGAGAGGGAAAAGAAGAGGAGGTGAAGGAAGTGAGGAAGAGAGAAAAGAAAGGGAAAGGGGAAAGGAGAGAAAGAAAAGAACCTCTCACCCCTAAATTTCCACATCCCTTGAATCCTATCTTTCAATAGCATTAGTTTAGCCTTTAGCCAATCTTCTTGTTGCCACCCTATACATGTCTTTCTAGGCTAAAATCTTGGAAAATTGAACACCATAGTTTAAAGAGCAAGTTATAATTGTACTCATATTATACTCTATTATGATCTAAAAAACTTGAAAAGGACAGTGACTCTTCTGCCAAAGTAGCCAAATGTCATCAAGATGACCAGACATGAAGATTGGAGTGAGGGAAGGCACAGAACCACTTAGGAAAGCTGTACCTTTCCCCATGGAACTGGCAGAGGAAAGAAGGGAAATGCAGGTAAGAATGAGATTTCCAAAAAGGTTGAAATGGTGAGGTAAGAGAACTCCGAAGAGAACTTGGAGCGAGTTGGAGGTGAGCAGGACACAGCAGTCTTTCCTTAGTAGAGGACAAGGAGGATTCCCACTTGGTATAGACTCTAGCTCTAGTCAAGTGCTGACTCTGAGGAATGAGGGATCCCCAAAGAGCATCACTAGAGGGCACCAGACTATTTTTCTTTTTTCTTGTCAATTGTGGGGCATGAACTCTGGGCCTGGGCACTGTCCTTCAGCTCTTCAGCTCAAGGTAAGTGCTCTACCACTTGAGCCACAGTGCCACTTCCAATTTTCTGGTAGTTTATTGGAGATACGAGTCTCGTGGACTTTCTTGCCCAGGCTGGTTTCGAACCATGATCCTCAGATCTCAGTCTTCTGATTCGCTAGGATTACAGGTGTGAGCCACCGGCACCCAGCTGTCCACCACCGTACTATTTTTGAAGGTGGTGTTGGTGTCACATGTGTCCTTTAGCTATTCCCATCTTTCTTCAGCACCAGAAACTGGCCAAGGACCACATAGGCCTTGCCAAAGGCCCTTTCCTTCAGGTTCTTGCCTAGGACTTCACCAATGCCAGTCAGGTTCTGGAACCTGACTTCATGGTCTCTACCATGAAGACTTGGTATTTTGGAAAGGTTATCATCTTGATATATATATATATATATATATATATATATATATATATAAAAAATTTGAGGCAGGATCTTGCTATGTAGCTTAGATAGCCTTGAACCCTGCCTCAGCCTCCTAAATGTTGGAATTCTAGGCATGTGCCACCACACCTGATTAAGAAGTTATCTCCTCCTCCCACCATTGTTCTACTGGCACCAGTCGGTGTTCCTTTCTGTGTTAGACATTGGTTTAAATCAATATACAGTAACATGTACCCACAGTTATAGCATAATGTTAGGATGACTGTCATGGATATTTGGAGCTGAGGTCTTGGGTAGTAAAAGAATTTACTATGCCAGGGAGTAGGAGAAACAAAGATTTATTAGGAATTGGTACAAGAGACACAGTTAACTACTCAAAGCGGCACAGCTGCTCACAGACAGGTTCAAGAGTAGGGTTTATGTCTTTGGTTAGATTACTTTTGATTGGCTGTTGCCTGTTTTGTGGAACCTAATGACCAGCTGTCTCTTTCTCACACTATGATTTAAATTTCCTATGTGTGAAAAAAAAAATAAAATAAATAAATTTCCTATGTGCAATTGGCTTGAGCCCTGGTTTTTGTAACTCTTTTTCATCTGGCCTGTTTCCCAGCTTTTACTTGCTTTTCTCTACCTGAACTCTGTCCACCTTGTCATCCTTCACATCAAGTATTCTTTCCTTTTGAATTTTTTAAAAAGTTGGTTTGGGTTTTTTTTTAATTAACATTTGGAGGAACTTACCAGTGGTTCTGGACTTGTCTTTGTGATAAATGAAAAAGGCTTTTTAAATGCCTAAGACCATAAGCACAAAAAAAATATCAGAGGGGATGATAGGAGATGAAGAAGGAGGATAGTGAATTTGCAAGTATCAATAAAACTTTACAAAGTGGAAAACAGGGGGGCTAATAGTATCATAATAGATTCTATAGACAACATGACCAATAAAGACAATGAAGCAGAAGTAAGTGAACCAGAAGTGAGGCAAGATAGATAGATAAGGAGACAGGGAAATTATATTATTTTTAATAAATATCAGAAGGTCAAGACTCAGAAGTTAAAACCCAGGAGTAAATTGAAAAAATAGTTTCCTCTCCCAACACACCTCCTTTTTAGTGTTAAGTTTCAAGAGTAGGAGATATAGGAAGGGCTACCTAAATCTGCCTTCTCCTTTTAAGTACAGGTGGCATGATCTAAATCTGCCTTTTCCTTTGAAATAGTAAAAATCTGGTAACAATGCGAAAGACAGATAGAATGCAGAATTAGAATCTGGCAAAAGAAAGTCCTAAAGGTTAACTGGGTTTTGAATGGGCCTCACCTATCTTATCCACTCCCAATTATTGTCTACGGATGAGGACTGATAGAATACCTGAATTTGCTCCCTGCTCAAAAAGTATAAAAGCTGTAGATAAGAGCCATCATTCTGAGTCTTCAACTCCCATTTCCTCCAATGAGAGCAGCAAATGTTTTTCTTTTTCTTCCTATTTTAACCCTGCTAAAGGGTTAATAAATCCTTGCTAAAACTTACACTTGTAAGACTCTCTTTTTTGGTGTGAGACACCTTGAAATGCTTTTCATGGTGAGTTTCAAGAACCTAGTATTTTACCTGGAAACTTAGAAGCTGAGGGAAACCTTCATCCATCCTCTGGTAACAGAATGATAGTACTTTGAAAAGTCTTAGGGACCAGAAGCAGTACATACTTTTGAAGATGAGGATTTGTAAGGGACTGAGAACATGAAAATTAGTGGAAAATTAATATAAGAATACAGACCATAGGTATTCTATAGAGCTAGGTACTGGTGGCTCATACTTGTAATTCTAGCTACTCTAAAGCTGAGATCTGAGGACTGTTATTCAAAGCTAGCCCATGCAAGAAAATCCAGGAGACTCCTATCTCCAATTAACCAACCAAAAATCAGAAACCAGCAGAATATACATTCTTTTTTTTGCGGGGGGGGGGGGGGTTCTGGTCATGGGGCCTGAACTCTGGGCCTGGGCGCTGTCCCTCAGCTCTTCAGCTCAAGGCTAGCACTCTACCACTTGAGTCACAGTGCCACTTCCGGCTTTTTTCTTTTTGCTTATGTGGTGCTGAGGAATCGAACCCAGGGCCTCATGCATGCAAGGCAAGCTCTCTACCACTGAGCCACCTTCCCAGCCCTTAGAATATACATTCTTATCAACTACACATGGGGTATTTACAGGATATTCTTAGTCATAAAAAGAAACATAAGAAATTAAAACAAATGAAATTGGACGTGGTGGTATATATTTGTAATCTTAGTTGCTTTGGAGGCAAAGAGAGAATAGTGGTTGAGGCTAGCCAAGGCAGAGTTGATGAGATTCTATCTAAAGAACAAGACAAGCATGGCCACATAGATCCGTAATCCCAGATAATCAGAGGTGGAGGTAGAAAGAACATTCTATCCAAAACAAAACAAAAGCAAAAGGATATAGGGACATGGGTAGGAAAGGGGCACAGATCCCTAGCAAGTAAGAGATTGAGTTCAATTATTAGTACCATAAAAAAGGACAAAATGTAAAAGATATTTGAAATGATAAACTATGTCTGTAATGGAATTTAAAGAGAAAGATGTTTGGAAAAACCTAAATTTTATATTTTAATTTGGAAATTAAATGAAATAATACTAAATACTCATGTCAAAGAAGTCTCACGGGAGAATTGAATATATTTTGAACTAAATGAAAATAGAACATGTCAAAATGTGTGGGAGCAGCTAGCATATCGCTTGATTAAAATGTATAGCATTAACTGTCCATATCAGAAAAAAGAAAGATTTCAAAACAATAATATCTATGCTTTTACCTTAAGAAACTAGAAAAAATTCAACCCAAAGCAAGCAGACAAAAAGAGATAATAAAGAGCAAAATGCAAAGAAATTGAAAGTCAGAAAATAACAGGGAAAAAATTACTGAGAATTCAGAAACCAAAGCTAATTCATTGAGACAATCCATAAAATCTGCAGAACTTGAGTTATACTGACCATTTACCAATAGGATGACTGAAAGAAGGGGCATCACAATAGGCATTACAGAAATCAGAAGAACCTGTCGAGTCGGCCTTTGCTCTTTCCTGCTTTGCAAAGATCAGACTTCAAGGATTCTCTACAGGGAACATGAAATATTCCTCTTGTCTCTTTAGGCGGGGGGCAGAACTCACTGTGGGAGAACTGATCACTTATACAAACATATCCATCTTGTCCCGGATGGGTTGAGCATCAGCAATTACTCAGCTCTCTGCAAATCCTGGGAAGATGTTTGGTAGTACTGTGATAAATAGAATCTCCATAATATCTTACCATCCAATTGAACTGGGATTTATACTTTAGTTCAACTGGCCATTCCATTTATCCTGGCATTCCATCCCAAGGCTGAGCAACAGGCTTGGGATTTAGGATTTAGGTCCTTTTTATCCAAAATTTGTAACAATTCCATATGAGTTTTAAGAGGTGTTCATAATGAGTTTAAATTTAGAAACAAATAACTGCAGGATTTGCATTTGCTGCCTTCTGGTAGACTACTATCAATAAGAATATAAACTGGATTGATTTCATCTATAATTAGCAGAGGTTTGTTGATTACACCTGGGAGGCTCTGCTAGGAGTAGCTAGTCAACTGGATGCCACTAACAGGATGGCTTTGGAAAATAGGATCACCCAGACATATTGGCATAAAAGGGAATACTATGTGTTATTCTGGGAAGAAAAGGTTCATCAGTTACCCGATCTTCCAAGACCACCATTAAGGTCTTGCTTTCATTGGACTTCTCGTCTCTTAGTCCATCCTTTGAACTTGGACAGGTGAGTATGTTTCTCACAATGACCAAGCTGGTGTTCTTGGGAGATATTATCCCAGGAACTTAAGGCTGATTCAACATTTAAAAAGTCAATCGACTTTCTACCATAGTAACAGTCTAAAGAAAAAAAGTTACATGAACATACCAATAGAGGTACAAAAAATATTTGACAAAATTCAACATCCACTCAGAATAAGAGCTCTCAGAAAACAAGGAGCAGAAGGAAATTTTAACTTGATGAAGGGCATCTACATCTTTTCTATAGTAGCAAAAGACAAAAGGTGTCTATTCATGCACCTATCCAAGATCATTCTAAGAAGTTTTAGGCAATGCAATAAGCAATAAAAATAAATAAAAGTAATACAAATTTAAACAATTGTTAGTATATCTAGAGAACATGATTATCCACATAAGAAGTTTCAAGAAATATTTGAAGAAGCTCTAGAAGAAGCTCTTGTTCCTGGATATTACTACTACCTTTCTCTCTCCTTCCTGGCTTCCTTGAGGTAAACAGTTCCACTCCCTCCATCATGATGTTATATTTCACTACAGGCCTATAGCAATGGGGTCAAGTCACCCTGGACTGAAACCTCAGAAACTGTGAGTCAAAACAAATCTTTCCTCCTTTAGGTTGATCTATCTCAGATATTGACTCATATAGCAGAGAGCTACTTAACACACTATCTAGCTTAGGGATAAGCACTCTGTGTATCTCGATTACAGTATTGAAGGAGGGACCAGATAGATGCTTCAGAGATTTTTGAGTTTACAGATTTTTCTTTTCTTCTGTTTGAAAACTTTCTTACAAAGGCAAGTCATCCTGGAGGATTTTCAGAAATCTTATGTGTTGTATAAATAACAATATCAAGGTGTAACAGGAACAGACACCAAAATCTGTTTATAAGTGCGGTTTTAGTTCAGTAACTAACCAGGGTGCTTTTAAACAAATTTTAAAACAATAATTTTTCTTTCTCTCTTATTCCCCTCCTCCAACGCTTCATTCTTCAAGTGAGGGAATTTATGAATGTCTTTATGGCTCCAGCTGAGATCACCATACTCCTTATCTTATTGACCATGGAAATAAAAGAACATTTGGGACAACAAGGAATATAATTCTGGAGATGAACACCAGATATTGGAAAATAAGCAGACTTAAGGCCAGCATATGGTCCAAGCCACACCTCAGCAGTACCTCCAGAAGCCCCTGCTTCTGAGCTTTCTATAAAAACTACCTTCTCCTTCTACTCGTAGGATTGTGCTTCTTGCTGAGATAATTGCTCATGCAATCATCATTTTGTCTAGGAAAATTAATAAACTTTTATTTCCTTTTCTCCAAGAACTCATTGTCATTACTTTTGAATTACCATTGAATCTAGGGAAGCTGTATTTCATCATGCAGAAAACTAAAATGTGAAAATTGATGCCAAAATATAGGTGTGATGAGTATGGAAGTGACATGGAAAACATATGCCCTGTTTTATAGGTTTACAAAAGTCATGTCAAACAAACGATAACCTCACAAGCAAACGCCAAACAACCAGAAATGGGGATATTCAACTACAAACGCCAAGTATTTTGTGATTTAAGCAGGCAGGATGCTATAATGTGGGTAGAAACTGCTCTGGAAACTTAAGTCTTGGACAAAGTTCCAGAAGTAAATGGCATTAATGTCCCTCCATGAAAGGTTACAATCTCCTCTCACCCACATAGATTGAGGGCTTCCATTCCTTCCTCCCACAATGTTATTTAAAGATACTGACACTTCTTATTCCTTTCCACCTAACTCCTGAAACATCAAATCCCTCCCTCCCTCCCTTCCTTCCTTCCTTCCTTCCTTTCTTCCTTCCTTCCTTCCTCTTTCTTTCTTTCTTTCTTTCTTTCTTTCTTTCTTTCTTTCTTTCTTTCTTTCTTTCTTTCTTTCTTTCTTTCTTTCTTTCTTTCTTTCTTTCTTTCCTTTCTTTCTTTCTTTCTTGGTCCGGTCGTGGGGCCTGAACTCTGGGCCTGGGCGCTGTCCCTCAGCTCTTCAGCTCAAGGCTAGCGCTCTACCACTTGAGCCACAGCGCCACATCCGGCTTTTTTCTTTTTGCTTATGTGGTGCTGAGAAATCGAACCCAGGGCCTCATGCATGCAAGGCAAGCACTCTACCATTGAGCCACCTTCCCAGCCCCAAATCTCTCCATTTTTAAACTATAAGCATGCCCTGCCCTCCCCGAAGTCTGATTACATGGTTCTCATGTAAATTTTCAGGAGAGGTAGAGGAATTAGTGGAGGCCCTTCTGTACTAGCAACTATTTCTCACCAGGTACCAGAGCCCTCAGTTTTCTGGGAACAGGTGACCTGACAGTTCTGGTGAAAGAGCAACACAAGCCAATGTGGTAGTAAAGAGAAAGTGGGAAGTAGACACAGCTTGTGAGTGTGGCACGTAGAGATGCAGACTATGTAACCTTGATGCATGACCACACACCATCTACAGACTGAATCACCACTGCACTTCCCTTGGGAAACAGAAGGGCTTTGTGATGTAATCAGCGTGGCTTGATTCTGCCCTCTGTGAGGTGGACATGACAGGGTCCAGCACTCTCATTATTCATAAGGACCTTGAGCTCATAGACAGAGGAATGGCTGGTTTCTTTATGCTAATAAGATTTAGACCATGTTGAGTGCTTCATGTGTTCTGATAGATGTTGAATATCCCTTGTATTACTATGTCTTCTTCTTCATAATTATCCTAATTATATGGCAAATGAAAAGGAGTTACTATGGAGTGAGGCTTGAACCTAAAAAAAGCTGCTGCCCGGTAAGGAAATACTCTGACCACAACTGAACTAATTTAAGACTTTGTGTACTGGTATTGGGGCTTGAATTCAAGGCCTTGAATTCTTTTATTTTTCCAGTTTCCATTGTGCTTTATAACATTTTTTCCTTTGTTTTGGGGTTTTATGATTTTTTGTCGGTTGTGGGGCTTGAACTCAGGACCCGGGCACTGTCCCTAAGATTCTATGCTCAAGATAAGTACTCTGTGACTGAGCCACAGCTCAATTTCTAGTTTTTAGGTGGTTAGTGGAGGTAAGAGTCTCACAGCCTTTCCTCAATCTGAGGACTGAAGCTTCAAACCTCAGTCCTCAGATCTCAGCCTCTTGAGTAGCTAAGATTGCAGGCATGATACACTGGCACCCAGCACTTTTTATTTTATTGTTATAAAAGTGACATACAGAGGGGGTATGTTTCACAAAGGCCTTGAATTCTTGCTCATATTTTTAACTCATGACTTAAGTTTTAGTTCCAGTTAAAACTTTTTAGCAGAAGTATTTAGAAAAGAATGAAAGAAAGTAATTAGAAAAGTAAGACAAGCTTTCTCGGAACATTTATTTATCAAGTTGTCTTGGCAATGTAGACTAATTGAAAAGCCAAGAACCTCTCTCTTTGGCATGGGTTTAGAACTATATATCAAAACATCCTCACAGGATGTCAAAAACCCTCCCAAATGTGAGATTTTTCAGTTTTGTAAAGCTGTGTAAGCAATAGTCTTTGGGTTGTCAAAAACACTCTTCTGGGCTGGAAAGGTGGTTTCATGGTAGAGTGCTTGCCTAGTGTGCATGATGCCCTGGTTTTAATTCCTTGGTGCCACATAAACAGAAAAAGCCAGAAGTGGCACTCTGGCTCAAGTGGTAGAGTGCTAGTCTTAGGCAAAAGAAACTCAGGAACAGTGCCCAGGTCCTGAGTTCAAGCCCCAGGACTGGCAAAAACAAAAACAAACAAACAAAATCTTCCAAGCTGGGTGCTGGTGGCTCATGACTGTAATCCTAGCTACTCAGGAAACTAAGATCTGAGGATCATGGTTCAAAGCCAGCATAAGCAGGAAGGCCTGTGAGACCCTTATCTCCAGAGAAGTGGGAATGGCACTGTGGCTCAAAGTGGTAGAGCTCTAGCCTTGAGCAAAAGAGGGAAAGTGCTCAGGCCCTGAGTTCAAGCCCTACACCCAACAAACTACTTTAAAAAGCCAGAAGTAGCACTGTGGCTCAAGTAATAGAATGGTAGCCTTGAGTACAAAGAGGCTTGGACAGAACTCGGGCCCTGAGTTCAAGCCCCAGGACCAGGAAAACAACAAACAAATAAACAAGAATCTTATGAACTTTCCTTCCTGGGCTGATTTCAAACTATGATCCTCAGATCTCAACTTCTTGAGTTGCTAGGATTACAGCCATGAGCCACCAGCTCCCAGCAGATATTTCTTTCTGAGATATCCTTAGCTCCCTGCAGAACTTGTTATTAGAGTGGGGACAGGAGGAAAGAGAATAGAGAGTCTCAAAGTGAATCAAAGACATTCAAAGAAGAGAATGTTGGGGTATAAAAAAGATGGAGTACAGGGAATCCTCTTCAGATGCCTTTCCTGCTAGAGTTTCCCTACTTTCAGGGCTTTCCTTCACTTTCAAATAAACTTACTCTTTTTACCACCTTTTATTTAAAGGGTGGGTAAAGGCAAATAGAGTGTATAAATATGGGAAGGCACACAAAAAAAGGAAAGGGAGATGTTTATGATCTTTATCTTATTTTGGACACCAAAAATGTGAAATGGAGTTCCAGCCTCACATGCTAATACAATTTTCCTTCTTTTTAGCATCATCGAAAGGTCAGGCAAAGGGCTAGAGCATCAAGAGGTAAAGTTTCAATCTCTCTTCTGACTCCCTTTGGGAAGGCAGGCTTCCCATAGTTCTCTGTGACCTTTGGTGCCAGGATATGATATGTGTGCTGTAACCACTAAAGCTTCACAGCTCTGGATGGGAAATCAGAATGGTCAAAAATTGGAAATGTTCCAAGAATTGATGAACTTAGGTAGATGTTCTTAACTTTATCATTTACTAGTTTTATGACCCTGTGGAATTAATCTCTAGCCTTATCTAAAGATAGGTGTATTATTAAAAATCCTCATTCATAGGAAATTTAGAGGTTCCTCAAAAGACTAAACATAGAAATTCACTATGACCCAGCCATACCACTATTGACATCTACAAAGATCATGACAAGTCAAGATATGGCAAATATACTGGCATATCCATGTTCACTGCTGCACTATTCACTATAGCCAAGTTAAGGAAACAGCCCAGATGCCCTACAATAGATGAGTGGATCATTGAAATGTGGTACCTATACACAATCGAGTTTTACTCATTCATTAGAAAGAATAAAGTTATGTCACTTGCAGGGAAATGGATGGACCTAGAACAAACCTTGTTAAATGAGGTAAGCCAAGTTCAGAGAGACAAACAGTACTTTTTCTCTCATATGTGGAAACTAGATACAAAATATAACCAGACATAACCTAAACAGGACTTTAGGCATCCATACACAGTCAGACTAAAGGAGGATACCCGTAGGGGAGGAACCTGAAAATGAATGTTCAAAATACTATTTATCAAAACAAATTCCAGGAAATGGGAACATGGGGTTTTTTTTTGGTTATTGTTGTTGGTGTTCATTTGTTCTTTTGTTATTTTTCTTCATGCTCTTCAGTATACACGAGTTACCTATGTAACTGTGGGAAACTGACATAAAACAGTAAGCCCTTTGTACAACATCTTAATAATAACAAAAATTATATTAAAATCCTCACTCATGAAATTGGGTCAGGGACAGCATGTTGTAACTGGTATATACAAACATGCCTTAGAGCATTGGCTCTTACATTTTCAGTGTCCTCTCACTAAAGACCTAAATGTTTAGCTACTTATAGAATGTCCCTGAAATATTCCTATAATGCTGTGTCTTGTTCCTCAGCTAAGAGACTTATCCAAGAAGGTGAGACGCCATGGGAGCTGCTGTCTATCATGAAAAGGTGATTTGTTACCCTTTGCAGTTTCCCAACTCCCAGCCTGGTCCATGAAGAATTCTTGGTCTGGCATGGGGCAGGGATGAGGAGAGGGATAATGCCTGGGAAGAGACATACATGAAGGGAGTCTACGTGACTGGCTGAAAGGTTGCCCAGACAGCGTGAAGTTCAGGTGTCTCAGGAGGGAAAAGCCGGTCACCCAATTCTACTCTGTGCTAGGGTCACAATAGCTCTGCAATTCAGGATTCAACTAGTGTATCATTCACAAAAGAAACAGCCAAGGAGACAAATTATCCAGCCAAGAGAATGGATTCTGAATAAAGAAGTCATCAGGGTCACCTTCTCTTTACAGCTAGCTATGCTAGGGCAGAGTCCCAAGGCTGAACTTTTCTCACATTGGCTTCTGTGATCTGACTTCAGGGAGGTCACTTCCTGGGCCTTACACTTTCAGAGGACAGTCTGCCATCTTATTCTTAAGGTTTCTAGAGAATAGGACTAATTCTTAATATAATGGGTATAGTAGCATGAATATCCGCTACTTCTCAGAATGAGGAGCTCCTACAAGGAGCTCACTTTCCACAGTGTAGGCCTAGAGAACCTGTAGGACTGAGAATGGTGCAGTATCCCCAGCCACACTCTTCCAAGGAGGCAGAAGTCCTCTATTGTTAACAGTTGCCATGCTTCTCTTCCCAGCCAGGGCTGGCTTCCTCAAGAGAAAAGCGTGCGGAAGGTCCTGTGTGCAGATCCCCACTGCAAAATCTGCAATACTGCAGCTCTGGAGATTCGGAAGTTGTTAGAGGTTGACACCAGCCAATTCACCACAAGTGTGCCTTTTGAACAGAAGCTGAAACTTCATCCTCAGCACTCCAGAGATACTGAACTAAGATCTGTTACCCCAAGAGTAACAGAACCTTTTGCCGAGTCAACCAATGTAGTTGACATCCAAGAATACTGGAATGATCAACTCCTCCTACAGCAGGACATTCAATTGCCAGAGATGTCTCTGGATTCAGAGATGGTGGCTTCTTCAAGGCTTGAGGAAACTGCAGTTATATTGAATGAGCAGGAGACACAGACCACCCCTAACGGTGTCCAGGGAAATTGGGATCATGACTCTTTGAATTTGCAGGTCTCTTTTCCATGCCCAAATCTAGAGATCACATGCCTGACACATCCTGTGGTTATGCAAATTGTCCCCAGTGCTCATTTGCCTTTTGTCAAACCTGAAATCCTGAGGCTTCTTGAGCTACATGTTAAAAAATGGATGCATTTTCAGAGGTGGGGACTCCCCAGACGGGTGGAGCAGTCCCTAAGGCAACTTATGCCAAGTCCACCTATGTGTTACCAGCCCGAAACTAACCAACCAGAGTCTTTTATCTTGACTAATACTCCTCAGACATGCATACATAGATTTGGGACTATTTTCCATGAGGCATGGTGTCCCTTTATGGCTGACCAACACATCCAGATCTTTTGGGTTTCTGAATGGTCTATTACTGAACCAGTACAAAGGCACCACTGCCAACATATCCCAAATCCTATGGCAATAACCTTGCCCTCTCCTACTCTTGAAGTCTTAGAGGGTCTCTGTCCACTGTCTGGTGAACAGACTAATAGCTCAAGGAGCAATCTGCAGCAAAAACACTACCAGCTGTTCTGTGGTCTCCCTTCTCTGCACAGTGAGTCTCTGGTTGCCACTTTATTAGGCCCTCAAAGTCTCGCCAAGAATATCTCTTATCCATTCGTGAAGGATCTTCATCTCTTCAAGGAGTACTCCTACCCCCCCTTGCTGAGTCAGCCCTGCCTTGAGTCACCCCAGCCCTCTTCCTCACCTTGTCCAAAGGGAGAATCTCCAACTCAGCATCAAGAGCTTCCAATCACAGTCCCATTTCTGACTCTGGCCGAATGTAAAACCTTGGAATGGCACCTGCTGCAGAGGCAGCTCCAGCTTCAGTGGGGGCTGCCAGCTGCCTTCCATCGATCTCAGCATGCCCAGAGCCCCATGCAGTGTGAACTGTGTAACAAAGCCCGATCTCTCAAGATTCAGAAAACTTTACGGACTGAGAAGCTCTCAATCCTCACCAGAGAACTCATCTTCTTCCCAGAGCATGCCCGCAGGCTACTAGGATTCCACCTCCAGAAACACTTGATGCACCTTCGCTGGGGCCTGCCTGAGAAGATACAGAAGTCCATCCAGTTGCTTCTTTCCTCCACTGGCCAGCAGCCCCTGTCCTTGAGCAACAAAGCCCTACCCAACATGAGCATCTCCCAGCCTGGGGCCCCAGAGGCTAAAGGAGATGGTTGTCTCTTCTCCCCCATGATTTCACAAGTGTCTGTCCCCATGCCACATTTTTTTGTCCAAGCTCAGGCAATGTTGCAAAGCCACATTGATTCCAAATGTGGGCAGATTCACCAGGGCAAGGTCCCTGATCTTGTATATAGTTCCTGGGAATGCAGAATTCCTGGAGTGCTAGCAATGGCTCCCTTCGCTGACATGCTGCAAGGGCAGCTCCTGGAACTGCAGGCAGCAAGTGAACCTGATCTATATCACAAAGTGGTGCCCTGTGAGCCAATGGCCCTTGGCCAGCAGCCAGAGGCCTTACTAGGTAGTGTTATTGAACACCATAAGCTTCCCCAAGCCCAGTCTGAGGAGACCATTGAAAAGCAGGCCTTACCAAGTGCTGGCACGGAACACCAAGAACTGCTCCCAGCCCTGTCTGAGGAAACCATTGAGAAGCAGGCCTTACCAAATTCTGCCATCGAATACCACGAACTGCCCCAAGCCCCGTCTGAAGAAACCATTGAGGAACAGGCATTACCAGCTGTTGGCACAGAACACCATGAACTGCTCCAAGCCTTGGCAGAAGAAACCATTGAGAAGCAGGCCTTACCAAATGCTGCCATGGAACACCAAGACCTGCTCCCTGCTCTGTCTGAGGAAACCATTGAGAAGCAGGCCTTACCAAGTGCTGCCACCGAATTCCACGAACTGTCCCAAGCCCTGCCTGAAGAAACCACTGAGAAGGAAGCGTTACCAAGTGCTGCCACCAAACACCATGAACTGCCCCAAGCCCTGCCTGAAGAAACCACTGAGAAGCAAGCGTTACCAAGTGCTGCCACCAAACACCATGAACTGCCCCAAGCCCTGCCTGAAGAAACCATTGAGAAGCAGGCCTTACCAGGTGCTGCCACTGAACACCAAAAGCGTCCCCAAGCTCTATCTGATGAAACCATTGAGAAACTGGAGACAACTTTACGGCATAAGTATCTGGCCTTCCTGTCAGGCCTCCCTGCTCTTTACTATGTGGCTCTCTCTAGAGTTACATCACCAGTAGCCACTAACCAATCTGTTATCACAGAGATGGTGTCTAAGTCTATTAAGATCGCACAGGAGCCTCTGGTTCAGATGCTCTCCCTTGAAGCCTCAGTCAAGAGCCCTGGACCATGCTTTCAAGATGATAACAAACCTTGTGAAGTCACTGGAGAAAAGTCCCAGCCTGAACTACAGGTGGAAGCCGAAACAGAAAGGGCACCTCCCAAGAAGCAGGTGCTTTCTGTCAGCCCTTGCTTACTCAATACACATATGCTTGCTAAATTAAATTTCCACCTGAAGAAAAAGGTCCTAGAGATACAACTGGGAATTCCTGAAGGTACAAGAAAGTCCAGGAAACCAAATGTGGCAGTTCCAGAGCACAAATCCTCACAGGAGTGTCTTCAGAGTAAGAAACACCAAGGAAACACAGTGCTCCAGGAACTACCTCTAGGCCCTCCTCCTGCTTCAAAATGGCTCTGCCCCAAAGAAAAGCAGGCCACTGAGCAGGCCACTGAGCTAGAGGCAATACAGCATAACCAAAAGCACCCTGGTCTGAAAGCCGTGCCCTATGGTTCTGCCCCCTGGGTCTCCGAGATCCCTCAACCTAGTAGGGACATGACTGAGGCTCAGGTGCTTTGTGTTCAAGTTCAGACCAATGTGAGCCACCCCAGCCTGGAGAAACCCCGTAGTCCTGAGCCCCAAAGCCCTGGGAAAAGCAAAGACTCAGCCCATGTGTCCATGCTGGCAAGAAAGAGAGAGGACCACCCAGAGAAGCTCGAGGCAGCAGGAGACCCTGGAGGAGGAGATGCAGGGTTTGGGCTCTCCTCGGCCACTGAGGACAGACCCCATGCCGAAGTCCAGAGGCCAGAGGGGATCCTCCTGAACAAGATACCCCAAGGCTCATGGCGGTGGAAATACGACTTTCATCCTGTGAATCCCTGCCAACACAGCTCCCAGAGTCACCCACAGCCAGAGTCAATTCCCAGAGGAAGAGAATCTGCGCATGACTTGCCTCACAGACTAAGCAAGCCAAATAGCATCCTCTCACCTGAAAGGACCCCCAACAACGCGCAGCCTGTGGCAGCCCACGCTCCCCAGGGCCAGCCTTTCCTGGACCAACTAATTCAGGATCAGCTTTTGCAGAGCCCAGCTTGCAAAGGTCAGGTTTTGAAAGGGCTCATGAGGCCGGCCCCTGCTCACAGGGAGACCAGACTTGCAGACACTGGCCTGAGAAGTAAGATAAAATCTTTTCTATACCGTGTGAGCCCTGAGATGAAAGGCAAAGGGCACCTGGAATCCACATCCTGTACAGCTGGCAAGGAAGCCAAACCCAGAATGGAAAATGTCCTAAGCAGCCTGGCTCATGCCCCAAGTCCCATGAAGAGAACCAAGACAAAGAAGCCAATGGAGCACCCCAAGGTCCAGCCTGATCCTACTGAGAGCCCAGTGGGCACAGCCTCCTTCTTAGCTGGTCCTCCTTCCCCAGGCAATAAGCTTCGCCTGCGCTCCCGACCACAGGGCTCTGCCTCAGTGCTGGGCCAACCCCTCCACTGCCCTCGACACTGCCCTCAAGTGGCTTATGCCACCCAACCAGGGAATACACCTTAGGTCTCAATTCTTACCTCAGAAATATTGCCTCAAGAAGAAACTTTGTGCAATAACAAAGCAATTCTAGGCTCCCCAACTTCTACATCCCTTGAAGTGTACTACTGTTGTCATTTCCATTAATAAACAGGTGGGGCAGAATGACACCCCAAATACACTCTAGATCTCTAAGTACAGCGTCATCTGTCTGATCCTTGCTCTGCTGAACTTTGTTAAGGGAAGGGATGAAAAAGTTTTCAAGTCTGTCCCATCTAAGGAAGGAATTTAGTCTCCATTGAAATCAATCATTTTAGTATCATAGAGTAAGCTTTTTGATGGGTTGTTTTTTATGTTTATCAATAGCACATACCTAATATGATAAATGTCAAAACTGAATGACAGAATCTCCCTTGTTTGATCCCTGTTATTGGTAATAACTAGAGAGCTCACATGAGAGGCTGCTATAATCCTGTTGATTCTGTGTCCACTGCCTGATCTACCAGAAGTGCCTTCTAGAATGCTGATCACAGTAGAAAATGGAGGACTCCCACCTACCCGAAGAAGGTGGGAGAGCAGATAGAGGTCTGTGTACTTGGTTTGAAAACTGACATAATCTGACAAAGCACCGCTAAAGATAAAAGTCAGTTTGCTTGGCACTCAAATGAACCATGAAGTCAACCCCAAGGCTCAAGTGTTTGAGGGATGTGAATGAGTCAACTGTGAACTTGGGTCCACTTGCACTTACACTGTTGAAGGGAAGTTAAGTCTTGAAGTTTATTGGGAAGAACTAAAGTACTAGAAGCTTTCCAGACATATTTGAGTTCCACTGTGTCTTATTTCAACACCTCTAAACCTGGAGTGGTTCTCTACTGCTCTTTCTTATACTATCCTTGCTTCTGAGATACTTTCTTGTGTTGGTGCTGGGGCTTGAATTCAGGGCTTTTTCCATTCAAGACTGGTGTTCTATCACTTGAGCCACAGTACCACTTCTCTGAGTTACTTTCATGGGAAGTAATGGTGCTGAACTCAGCCAAATCCCCTCACAGGATCTTACAATGGTAACTTCTCCTTAGAGACAGTACTCTCATCCAACAAGAACTGTACACATAAATGTGACAGCTCCTGTCTTTGGTTCCTGTTATCATCTAATCTCTTCATTATACTCTACTGCATTTCAAAAAGCATCAAGGTGATTTTGTTCAAAGAAGTACTTTAAGCATTTTGGAAAAGGTCTTGTTTCTACATTAGTCACAAAAAGCAAATAGGTTGTGTGTGTGTGTGGTGTGTGTGTGTGTGTGTGTGTGTGTGTGTGTGTGTGTGTGTGTGTGTGTGTGTGTAGCCTTATATAGGGGCCTCACCTCTGGATCTATCAGTCTTGTTTTTGTTTTTTTTTTTTCTCAAGTCTGGTGTTCTATCACTTGAGCCATATATTACTTCTGACTCTTTGTTATTTGAAGATGAGTCTCACAGACTTTTCTACCAGGCTAGCTTTGAAATGTGATCCTCAGCATTCAGCCTAGGATTACAGGCATGAGCCACCAGCACCTGGCTAAAATATCTAGAATTTAAGGCCATATATGACTCTATAACCAGATCAAACTCCTGGCTCCAGTGTGTGTCTTTCTGGGAATGATAATGTTTTGAGATTTCTGGTAGTATCTATCACTAATGAAAGTATGATGTGTAATTCTCTCAAATTTTTAAAATAAGAATGAGATGGAAAGCAACTGCTAAGAAATGTAAGCCTCTAAACTAGGTAGTATCTAAATTTTCCCTCACAGACTAAAGTGTCTCCTATAGACCTGTTTAGAAAATTTCTCAGCTTGTGGTACCAAAACATTCCTACAACTCTTTCCTGCTATCTGTGCAATGTAGTCTGTTCAATGTTGTAAGTGGGTGATCCACCACCAAAAGCAGCCTCAGTAACCCAGACACACAGTTGGACCTCTTTATAGGCGTCCAATTCCTTGAACTTTTGAGGAGAACACACCTTGTCTTCTCTAATTACCTGGGTTAGGGCAGGAATTGGTCTCCACAGAGCAAAAATTGGAATCCCTAACTCCTGAAGGAAACTATGGCAGAACTGTATAGCTCATCATAAAGTAAAAGATTTGGATTATTCTCTTCTCTTTGGAAGGAAACTTCTGACTGGCAAGACCAGGGTATAAATTTAAGATAGATAAATAAACATGAACAAAGGGCAAGAAACATTAAAAAATGCTGCACAAGGAAAATATTTGAGTATATTTTATAGTTTTTAGGTCAAGGTCACAATAATAAAATGTGCAAAATAATCATCAGGGTTAGAATCCTAGCTCTGACTGTTGAAAAGTGACCTAACATTTCCAACATCCAGTTTGTTTATAAGGGACAGGGGACAACTATATATACATAACCCCAACCTAAAAATTGTTAATACATTGGTGGTTTCCAACAGCTGAGAAAAAATACTCTTATCTTCCTCCAAATACAATACAAATTAATTCAAAATTTCTGACACCCTCCTATCAGTGTCAAGCAATGATACATTCACTTTTTTGCTCAGTGCATACATCAAAACAGTTATTAGGTTTTAATCTTAATAACTCTTCACTTGGCAACTTCTCTCTTGTTCTTACTGACTCTCCTTATTTTATCTTCAGCTTTCCTTAGTGATTAAAATAGTATCTTGGGGTCTAGGACGGTGACCTAGCCCATAGTAATATTAATATTAACTGAATATAAACTCTAGGCTACAAAAAAGACAATTGCATTGGTTTAATAAGTGCTATAGCCATCAGCTTTTCAGCTGATGTGAAGAATTCCAGAAAGTTCACAGTTAAAATGGCTGTCTAAAGCATCTTGTATTCATCAATTAACAAGACATAGGCCTTTCCATTTGGCATTCTTTATCTCATGCCTTAGATACTCTCCTAGGCCCAAGCTGTCTAAGGAATATACACACTTGAAGCCCCATAGATATATAGCTCCAACCACAAAAATGAACTCCTAACCTTTGCTCCAAACCCATTCAATCACATACCAAATTTGTCCCAAATCACAGTATTTCTCACATGACTTAATGGCAGCCTATATTTTTTTAAATTTCAACCTATTTTTAAGTAGTTCATAGACAGTGCCATCCATGAGTTTCCCCCCTAACACATCATACTCAGTAATTCTTCTTGTCTGTACCTTAGAAACTGTCTCTAGAGCACTTCTTATGCCCTCTACTATCATTACAGAGGTAGCATCATAACTAATTTTCTGTTTCATCATGAAACCATACTCCCAATGAAGAAGCATGATAATCTTCAGCAAGAATATTGGCTATGATGGGTGACACTGTTGTCAGAAACTTTGCATTCATATACCCTTTTGTAGAATGGGAACTTCTTTGTATAACCACTTAAGATAATATATTTAAAACTAAAAAAAGGGGGGGCAGGGGGGAGGCTGGGAAGGGAGGTGAAGGGTAAACAAAGGAGGAGGCTGCAATGCTTGGTAAGAAATGTATGCATTTTCCTGCCCATGTAATTGTAACCCCTCTGTACAGTATGTTCTCAAATAAAATAAAATTAAATTAAAAAAAAAACTAAAAAAAGAATATTGGCTACATTAGATAGATAACAGAATTAGAACTATGATACCAGATAAAATCACCATGACTATGAATTAAAGAAGAAGGACTAAACCTTGGGATACTTCGACTTTAAGAAATTAGGAAATAGTCTGCTAAGTTTAAAGCCTTAGGCTCAAATCCCAGTACAAAAAAAAGAAAAATTGTAAAATAAAGGAGGAACCAATAAGCAGTGTGGCGAGAAAACTAGCATAGTACAGTATACTAGAAGTCAAGAGAGGATTTCACAGAGAAAGTAATGGTATTCAATGTATTCAAGTAATGTATTCAATGGTCCAGATGCTAAACATTTTGTCCCCAGGCTGTGGTGCTATTGGGAAAAGTTGGTACACTAAAGAGGTGAAGCTTAGTAGAAGGAAGTTAGGTCACGGAAGCTTTCACTAGAGACAGATATTGACAGCAACACCTTCCTGATTCTTCTCTCTTTGTCTTCCTGGTCACTAAGAATGAGGTGAGCAGCCTTGCCTGATCACGTACTCCAGCCTGTGATATACTGACTCATCATTGACTCAAATGCAACAGACTCCACCAACCATGATCTGAAATCTCTGAAATGAAAGAAATCATTTCCTTTATGTGCTGATCATTATGAGTATTTTGACAGAGAAAAAAAACTGACATAAAAAACTAAGTATTTACCTCAACCGGTTAACCTTAGATAAACGTACACACATATTGCTAATGGTGACATTAGATGGGGAAAAGGGTAGCATTAAAGAGAAAATTTTGAGATAGGAGAAGAAAGGGTTTCCCCACATATAAATGTCAGCAAAGACAATGAAGAAATTGTGGCTAAGGAGGGAGAGGGAAATGAAAAACCAAAGCTAGGACTTGAGGTTGAAAGAGATTCTAAAACTTACCATGGAAGGTTTCTATTAGGACCTTGGTAGTCGGTAACAGTGTGAAACTCAAGAACGCATAAAAAGTGGTTGAAGTGGCTAATTACTGTGTGAAGCAGGTACTTTGGGAAATCTGGAGCCTCAGGAGAGATCCCCAGAGAAACCTCTGAACTCAGGAAGCCTGAGGGAATATGCACGTCAGCTGATAATGGTACAGGAGAAAGAGAGGGATAGGCTTGGTTTCTAAGAAAATCCAGGAACAGCCACTATCCCATCGAGCCAAGAAGTAGAGTCAGGACTTGCTTCACCTGACAGGAACCCACTATTTAGCACAATGTGTACACCACCAGCAGGATGCAGAAAGCTCAGATGGGAAGAAGCATGGGTGGGTCCCTCCTCTGAGGGTAGTTGTGTGCACAAAGGATGGGCATCCAACCCTACTTGATCCGCAGGGAAGAGAAACATGAGGTCTGGGCCTGCTGAGCCAATAATCTCCAGGTGTTTTCCTGAAGCATCTTCAAAGATCAAAGGAGGTCATGTGACAGGCACATCCTCTCTGCATGCTGGAAGTTGGGCAGAGAGCCCCAGAGCTGGGAGACCAGAGGGGACCCCACGAATGAAGGGAATTGACTAGGAAGGGTCACAGTAGCCTCAAGTGGGAAGCTGGGTTAGTGTGCACACATCCTGGTTTAGGGTGGAGCCGATCCTTCCCATGGCCCCCACAGGCTTCTGACTGTCATATACCCACATGGGCTCATGTAGCTCGCCAAAGTCCCTCAGTGAAATGCTGAGAGCAGGGACATAAGCTAGAACTTAAACCTTCAGGATCAAAGGACACTGCTACAGGATAGTTATGGAGAATAACCCCTTCTCAACCTATCCCTAACCATAGCCCACCCTTCACCTTCCTCTACAAGAGAGGAGAAGCTTAAAGAAGCAAAAGCTTCATGAGGCTCCACATGCGAGAATTTACAAGTCCAGATTTAGGGAAGATGCTTGGAATAGATCAATGTGTGCTTGGAAACAGGGTTTTCCTCTAGCACATGAATAGCCTTGGCCTCCTAATGGTCTTCCTTTGGCCATCCAGTAGAGTACCTCAGAATTGTCTAGAAGGAATCTCTGACACCTAAACATGAAGAGACAGAGGAGAACAGCATCCCTACATCATCATTCTCAGTGCTAAATCATAGAGGACAGAGACCATGGCTTTTTCTTTTTTTTTTTCTATACTACAGCCCAGGAAGGGTAGAGCAAAGAACACAGGATGACCACAGGAAGAAGCCACATGGAGATGCTGCTTGATGGAGAAGGTAGGGGTGTCTGATGCTTTACCAACCCACTAAGGCTTAATGCTCACCTGCACTCTGGGACCCATGGCCAAGGCCAGGCCTATTGTAGAAGGAAGAACAAGAATGGTTCCTGTGTGCACTGCAAGGAGAGGAAAGAGGGGATTAGGATGCTAGAGCTTGTCTGTAATCCTAGCATTTGAGAGATTAAGGAGGAGGATCAGGATCAAGGCTGGCAAGATTCTATTTCAAACAAACAAAAGAGAGCGTAGCAGTAATGGCATGTGCCTAATTACTCAGGAAGCTGAGACTTGGAGATTATGGCAACCCTGTGAGGATCCATCTGCAGTTAACTAGCAAAAGCCAGCCTGGAGTTATGATTCAAGTGGTAGAGTAATGGCTGTTATCGAGCAAGTAAGGAAGGGGAAATCCTGAATTCAAGTCCCAGTATGAGAGAGGGAAAAAAGAGAAGAAGCAGGAGGAAGAAGAGGAGGAAGAGAAGGAGGAGGAAGAGGAGAAGGAGGAAAAGGAGAAGAGAGAGGGGGGGGGAGGGGAGGAATATAGACACCCTAGAACTCACTAGGGATATAAGAAGTCAGCACAATCTAGATTTGAAAAGGGCTGGGGACACAGAGAAACGCATCCCTACTAGGTCTGGCTGTGCTTGCAGAGGACCACCCATTTCTTCACCAGAGACTTGAGGCCAGGACCCTCCACACTTGGTCTGGATGAGCACATGAGGAGAAGGGGCCTGGGGAAGGGGCCAGAGACAGATCTCATTTCCAGAAGGAGAAGTGAACTCTGCCAGCTGCCCCCTTTCCTGCCTCATCCTTCTCCTCTACCATATCTCCTGTTGGTGCACAGCCAGGCAAGGCACACACTGGGGGATTTCCAGAGTGTATCGCTTCCAAGGTCAGGCCTGCTCCACAGGCCACAGGGGCAGGGCCCTGGGCAGGCAGCCTGACCCCCGGGAATCAGACATTGGGAAGGAAAACCTTCTTTGTGGTAAACAGTGCTGGCAGCTGGGGTGTGTCAGGGAAAATGGGGGAAGACAAAGTGAGAGGCCAGAGCAGAATCACAGCCGGAGTCAGTGGGCCAGGGAAACAATCAGCCACACAGATGCACATGGGAAAAGGTGCAGTCACCTACATTAGCCACACAGATGCTAATTCAGAAGAGGCACAGAGGTGTGCAGGAAACACAGCCACATAGACCGGTGAACACTGTGCCTCAGACATGCTGGAGCAACCCAGGCACACACGTTCATGTAGACACAAAGGCAGGTTTGCACATATTACTGACCTAGTCCATTGCTGAGACCCACAGACACAAATGCAGTCCAAGTCTCTCCTTCAACTCCTTCTCCTCCATTAAGACTATTACCCATGGGCTGGGAAGGTGGCTCAGTGGTAAAGCGCTTGCCTTGCATGCTTGAGGTCATGGGTTCAATTCCTCAGCACCCATAAGCAAAAAAAAAAAAAGACTATAACCCAGTCTCAGCTTCCTGAGTAATTAGGCACATGCCATTATTGCTAGGCTCTCTTTTGTTTGTTTGAAATAGAATCTTGCCAGCCTTGATCCTGATCCTCCTCCTTAGCCCAGTCTTGCCTCAAACTTAGGATCCTCCCTTCCTCAACCTCCTGAGTGGAGGGATTACAGCTATCTGCCAGCATGCCCAGAACCTTTCTCTTTGGCTCTCTGTTGTTTTTGAGGCATAGTCTTATGACAACCAAGGATACTCTGAACTCAAGATCCTTCTGCTTCAGCTTCCCCTATATTAGCATTACAAGCACATGCAACCATGTTCAACTTCCATCTTCTCTTTTTTTTTTTTTTTGGGGGGGGGGGGTCCAGTCATGGGGCCTGAACTCTGGGCCTGGGCGCTGTCCCTCAGCTCTTCAGCTCAAGGCTAGCGCTCTACCACTTGAGCCACAACGCCACTTCTGGCTTTTTTTTTCTGCTTATGTGGTGCTGAGGAATCGAACCCAGGGCCTTAAGCATGCAAGGCGAGCGCTCTACCACTGAGCCACCTTCCCAACCCCAACTTCCATCTTCTCTTGATTTCATCATCTTAAAAGCTTAAAAGCAGCTTTTTTTTTTTTTTTTTTTTTTTTGCTGAAGAGCCATGATGACCTACTTAAGCCCATGAGTTCTTTGGAGCTTGGCAGCCCAATCTCCATTTTGCACCTATGGCCTTTGCCCTGAGCCATTCTCTGCTGCAGTCATCATGCAACTGTCTCACAATGCAAGTGCTGAACAACCTGCCAGGTGTCAATGGCCCTTACTGCAACAAAGCTCCACCTGACTCATCCTGAGATGATGTATTATCAGACCATCTCTAACCACCTCAGAACACACCTGTGACATAGCTTCTCACCTCTGTTCCATTCTCCCTACTAAAGCCAAGGGAAATGCTTGTAGTCTGGAAGATGGCTGAAGTATACTAAAGTGCTGTCTTTCTGTGGCTGCCATAGAAAAACTGTCTTTTGTGCCTCTTTATTTGACCTACAGGGGTAGGTGACTGGACTTGACATGTACAAGTCCTAGTGTTATGGCCTGGGTCCACCTTTCCTGTATATTACAGAAGAACTTGTCATTCTGATCAATTGTGTTTATTTAGGCACTTGAGGGCAGTACGGAGGGCAGTGGAGGGGTTGGCCCAGCACTGAGGCAGAGCCTTGTGGTCTGGAGCGCAGGCGAAGCTTATTGCCTGGGGAAGGAGGACCAGCTAAGAAGGAGACTGTGCCCACTGGGCTCTCAGTAGGTTCAGGCTGGACCTTGGGGTGCTCCATTGGCTTCTTTGTCTTGGTTCTCTTCATGGGACTTGGGGCATGAGCCAGGCTGCTTAGGACATCTTCCCAGAAGGCTCAATGCTCTGCTGGGAACCCTGGAGCCCCAAAGCACCCAGGCCCTTTGACCCTTGTTGGATGTACAGGCTCATGTGGCCTGGGCCACCCCAAATTCTGTTCCAGGACTAGCCCAGCCCCTGAGCTGAATTTCCCGCCATACCCCTCCTGCTTCTTGTCTGCCAAGCTGGGTACATTTGCTACCCTGGAACCCCAGCAGGCAGGAGCGGGCAAGCCTGGGGCTGAAGGGATGTGGGGATTTCCAGATTCTTCTACTAATCCCCACACCTAGAATGTCACCCCAGAACTGGCCCAGGTGCCTTCCCTGAGCAGGTGGACCTGCTGATACTGAGGCAGAGGGAGGCATCAGCAAGCACAGTTCCCCGCTTTTTCCAGAGTCTCAGCTTGGGTTTGTCAATTCTGTACTAATCATCAAGGTAGCTAACTAACATTGGCTTCGTGTACCTGCAGGACCTTCACCCCTGGGGATCATGCCTCTGCACCTTGGACTCCTCAAATGTTATCAAGCAGTGCCCACGTTCGTTCCTTTAGGATCCAAACCTTTCACCCAACAAAGACTGAGACTTTTAGGATGAAACACATCTCAGATGTTTGTGCCAAGGAAAGATAAGAACTTGGCATCTTTTTAAAAAATGTACTTTTAATTGATTTCAGATAAAAATTACTTAGGAAGAACCAGTAATCAATTCTTTCCTTAATGTGTTAGAGCCACAGCATTCATAGTATTAGCAAAAAACAAGGCATGATGTCATCTTAGATTAAATATATGGCTGGCAGCCATGTGCAATTTCTCAAGTTCCATATTTCTTCTTTACCTCTTCTACTTTTGTTGATGAAAGCTTTCAGGGCATTTTCCCCGGACATCCCATTCAGATAATTTCAGGCGTCCCCCTTGGCTTCGCCTTTGAGGTCCAACATCCCGGGCCACTCTGTACATCACCCATGGTGACTTGGTTGAAGTGGCTGCAGATAAACAGCAGCTCCCTGTCAGCTGGCTGGGTCTTAAGGCACTACCCTGCATCAGCTGCTTTGTCTAACCAGTCTGAGATATGCTGACAAGGTTATGAGGAAAACTAACCAAGGTTATGAGAACTAACCATAAGTTAGTTCTGATCCCTTGGGGAATCAGAGCAGGAGCAGGGAGCATCTCTTCTTTGTTTTTAAGGCCAATGTTTCCTTGCTTCCTTTTCCTATTTTTGTACATGAATTCTGGACTAAGGTCCCAAACAAGAATTGGTTCTGAGACTTAAACTCCTTCCTCCTACACTCAGGTTAGAGTTTAAGCATTTATCTCTATGGTGGAATATCTCTCTAAGGCTGCCCTATCTCTACAGGCTCAAATTCAAGCTCTTCCTATGCTAGGAAGATGTGGGGGATGATGGGATCTGAGGGGGTCTGTGGACATCATCTGACAAACAACAGCCCATCTCCCCCATCCTGCCCTGACATAATGACATCAATAAGGACAGGAGAACAACAGGATTTCTTGGATGAGAGAGGAATTGTAGGAAAGGAAGTAGCACAGCCTCTCCTTTTCCTTGCTATGCCCACCCCCAACTTTTCACACAAGTTGTGGCAGGGTGGAAAGTCCCTTGTATATGTGGGCATAATCCCAGCTTCTTCGTCGGTACAATTTTTCCCCCTTTTACAGTTTCTGTGCACATCTGGAGTTTGTTCTCCCAGATCACCTATCACAACAAATGCTGAGCTATTTGTGTCTCACAATCTTAGACAATCTGCAAGAATAAAAATACTTTGGCTTTGCTCTAATGATACTCTATTTGGGAACTGATACCATATCTCTGGTTTTGTGTGTGTGTGGTTTTTTTTTTTTTTTTTTTTTTTTTTTTGTAGCAGTCCTGGGGCTTGAACTCAGGGCTTGGGGACTGGTCCCGAGCTTTTATACTCGTCTGGTGCTCTTCCACTTGAGCCACAGCTCCACTTCAGCCTTTTGGTAGTTAATTGGAGATAAGAGTCTTATAGACTTTCCTGCCTGAGACAGCTTTGAACTATAATCCTGAGATCTCAGCTGCCTCTGAGTAGCTAAGATTACAGCTAAGATTACAAGGTAGTTTTGTTATTTTTAACAAGCTTCACATGTGATTTTAATGTGTGGACAAGTTTGAGAAATTGTGTTCTATTGTAATTTTATCTTCTTTTGGAATTTTGTACATAACAATATCTTACCCTTCCCTCCACACACTCTATGTAGATTTTTATTCATATCTGCCCTTTCTCTATCATTCTTTTCAAATGTTTCAACAGAAACAAATTAAACTGGTGGGCTTACTGGTTTGTTTTTTTGTTATTCAATCTGCCAACTACCATAGATAGCTAACTAAACAAAATCACCCTCTTCATAGTGACAAGGAACGCTTTAAAGGTAAGTTGAGGACTGTAATAAGTTGTAGCCTTGATGCTTATTTTATGCCACTTCTTGCTGGATTCAAACAAACTAGCGACAATGGATTTTTTCTGACATTAAAATATTGGATCAGGTCTCAAATTTCAATCAGGAAAATAAAGTGCAGAGGGATAAATTCTGCAAAACCCAAAGGGACAGAACACATAGCTATGTGCCTAGGAATTCACACAAAGGAAAACACTCTAAGAGAAACTAATTAAGAACTTAAAGAGACTGAAAATGACTTTGGTGAATCTTGTTAATTAGGGCTTTATGAACAGCTCCAGTTATTGGACCTGTCGATACATTGTTGCAAAATAATTTCAATAAATTAACAGATTGGCTGCTTAAAAAAAAAATCTCTGCTTAGCAACATCTTTTTTCTAACTGCTATTTAGGAACACAGAATGAGCTAACTTGCTAAGTCATATATTTATCAACTAAATAGCTTGAGGCTTGGTTTAAAGATTCACCTGTTACATGTTTTGGCCTTCCTTCTTTAGTAAAGGCACTTTGGGTGTTAAGAATGTTCTGATAAACTGGGCACCAGTGGCTCAGGTCTATAATCCCAGCTACTTAGGCTGGAGATCTGGGGATCCAGATTTGAAGCCAGCCTGGGCAGTAAAGTCCATGAGACTCTTATTTCCAATAAACTACTCAGCATGTACTCTAACAAGTGAGCTGTACCAAGCCCAATGATCTCTTCTCCTTTTTATTTTTGCAATGCTGCAGTTCAAACACAGGGCCTTGTTGGAAGCACACAACCCCCTGCTGTCAGAAAAATGAATATATGCACAAGAGATATAGGAGATTTCCTCAAGATTTTACTTCTGTACAGAAGAGTGTATTAACATTACTCCTCCCAGGGCTAGGCAGGCACACACTGGGCGGGATGGTCTGCTGGGTTTTTATCCTAACCCAAGGGCTGACATTCTCCTTTCTCCTTGTTGCTAAGCAGTCAAAGACTCATATTTTTTTGTGCCAGTCTTAGGGCTTGAACTCATGGGTCTGAGCACTGTCCCTGAGCTTTATCCACTCAAGGCTAGTGCTGTACCACTTAAGCTACAGGTCCACTTCCAGATTTTTTTAGGTGGAGACTTTCACAGACTTTCCTGCCTGGACTGGCTTTCAACTATGCTCCTCACATCTCACCCTCCTTAGTAGCTAGGATTAGAGGTATGAGTCACTAGTGCCCAGCAACTCTTGTTTTCTTTACAGTTGGTCACCAGGGTGATGGGGGTAATAGAAGAATTTAGAAAGCACTCTAATGATCAGTGCAAGGCTCCTACTGGGTGGGGTGTTATGCCAAGGTCACAGGACCCCCCGCAAGACGACCACCAAGAGTCAGACTCTACAGCTGTTTTATTTAAACAGGCTGTAGCTCGAGGCCTACACTCCGACACAGCAGAGCCTCGGAGGAGAGCCCCGAGCTAAGGATTTGCAGGTCTTATATAGGCACACAATCAACCAGGTGTTTTGATTACCACCACGTGTTGCTTTGCTAGACAGAAACAAGCAACACGCAGTGGTCACTGCCTCAAACTTTAACCTTTCAGGGGGACTGTTGAAGGCAAAGGCACACATTCTTCTCATACTGGCTGCTGATGGCTATAGTTAGAGGAGGTTGGTAAAGTCAGAGGAAAGTTCCCATTCAAGGAAGAACTTTATCTATTCTTTAACTCCATTAGTAAGGACTCATACTCTGGACATGGCTGGCTGGTTACAAACAACACAAATAATAATTACAATTAAAGACAAGAAGCAAATAATTCCAGGAATATCAGTACCTGGAAATATCAGTACAGAATGATGACTGAAAATGTTTGACACAGCCTCACACATGTGTTGAATGTACGCTACCCCTTAGTTACACATCCAGCCCAAGAACATTTTTTCTTAAAGTTTAAAAGTAGAACTAAATTTGATAAAGATATAAGGCCTGAGCAAAAGTGTCTGTAATGATATTTACCTTTGAGGTCAGTAATTTTATATTTAGCAGTCAACAAGTATCTTAAGACTGCTGTGTGCCATATATTTGACCATAATTAGCACACAAAAAAGGGAAGTGGTGGTAATGGCAACATTTATGTAGCATGATAATTCATATAATCTTGAAAACAAAAGTACCATTCTCCTTGTTTTACAGAGTTGAACAGGTAGGGTGTAGTTTAGTGGTACCACATGTGGTTGACACATGCAATGGCCTGGAATCAACTGCCAGCAACATTTAAAAAAAGATTGTTTTCCTGTGGTCTGGCAGCTAGAGACAAAGTCAATGTGGCTTTTGATCAATAAATCTCAAAACTGTCTTTTTGGAGTTTACTTATAACATGACTTGGTAAAGACTTAATATATACATAATAGCTTCAGTTCAAAGTTTTACTAATATACTTCAGATCTGGCCATGTGGAAAGTGTTTGACTTGGTGGTTACCAGAGTTCACGAGATAGGTTTGGATGTAGCAGTAGAAGAGTTCAGTATATGAGTCTATGAACTATATAGAAGGAAAAAAATTAGTCCTCGGTGTAAGTAAGCATCAACCTCAACCAACCAACGTCCCAGAAATGAAACAGAAAAAGAAAAAGGTAAAGGCAGACATGCCTATCATCACCAGGAGCGGTTCTTTATAGTCTTTCTTTCCTGACCTTGGACACTGGAATTCCAGGCTCCCTGGCTTCCGGACTCCAAAATTAAACACCTAGGTTCTATGGCTTAGAGCCTCAGACTAAGCATGACACTATCAGACTTTGTGGCTCTCAACTTTTAGATGTAGACTGAGCCGTGTCTTTGGTATTCCAGGGTTTACAGCTTACAGTTGGCTTCTTGTTGGAGTTCTTGTTCAACCTCAGAATCATATGAATCAATAACCCTAATAAGTCCTCTCTCATATGTCTATACATTTTGCTTATCTCTAGGGAACCCTAATATACCAATTCATTTTTTTTGTCAGTCATGGGGCCTGACCTCTGGGCCTGGGCGCTGTCCTTCAGCTCTTCAACTCAAGGCTAGTGCTCTACCACTTGAGCCACAGGGCCACTTCCGGCTTTTTCTGCTTATGGGGTGCTGAGGAATTGAACCCAGGGCCTCATGCATACAAGGCAAGCACTTACCACTGAGCCACCTTCCCAGCCCCCCCCCCCCAATTCATTTTTTAATGGACATAGCTTTAATTTTGAGAGGAAACTGTGAGGATGAAATCAATTAAGCTAAAGTCTTAGATGCTTAACTGAGACACACATTAAACTTATATCACAAAAACATTCTGATTAAGAAATATATTGTTCAAGTATCCAAGATATACACCCAGGATGCCTGCAAAATTAACAAAATCAGCTTAATGCCCAGAAAAATATGTGATAGACTGCAAAGACTTGTGCAGTATCTGGGATTTTATTTGCAGTTTAACGAGCTATCCAATTACTGCTTTGTAAATGCTGGCAGAAGATAGACTTCCAAATAGGAAGTAAAGGACTCAACTACTCACAGCACAGCCATAGCAATTTTTCCCCAAACCTATAGGGAAGGGTACAAGATTGGTAATAGGTACTTGAACATGCATTGGCCTGTAGTCATGGACTACTGAACTTGATGATTTGTTGGTGTTATAGTACGATGAAGCAACCCAGATCCCTGTCAGAAACATAATCTTGATAAATGACTCAAGTAAAATAAAATTGAAAACAAAACAAAACAAGATTGCATTTTTTCCTTTTGTGCCCTTTCCCCCAGTCATTCTCTATCTTTTTTATTTTATTTTATTGTAAAGGTGATGTACAAAGGGGTTACAGTTACATGAGCCAGGTAATGAGTACATTTTCTTTTGAACAATGTCACCCCCTCCCTCATTCTCTCCCAGTTTTTCCCCACCTGTGTCTCTTCCCCACAAAGTTGTATAGTTCATTTCCAATATAGTGCCTAGTGAATATCACTGCTGAATTGGTTCACCCTTTGTCCTACCATGCATCCCCTTCTGTGCTTCCCCTTTTCCTCCCTAAATCAGATAGACCTACAGACAAGACAAAGGGTACAGACATCAAATGCAGCAACAAAAGGAAATAAATCAAAGAAAAAAAGGAAAGAAAAAAACTACAAAAAGTACAATAATAAAACCCTCTTGTTTCCATTTCTTGGAGTTCATTTCGATAAGTATCATTTTACATGGTCATATACACACAGTTATTGAGCTCTTGTGATTCTCTCCTAAGAATATACTCCTTTAATCACACTGTGTGAATGTTTAGAGTCATGTCCAACTGTAATTATTTGTCTCTTATTATCCATGGGTTTACTTGCATTCTAATTAAAGATGAGGAAAACCATATAGTCAATGTTTCTTTGGGTCTGGCTTACTTCTCTGAATATACTTTTTCCAAATCTTTCCATTCCATTACAAATGGAGCAATGTCATTTTTTCTGATGGAAGCATAGAATGTCATTGTGTATATATACCACATTTTCTTGATCTACTTGTCCATGAAGGGCATCTGGGTTGATTCCATATCTTAGCTGTAGTTAACACTGCTGCAATGAACATGGTTGTGCTGGTGGCTTGTGTGTCCTGGTTTGTGGTCATTTGGATAAATGCCCAGGAGTGGGATTGCTGGGTCATATGGATGCTCTATGCTTAGTCTTTTGAGGAACCTCCATACTGCTTTTCATAGTGACTGAACAAATTTACAATCCCACCAATAGTGTAGTAGTGTTCCCCTTTGGCCAACATCCCCAGCAGCATCTGTTATTGTTAGTTTTCTTGATAATGACCATTCTGACTGGGGTGAGCTGGAATCTCAATGTTGCCAAGAGTGCATTCTTGCCATACCTAGTAGCCTCTCCCAATAGTGATTACTGATGGGTAAAAATAAATAGCTAGTGAGAAGGGGCAGGTAGGAAGAAATCAGTCTGAATTTCCCTGTGCTTGAGGAAGTCCTAGGAAAGACACTTTGGTTAATGAAAATCAATTAACAAAGACCTCACACATAATGTTTAATGATTACTTCTTTAGCTGGTAGGCAAATTAGGATTTTCTATGTCCTTATTAAGGAGGAAAAGAGAGAAGTCATCACAGGAAAAATATTAATGATGAATAAAGAATTTGTAGTAATTTGAGAAGAGTTTAGAAACACTTTTGGGTAGGAGAGTGGTAAATGACAAGGGACAAGAGAATTGTTGGTTCCACCCAGGAAAAATGGCCCCTTCCCCATTGTTCCCCATTGTCCTTCCTTGGTGTACATGTGGACCCTTCCCTAGAAACCCCCACCCAGCATTTGTAACCCAGGTAACTGGCACACCTGGGGGCAGTGGGAGGTCCCCAGGTTCTGAGGTCTTCCCTGTGGCCACATCTCCTCCCTGACCTCTCCATATATCAGTCTCTATTATTAGTTCCACCCTTTGTTTTGCCCCTAGCCCCCTTGCATTCTGTCTCTTGCCCTTTTCCTCCCCACCCTTCCCGTTCCCTCCCCCTGCATCCTCTGCACCCCTTCCACAGTATCCTCTCCCTCCAATAGAGTCTTTTTTTGCCTGAACCATGTGTGGCCTCCTTTCAGCTAGACCTTACAAAAATGGCTGCTGGGCACTGGTGGCCCATGCAGCTACTCAGGAGGGTGAGATCTGAGGATTGAGGTTCAAAGCCAACCTAAAAAGGAAAGTTTATGAGACTCCTACCTCCAATAAACTACACCCCCCTCCCCCCCCCCCACACACACCCAAGAAAAGCCAGAAGTGAAGATGTGCCTCAAGTAAATAGAACACTAGCCTTGAGCAAAAGAAGACCGAGGACAGCACCTGGGCCCTGAATTCAAGCCCCAGGACAAGAGAAAGAGGAGAGAGGACAGAGGACAGAGGAGAGGAGGGGAGGGGAGAGGAGGGGAGGGGAGGAGAGAGGAGAGGAGGGAGAGGAGAGAGGGAGAGGAGAGGAGGGGAGGGAGAGGGAAGGGAGGGGAGGGAGAGGGAAGGGAAAAGGAAAGGGAAGGGAGAAGGAAAGGGAGGGGAAAGGAGAAGGGAAGGGAAGGGAAGGGAAGGGAAGGGAAGGGAAGGGAAGGGAAGGGAAGGGAAGGGAAGGGAAGGGAAGGGAAAAGAGATTAATGGCTGAGTAACACTCAGGGAATCAGTGTAGATATTAAGCTAAACCTTCCTTTGGTACAGTCTGTAGGGACAGTGTCTAAAATAGTTTCCTAGGATCCCCACTTAGTAAAATTCATATTTTATGTAATCTATTTTCTAGATAGAATGAGTAGATATGTGACTTGGCTCTAATAAGTGGAATATAGCAAAGATGGGAAGTCACTAAATTTTGGAATTTTGATAGTTTTTATGCCACACATTTCATTTGGATGAATGCCAATATGTAGTAGTATACAACAGAAGAATTCTTAGGTCATATGGAGCTTTTTAACTTTTTAAAATTAATTTACTTTATTGTTATTATAAAGGGGGTGTACAGACTCATGTACAATTTACATGAGTCAGATAATGAGCACATTTCCTTTCCTACAGTGTCTTACATTCCCTCACTCTCTCCCACTCCCTCCCTCCCATCTCCACCCAAGCATTGTATAATTCCCTTTCATCTGTGTCTGATGAGCTCCACCGATGCACTTTTTCCTCAAGTTCTGTACTCTCCCCTACTACCCTCTCAAAGATATAAACTTGAATATACCATACATAAAGAAAAGAAGTCAGAATATCAAAAAATTAGCATTGAAAAAAGAGAGATCTCTTGTTTTCATATCTTGGCATGCATTTTGAGAGATTAGATAGATAGATAGATGATAGATAGATAGATAATTTTCTATAAATATGAAGAGGCATGTAGACATTGTACCTTTTTATTTATCTCCTAAGAGTATACTCTTTTGTTCTCACTGTAAGTATAATTTATCATATCCTAGTGTCTAATTTCAGCATATCAGAGAGAATATGCCCCATTTGTCTCTCTAAGCTGGGCTTACGTCACTTAACATGATTTGTTCCAGTTCCATCCATTTCCTTGCAAATGACATTATTTTATTCTTTCTAATGGCTATGTAAAATTCCACTGTGTAAGGGTAGCACACTTTTTGCATCCACTCATCTATTGTGGAGCATGTGTGCTGTTTTCATATCTTGGCTATTGTGAATGGTATGACAATGCACATAGGTGTGCAGGTGTCCTTATACTTTGGCTCATGATGGTCAGGTTAGACGCCCAGGAGTGGTATAGCTGAGACATAGGGAAAATCTATGTTTAGTTTCTTTTTTTTGTTTTTGGTCTGTCATGGGGCCTGAACTCTGGGCTTGGGCGCTGTCCCTCAGCTCTTCAGCTCAACGCTAGTGCTCTACCACTTGAGCCACAGCACCACTTCCAGATTTTTCCTTCTTATGTGGTGCTGAGGGCCTCATGCATGCAAGGCAAGCACTCTACCACTGAGCCACCTACCCAGCCCCTATGTTTAGTTTTTTGAGGAACTTCCACACTGCTGTCCAAAGTGGTTGTACTAGTTTATACTCACACCAACCGTGTAGTAGGGTTCCCTTTTCCCCACATTCCCACCAATATTTGTTGTTGCTCGAATTGGCCCTGAATTCAAGCCCCAGGACAAGATAGAATTGAGAAAGGAGAGGAGAGGAGGGGAGGGGAGAGGAGAGGAGAAAGGAGAGGGGAGAGGAAGGGAAAAGGGGGAGGGGAAAGGGTTGGGGAGGGAAAAGGAAAGGGAAGGGAAGGGGCAAAAAAAGGCCAGTCTAACTGGGGTGAGATGGAACCTCAGAGCTGTTTTGATTTGCATTTCATTTATGGCCAGGGATGATGAGCATTTCCTCATGTGTTTCTTTAAAATTCTTACCTCTTCTTCTGAGAAGTCTCTCCTTAACTCCCTTGCCCACTTAGTGATCGTTTTATTAAGTTTGGGAGGGGTTAGTTTCTTGAGCTCCTTGTATATATTCGATATTAGGCCTTTGATGTATTGCAGGTAAAGAGAGCTTCTCCCAATCTCTTGGCTGTCCTTCTAGTTTAGTAACTGTGTTCTTAGCTGAGCAGAAACTTTTTATTTTTGTGTAGTCCCATTTGTCATGTCTCTCTCCTATCTGTTATGCCCCTGGGACTCTTTTCAACAAGTTTCTACCTATACTTACAAGGCCTAATGTTTCTCCTACTCTCTCTTGCAGTAATTGCAAAGTTTGAGTCTGACATTGAGGTCTTTGATCCACTTTGAACTGATATTAGTGCATGGTGACAAACAAGGATCCGCTTTAAGTTTTCTGCATATGGATGCCCAGTTTTCCCAACACCAACTAGTAAAGAGACTATTTCCCCCATTCTATGTCTTTGGCTCCTTTTTCCAGTATCAGATAACAGTAAGTGTATGGATTTATTTCTGGACCTTTTAATCTGTTCCATTGATCTTTGGGCCTGTTTTTGTGCCAATATCAAGCTACTTTTGTTATTATAGCTCCGCAGTAGAGCTTGAGAGACCACCCGCATTACTTGTTTTGCCCAGAATTGCTTTGGGTATTCTACGTCTTTTGTTGTTCCAAATTAATTTTTGGATTATTTTGTCTATCTCAGTAAAGAACATCATTGGGATTTTGATGGGAATTGTATTGAATTTGTGTTATCATTTTGGGCAGTATGGCCATTTTCACAATATTGATTCTACCTATCTATGAACATGGAAAGTCTTTCCATTTCTTGGTGTCCTCTTTTATTTCTTTCTTCAGATTTTTATTTTTTACTATAAAGATCTTTTAGGTCTTTGGTTAGGTTTATTCCTGGGTAGTTTTTTGAGGCTATTGCAAATGGAGTTGTTTTCATGATTTCCCTTTCTGCTTGTTCATTGTTGGCATATAGAAAAGCTACTGATTTTTGTGGGTTAATTTTGTATCCTGCTGCTTTGCCAATGTGGTTGATCAGCTTGGGAGCTTGAGGAGTCTTTTGGGTCCTTTATGTATAAGATCATGTTGTCTGCAAATAGGGAGAGTTTGACTTCTTCTTTCCCTATATGAATCCCTTTGTGTCCTTTTCTTGCCTTATTGCTCTGGCTAGGAATTCCAGAACTATACTGAAGAGGAGTAAAGACAGTGGACATTTTTGCTTTGTTTCTGATTTTTGGTGAAATGGTTTCAGTTTTTCACCATTCAGTATGATGTTGGTTGTCGGTCTTTCATATATAGCCTTTATTAAGAATGTTCCTTCTCGGGGCTGGGAAGGTGGCTCAGTGGTAGAGCACTTGCCTTGCATGCCTGAGGCCCTGGGTTCGATTCCTCAGCACCACATAAGCAAAAAGAAAAAAGCCGGAAGTGGCACTGTGGCTCAAGTGGTAGAGCGCTAGCCTTGAGCTGAAGAGCTGAGGGACAGCACCCAGGCCCAGAGTTCAGGCCCCACGACTGGACAAAAAAAAAAAAAAAAAAGAATGTTCCTTCTCTTTGGTGGGGGGTGGGGGGAGGATTGGGTGGGGAGGGAGTATGGGAAGGGATGGGAAGGGGAAACAAAGAGGAGGCAACAATGCTTGATAAGAAATGTACTCGTTATCTTGCCCATGTAATTGTAACTCCTCTGTACGGTATTCTCACAATAAAAAAAAATGAAAAATTAAAATTAAAAAAAAAAGAATGTTCCTTCTATTTTTAGCTTCTCCAAAGCTTTCTAACATGAATGGATGTATTTTGTCAAAGGTTTTGTATGCATCGATTGAGATGATCATGTGATTCTTATCTTTGGTTCTGTTTACGTGGTGAGTTACATTTATTGATTTGCATATGTTAAATTAGCCTTGCATCTGTGGGATGAAGCCTACTTGGTCATAATGTATGATTTTTTTTTTGTTTGTTTCTGGATTCTGTTGACTAGTATTTTATTGAAGAGCTTTGCATCCGTGTGCATCAGAGAAGCTGCTCTATAGTTCTCTTTTTTTTGTTGGATCATTACCTGGTTTGGGGATGAGTGCCTTCATAGAATGAGTTTGGAATTAATGCTTCTGCTTCTCTTTCATAGACAAGTTTGAGGAGCACTGGTGTTAGTTCATCTGAAAAGTTTTATAGAATTTAGCTGTGTATCCACTGGGACCTGGGCTTTCCTTGTTGGAAAGAAGACTTCTGATTACTTCCTCAATCTTATTGTGTGGTGTGGGCCTGTTTAACTGGTGTATACGTTCTTGGTTCAGCTTAGGCAGTTTGTATACCTCTAGAAATTTGTCCATTTCTACTAGGTTTTCCTTGAATATTGGTTTTGAAAGTATTCTTTGAAAATCATTTGGATTTCTTGGATGTTTGTTGTAATGTTTCCTGTGGCATCTCTAATTTTATTGATTTGACTTTCATCTCTTTGTCAATCTCACCACTGGTCTGTCAATTTTATTATTTTTTTTTTCAAAGAACCAAGTGTTGTTTTTACATTGGTTTTGTGTATAGGGTTTTTTTTTTTTTTTTTTCTATTTTACTAGTTTCTGCCCTAAGCTTTCTATCTCTGTCTAGTAGTTTTGAGTTAGGTTTGTTCTTGTTTTTCTAGCAGTTTTAGTTGCACCATGAAGTTACTTACTTGAGCTCTTTCTGTTTTATTTAGTGTGCTTAGAACTATAAACTTTGAGCCATAGCACCATTTCCAGGTTTTGAGTGGTTAATTGGAGATTAACCATAGAGACTTTTCAGCCTACGCTTTATTCAAACTGAAATCCTCAGATCTCAACCTCCTGAGTAGTTAGGATTACAGGCATGAGCCACCAGTGCTTGATCAATTCCTTTCTAAGTCTAGAGTTTTCACTAAGATGTGTCTAGAAGTATTTCTTCTTGGATCCTGTCTACTAGGAGTTTTGTTGCCTCTGTCAGGTGGGTGAGATTTTTCTCTCTTGAGATTGGAGTTTTCTTGTTATTTTGTTGAATACATTTTTTTTTCAATGACTTTAGTTCTGGATTCTTCTCCCTCATCTACCCTATGTGTAAATTTGATCTTTTTGCTGAATCTGGCAATTCTTGGATTTCCCTTTGGATTGTTCTGAGTGTTTTTTCCATGCCTTTGATTTTTGTTGTTGTTGCTCTAATTCCTCTGTTTTATCTTCAATACCTGATACCCTACTTTCTATTTCTGTTATTTTACTTTATGCTTCTAACTGAAGTTTTCAATAGGGAAATTGAGCCTTTCATGCTTCCAAGCTCTTTGTTGAAGTCAGTTCTCAGGGTGTGAAAGAGGTGTGTAGCATTTCTTTCTCTCTGTATCTTTTGGGGCAACCTGCACATTCTTTGTCATTTCCTCTTTGTATTCTTCTATTTGCTTATGAATATCCTTTTATTTTTTCAGCCAATTTTTTCTTTTTTGTTTTGGGTCTGGTCGTGGGGCCTGAACTCTAGGCCTGGGCGCTGTCCCTCAGCTCTTCAGCTCAAGGCTAGCGCTCTACCACTTGAGCCACAGCGCCACTTCCGGCTTTTTTCTTATGTGGTGCTGAGGAATCGAACCCAGGGCCTCAGGCATGCAAGGCAAGCGCTCTACCACTGCGCCACCTTCCCAGCCCCTCAGCCAATTTTTTCATCATTACTTCAATGGTCCTTTTGTCCTCCATCTCTTCTTCGCTCTCACTAGGGTCCTTCCCTGGATTGTTGCTGGCTTTTGGATTTGGTTTGTTATCTTGAGTGTTCATGAAATTTGTAATCTTTAATTGTGATTTATGCATTTGGGTTCAGGAATTGTTGGGATCTTTCAGATTTTTGTGTATTAAGTTCAGTGGTGGTGGAGTGTGATTCACTGGATGGATCTCTGTCAGACTTTGCATTTGGCAACTTTCAGCTCTGATTGGTACAAATAGTGTAATGTGTCCTGGTCAGTTATTAGGGCTCTGTGGCATGTGGGGTGATCTGGTGCCCTGACGTGGATTTAGGTCTAGTGGTGGATTCCTTTTATGTGTTGCACAGTTATCTAATGTTATGCCCTGGATCCGTGTCTGGGTAGGTAGAGTCCTGCTAGTTTTAGTGGGGAGGTCATCCTGTCCCAAATTCTGCACTGGTGTCTACTTTCCATAGAGGCTGGGAGGACTCTGATTGTAAATACATACATATCCCACCCATGTACAATATGTCATTTGACGTATATTCTCATGACATTGGACTTGATGATGATTTCTTAGAAGAATAAGAAAAAAGGTAAATTTAGTTCCATCAAAGTTAAAAAATTAAACATCAAAGCACACTATCAAGAGAGTGAAAAGGTAATCTAAATATGGAAGAAAATATTACAACTCACATATCTGGAAAAGGACTTTTTGTACTTTTTTAAAAGAACTCTTGTAATTCAAAAGTTAAAAAGACAACATCCAGGTTTTAGAGTAAGCAAAAGATCTGAATAGATATTTCTCTGAAAGAGGACCGTAAGCACAATAAGCCAAGCATATGGAAAGATGCACAACATCTTATTCATCACAAAATGAAAAATCAAAACTACATTCTAGGATGGCTAAAAAAATTTATTTATTTATTTTTTTGGTCGGTTGTGGGGCTTGAACTCTGGGCCTGGGTGCTGTCCCTCAGCTCTTCAGCTCAAGGCGAGCACTCTACCACTTGAGCTACAGTGCCATTTCCGGTTTTTCTGGTGGTTTATTGGAGATAGGAGTCTCATGGTCTCTCCTGCCCGGGCTGGCTTTGACCGCGATCCTCAGATCTCAGCCTTCTGAGTAGCTAGGATTACAGGCGTGAGCCACCAGCACCCGGCTGGCTAAAAAAATTTTTAAGTCAAGTGTTGGCAAGGAGAAATGGAACTCCCATACTTTGTTAATGAGAATGTGGAAGTATACAGCTTCTTTGGAAAACAATTTAATGGTTCCTCAAAAGTTTAAACATAGAGTCACCATGTGGTCCAACAATTGTCATACTAGGTATATTCCCATGAGAAATGAAAGCATAGATCTACAAAGAAACTTGTATATGAATATTTATAACAGTATTGTTCATAATAGCCAAAGGGTAAAAACAATCCAATGTTCATTAATGGGTAAGAAAAATGTGGTATATCCACACAATAGACTATTATTTATTATTCCATTGTAATTAATGTAATGAAGTATTTTAAGTCAGCCAAAGAAAAGAGTAACATACTGATACATGCTATAATGAGCCTTAAAAATATGATGGTAAATGAAAAAACATTATGGAAGAGGGGGGACCAAGATGGCGACGGGGCAGTAGGGAAACGCCACAGCTCTCTCCAACCAAAAAGAGAGTTCGAGTTCCAACGCTTAATCTCCCCAAGAGACCGACAACAACAAAAAGATGAACACTCAGAGAAAAACCAGAGGTAGAAAATAACAAAAAAAGAAAGAGAGGAAAAGAAGAAATTCAGAACAGAGAAGAGCGAAGACCCCTCCCCCAACCTTTACTGGCCGCGCGGCAGTGCGCCAAGCTGCCGGCCAGCCGGCCCGGCGGGGGCTGCCGGAGCCACAGAGACACAGGGGGCTGCTTGCAGATCACCAGGTACCGGATTGCAGAACAGCGGATCGCCAGGAACAGAGAAACCTTCCAGCCGGGAGTCTCCACGAGGATCCCACCCCCACCCCTCACTCTCCACCGGAGCGAAGAGGCTCCATCCCGCCAAAGCTGCCCTGCACCAGCAGCACGACAAAGGGACCTGTTGGCAGACCACCCGGCCAATCGCGATGGCAACGACCCGGCGGGGGGCCGCCCAACCCAGCCCGCAACCACCCCAACTGAACTCGGATTGCAACAACAACTGACGACCTACAGGGTGAGTACCCCACAGGGGACAGTGAATCCATCAAGGGAGACCAGAGCTGGAGGGAATCCCCAGACCCTGACCTAGACTCCCTACCCCAACACCCGGACCACAGGACCCACTAAAACTGGGAACTGTTCGAGAGCTCCACCAGCCGGTGGAGCACACTCTGCTGGCCAGGCCAGAGCAAGAGCGCCCCTGGAAGGGAGCTTAAATGCCCAAGCCAGGAACAGCGCCCCTGGGTCAAGACTACCAACAGTAGAAGAAATTTGAACTGTGTCCTCCAGGCTGCATAACCTAGGTGGTATACACATTAGCACAGGCCTAACAAGCGCGCTCCAGGCTGGGGCCGGAACCAGGCCCGGGGACCGGCGCCTGAAGAAAGCAAAAAGGGTCAGAAGTAGGGCTGTGGCTCAAATGGTAGGGTGCCAGCCTTGAGCTGAAGAGCTGAGGGACAGCACCCAAACCTAGAGTTCAAGCCCACAACCAGCCCAAAACAAACAAACAAAAACACATCAGGAGCCCATAGCAGACTCCAGTATTTGGGAGAGTGCATCCAGAGCATCTGATCTTCCCAAGAGCACCCGCAGGAGCAAACACAAGCAGTCTAGGCTGCTCAACCCTTCCAAAGGCGGGAATTGCCAGCAATCTACAGCAGAGAGCTGAGAATCTTAAGTAAGTCAGAATAGCAGCTGGAAATAGGCTCCCAACAGAATCCAGAACAGGCACAGACTCTCTCTACCAATACAGAATCAGCAACCAAGCAAAGACAGACACACCAAAACAAGATTGAAGAGCAGTCTCCTGAACCCCCATGCAAAAATCACAGAGAAAAATCACAAGGTTTACCACTACCCAGGACAGCAAGCTCACCTCAAAAGCCAGCAGCCACGCAGGGGAGAGCCCCAGTGGGAGCAAAGCAGGAATGGAAGACAAAAGCTACATCCAAGGGTTGCTGGAGGCAATGACTCAAGAAATAAAGCGAGAAATGGATCAGAAATTGAAAGAGCACAAGGATGAACTATCAAAAGATATACAGGATATCAAACAAAAGTTGGATGCAAAAATAGAAGCTGCACAAACCTCAGTAAGAAGTGAGATAAACGCCAAATTAGAGGTAATGCATACTGATCTCACCTCATTGAGAGGTGAGATCAGTACTCTGAGAACCAACATTGAATCCATACAGGGATCCATTTCCACCATGCAAACCACAATAGAAGCCACGGTCAACAGAGTGAATGAAATGGAAGGTAGAGTGTCAGATACAGAAGACAGAATACACCAACTGGACCAAAAAGTGACAGATATGGAAAAATCACTCAAATTAAACCAAAGGGAAATTCAAGAGCAAGCAGATAATGCTAAAAAATTTAACCTTCGCATAATCGGAGTGGACAAAGGTGAGGAATTCCAGAGCAAGGGAATGCAACACCTATTTAACAAGATAGTCAATGAAAATTTTCCCCACCTCAAAAACGACCATCTTAACTACATCACAAAAGCTTATCGAACACCCAACAAGCAAGATTCCAGTAGAAACACTTCTAGACACATTATAGTAAAAATGATGGATCTGAATAATAAGGAAACAATCCTGCATGCAGCAAAAATGAAGAAGGAGCTATACTACAACGGGAAAAAAATTAGAATCACTGCAGATCTCTCCACACAAACAATGAATGCAAGAAAAGCCTGGGAAAGCACCATACGAGCCCTGAGAGCCAATAACTGCCAACCCAGACTTATATACCCGGCAAAGCTAGCATTCACATTCGATGGAGAACTGAAAACGTTTAATAGCAAAGAAAAACTAAATGAATACATAAACATTAAGCCAGCATTACAAAGAATTCTAAGAGGGGGGACACAACCTGAAGAAAGCAACCAGGAACTGGGACCTGCCCCAAACAGGCATTACTCAAAGTCTAACTGAGCAAGCACAGGAGGAAAGGAAAGAAGAAAAACTTAGGAAAACGGAATGGCAGGGACAACAATGCATCTCTCTATACTTTCTCTTAATATAAATGGGCTGAATTCGCCAATTAAAAGAAAACGAACTGAGGACTGGATCAGAAAACAAGACCCATCCATCTGTTGCCTTCAGGAGACCCACCTCTCAGCCAAACATACAAACAAACTCAGAGTGAAGGGGTGGAAAAGGAGCTACCAATCAAATTCCCCCAATAAGAAAGCAGGTGTAGCTATCCTGATATCTGACAAAATAAACTTTTCATTAAAATCAGTACAGAAAGACAAGGACGGACACTACATATTAATAAAGGGAACAATCCAAGAGGAGGATATAACCATCATCAACTTATATGCCCCAAATATCGGTGCACCCAGATATGTTAAACAAATGCTCTCAAACTTACAGAATAAAATAGATCCCAATACGATAATACTAGGAGACTTTAACACGCCACTCTCACCAAAGGACAGGTCTACCAACCAGAGGATTGGCAAAGAAGCTACCGAATTAAGTGAGGCCATACTTCAAGCGGAATTAACTGACATCTACCGAGTATTTCACCCTAAAACAACACAGTACACATTCTTCTCAGCAGCTCATGGAACTTTCTCCAAAATAGACCATATCATAGTTCATGCAAGGAACTTAAGCAAATACAAAGGGATCGACATAATCCCCTGTATCCTATCTGACCACAGTGGAATCAAGCTAGCTCTCAATAACAAAGCATACCGCAGAAATTTCTCTAATACATGGAAATTGAACAGCACACTCCTTAACAAGGCCTGGGTAACAGAAGAGATCAGAGAAGAAATAAAGCATTTCCTAGAACTCAATGAAAATGAAAATACCTCACAAAGAAACTTGTGGGACACAGCAAAAGCAGTCCTGAGGGGCAAATTTATTGCCCTCAGTGCCCACATCAAGAGAATGGAGACAGACCAAGTAAATAATCTCATGTTGCAACTAAAACAGCTAGAAAAACAAGAAAAAATGGGACCTAAAGCTACTAGACGAAGCCAGATAACCAAATTGAGAGCAGAGATTAACCAATTAGAAAATCAGAAAACCATAACCAAAATAAACCAAACAAAAAGCTGGTTCTTTGAAAAAATAAACAAAATTGATGGCCCGTTGGCAAGATTAATTAAAAAAAGAAGAGAGGAAACCCATATTAATAGGATTAGGGATGCCACGGGAAACATCACAACACGTACCCAAGATATCCAAACAATTCTAACAGACTACTTTCAAAAGCTATACTCTCTAAAGGAAGAAAATCTGGCGGAAATGGATGCATTTTTAGAGAAATACAAGTTACCCAAACTGAGCAAAGAAGAAGTTAACCAATTAAATAAGCCAATATCCTATAATGAGATACAGGAAGCTATCAAAAGTCTTCCAACAAAAAAAAGCCCAGGACCAGATGGATTCACAGCAGAATTCTATAAGACCTTTAAAGAAGAACTAATACCCATACTCCTCAAGCTCTTCAGAGAAACAGAGAAGGAGGGAGCTATCCCAAACTCATTCTACGAAGCCAATATCACACTCATCCCCAAACCAGGCAAAGACCCAACCAAAAAGGAGAATTACAGGCCAATCTCCTTGATGAACACAGATGCAAAGATCCTTAACAAGATTCTAGCTAACAGAATCCAGAAACACATAAAAAAAAAATACACTATGATCAGGTAGGCTTCATCCCAGAGACACAGGGATGGTTTAACATACGTAAGTCAATAAATGTAATCCAGCATATCAACAGAGCCAAGGTCAAGAATCACATGATTATCGCCACAGATGCAGAAAAGGCCTTTGATAAAATTCAACATTCATTCATGCTAAAAGCTCTGGAGAAAACAGGAATAGAAGGAACATTTCTAAAAACAATAAAAGCCATTTATGACAGACCAATAGCCAATATTATACTTAATGGGGAAAAGCTACAACCAATCCTCCTAAAAACAGGAACAAGGCAAGGATGCCCACTGTCTCCACTCCTCTTCAACATAGTCCTAGAACCCTTAGCCAGGGCAATAAGGCAAGAAAAAGACATTAAAGGGATTCGCATAGGGAAAGAAGAAGTGAAACTATCCCTTTTTGCAGACGACATGATACTATACCTCCACGATCCCAAAAACTCCATCCCCAAACTTTTAGAAATCATAAGTCACTTCGGCAAAATAGCAGGATACAAAATAAACCCACAAAAATCAGTTGCCTTCCTATACACTGATAACGCACAGGAAGAGAGGGAAATAAAGGGAGCAACCCCATTCACAATAACCTCCCAAAAAATAAAATACTTAGGAATTAACCTAACCAAAGATGTAAAAGAACTATTTAATGAGAACTATAAAAAGTTAAAGAAAGAAATTGCAGAAGACACTAGGAAATGGAAAGACCTCCCATGCTCCTGGATAGGCCGACTTAATATAGTAAAGATGGTGATACTTCCAAAATTAATATACAAATTCAATGCAATTCCTATTAAAATCCCAATGACGTACATCACTGAAATACAGAAAACAGTCCAAAAATTTATATGGAACAACAAAAGACCTAGAATAGCCAAAACAATTCTAGGGGATAAAGATAATATGGGAGGGCTATCCATGCCGAACTTCAAACTCTACTACAGAGCTATAATCACAAAGACAGCATGGTACTGGCACAAAAACAGACCCGAAGACCAATGGAACAGAATAGAAGATCCAGATATAAATCCACAGGCCTACAGCCAGCTGATATTCGACAAAGGAGCCAAAGACATACAATGGAAGAAACACAGCCTCTTCAACCGCTGGTGCTGGGAAAACTGGGCAGCCACATGCAGAAAACTAAAAGTGGACCCCAGCCTATCACCATGCACCAACATCAACTCAAAATGGATTAAAGACCTTAACATTAAACCTGAATCTCTGAAACTACTGCAGGACAGAGTAGGAGAGACACTTGAACTAATAGGCACAGGAAGGAACTTCCTGAACAGAGTCCCAGGGTCACAACAAGTTGGAGAGAGACTCGACAAATGGGACTACCTTAAAATAAAAAGCTTCTGCACAGCTAAATCTATCGCAACTAAGCTAGAAAGACAACCAACTAATTGGGAAAAAATATTTACCAGCAATATATCAGACAAGGGGTTAACATCCTGTATATACAGGGAACTCAAGAAACTAATCCCTCCCAAACCTAACAAACCAATTACTAAATGGGCAAGGGAACTAAAGAGGGACTTCTCAAATGAAGAAATAAAAATGGCAAAGAAACACATGAGGAAATGTTCATCATCCCTGGTGGTGAAGGAAATGCAAATAAAGACAACCCTGAGATACCACCTTACCCCAGTCAGAATGTCCCACATCCACAAATCAGCCAACGACAAATGCTGGAGGGGATGTGGAGAAAGAGGAACCCTATTACACTGCTGGTGGGAATGTACACTTATACAACCACTTTGGAAAGCAGTCTGGAGGGTCCTTAGAAAGCTAAAGATTGACCTCCCTTACGACCCAGTCATACCACTTCTAGGCATCTACCCTGAACAACAGGAACCAATATACAAGGACACGTGCACCTCCATGTTTATTGCAGCACTGTTCGCAATAGCTAGGATATGGAAACAACCTAGGTGCCCCACCACAGATGAATGGATCCAAAAATTGTGGTATCTATACACAATGGAATATTATGCAGCCATTAGAAATGACAAAATAATGGCATTTGCAGGGAAATGGATGGAGCTAGAAGGAATCATGTTGAGCGAGGTAAGCCAAGAACGAAGAGACAAACGGTACATGGTCTCCCTCATAAGTGGATGCTAAATCCAAAAGGTTAGTGATACGACAAAACTAACAGGACTTAAGAAACAAAGAACTCCCGCTCATCTGGTTGAACCACTACTAAATATCCTCATGCTGCTGATCACAAATATGGTATATAACATGTGAACACTGTTATATATTACAGACTGTGGTAGACAATTTGCTCCAGGGAAGTTAGAATGAACTTGTGACTTTGAAATTATGTAATCATTTAATCACAATCAAAAAAAAAAAAAAAAAAAGAACCTCGGGGAAGGGAGGGAGGGAGGGGATGGTAGGGGGAAAACAATGGAGGGGGTAACAATGTTCAAGAGGAAGTGTACTCATAACCTCACTCATGTAACTGTGACCCTCTGTATAGTAGCTTTACAATAATAAAAAAAAAAAAAAAAGACAATATGGGAGGGCTATCCATGCCGAACTTCAAACTCTACTACAGAGCTATAATCACAAAGACAGCATGGTACTGGCACAAAAACAGACCCGAAGACCAATGGAACAGAATAGAAGATCCAGATATAAATCCACAGGCCTACAGCCAGCTGATATTCGACAAAGGAGCCAAAGACATACAATGGAAGAAACACAGCCTCTTCAACCGCTGGTGCTGGGAAAACTGGGCAGCCACATGCAGAAAACTAAAAGTGGACCCCAGCCTATCACCATGCACCAACATCAACTCAAAATGGATTAAAGACCTTAACATTAAACCTGAATCTCTGAAACTACTGCAGGACAGAGTAGGAGAGACACTTGAACTAATAGGCACAGGAAGGAACTTCCTGAACAGAGTCCCAGGGTCACAACAAGTTGGAGAGAGACTCGACAAATGGGACTACCTTAAAATAAAAAGCTTCTGCACAGCTAAATCTATCACAACTAAGCTAGAAAGACAACCAACTAATTGGGAAAAAATATTTACCAGCAATATATCAGACAAGGGGTTAACATCCTGTATATACAGGGAACTCAAGAAACTAATCCCTCCCAAACCTAACAAACCAATTACTAAATGGGCAAGGGAACTAAAGAGGGACTTCTCAAATGAAGAAACAAAAATGGCAAAGAAACACATGAGGAAATGTTCATCATCCCTGGTGGTGAAGGAAATGCAAATAAAGACAACCCTGAGATACCACCTTACCCCAGTCAGAATGTCCCACATCCACAAATCAGCCAACGACAAATGCTGGAGGGGATGTGGAGAAAGAGGAACCCTATTACACTGCTGGTGGGAATGTACACTTATACAACCACTTTGGAAAGCAGTCTGGAGGGTCCTTAGAAAGCTAAAGATTGACCTCCCTTACGACCCAGTCATACCACTTCTAGGCATCTACCCTGAACAACAGGAACCAATATACAAGGACACGTGCACCTCCATGTTTATTGCAGCACTGTTCGCAATAGCTAGGATATGGAAACAACCTAGGTGCCCCACCACAGATGAATGGATCCAAAAATTGTGGTATCTATACACAATGGAATATTATGCAGCCATTAGAAATGACAAAATAATGGCATTTGCAGGGAAATGGATGGAGCTAGAAGGAATCATGTTGAGCGAGGTAAGCCAAGAACGAAGAGACAAACGGTACATGGTCTCCCTGATAAGTGGATGCTAAATCCAAAAGGTTAGGTGATACGACAAAACTAACAGGATTAAGAAACAAAGAACTCCCGCTCATCTGGTTGAACCACTACTAAATATCCCCATGCTGCTGATCACAAATATGGTATATAACATGTGAACACTGTTATATATTACATACTGTGGTAGACAATTGGCTCCAGGGAAGTTAGAATGAACTTGTGACTTTGAAATTATGTAATCATTTAATCACAATCAAAAAAAAAAAAAAAAAAAAAAGAACCTCGGGGAAGGGAGGGAGGGAGGGGATTGTAGGGGGAAAACAATGGAGGGGGTAACAATGTTCAAGAGGAAGTGTACTCATTACCTCACTCATGTAACTGTAACCCTCTGTATAGTAGCTTTACAATAAAAAATAAATAAATAAAGATCATAGGAATCACCAAAAAAAAAAAAAAAAAGCTAAGAGAAAAAAAAAAAAAAAGAAAAAACATTATGGTAGATCATGTTATATTTCATTAACATGTTTTATTTATATGAAAGTCCAGAACAGGGAGTTCCTAGTATTTTTTAACTATTAATTGGTATGGTTAGTCTTTCTAATTTGAGTTTACACAATGGCTAATACTGTTGTATCTCTTTTTATGTATTAATTTGCCATCCATTTAACCTCTTTGGAAAAGTATCCTTTCATATATTTGGCTATACTGGATCTTTTATAGATTTTGTATTAGTCAGCTTTCTATCACTATAACAAAATACCTTAGGTCATGAAATTACTAAGAGGTTGGCCAGATGCAGTGGATCATGTTTGTAGTCCTAGCTACTCAGAAGGCTGGGAATAGAAGGATCACAGTTCAAGGCCAGCTTGTGGAAAAAAGTGGTCACAACATTTCCATCTCAACCAAGGAAGAACTAGATACAGTGGCACAGGACAATCACTGTCCAAGCTGACCCAGGCAAAAAGCAAGACCCTATTGGTAAAATAAAGCAAAAAATGACTGGGGACAAGCTCAAGTGCTCAAGTGAAAGATCCTGAGTTCAATCCTGAGAAGGAAAGAGAAGGGGGGAGGGGCGAGGAGAAGTAGGGAGGGAAAAAGAAGGGAGGAAGGGAGGGAAAGAGGGAGGAAGAAAGAAAGACTAGTTTGTTTTAGTAGTTATAATCCATGTTCATGGTTTTAGGCCTTTGGTAATGACAGGAAGCACACATATGATACACAGTAGTGCAAGGAACAAAGAGAAAAAGGAAGGAACTAGGATTCCACAAAACCCTTGGATGGAAAACAGTGATGACTAAAGGACTTTGCATAGGCCTTATCTCCTAAAAGTCTATAGCACTTCCAAAGACTACCCTGGGGACCAAGCCTTTCATACACATATCCTTTACAAGCTATGGCAGTGCCCCCAAACAGCAATCAGTAGATATACATCTTTGGAAGTGTTTTTTTAAAAAAATATCTATGTGTCTCAGTCTTCTCATCTGTGAAAAGTATGTTAATAAAATAAGGCAGCCAGCTGCCAGTGGCTTAGGCCTGTAATGCTTACTACTCAGGAGGCTGAGATCTGATTATCACGGTTCAAAGCCAGCCCAGGCAGGAAAATCCATGAGACTCATCTCTAATTAATCACCAGAAAACCAGAAGTAGTACTGTGACTCAAGTGGTAGAGCATTCATTTTGAGCTGAAGAGCCCAGAGACAGGGCCCAGGCTCAGAGTTCAAGCCCCATGACCAATAAAATTTTTAAAAAGGAATTATTAAGCACTTAGCATAATGTATAGAATCAACTAAATACTTAGTATCCAACTATATTGCCCAATATTACAAATGTGTTCAGTGCTAGAATTCTAATTTCACAAACATTACTATGTCCTTTATGTAGTAATTTAAGCCAGTAGTGCCAAGGACATAATAAGAGTTGGTATATAAAAAGTTTAGATATTATATGTGATAAGATGTTAGGCTGGAAATATAGACTTGCTTGTCCTGGCATTTACTCTCCTCTTAGTCTTTCTCATAGCACCTCAAATTTACTCATCAAATTAATTTTATTTTCAGGCTTCTAAGTTTTCTTTCACTTATACATGGCAAAAACAAACTCAAACTTAAGGAGAAAGGAATTTATTGGTTTACATAATAGGAAGCAGGGACATCCAGGGGCAGAACTGAATTCAAGTACATTTTCAAATGTCATTTCTTTCCAACTTTTTCTATGGTCCCTTTCACTCCTACTGAATTTTACCAAAATGGGAGGGCAAGATAATCTCCAGATTATGTCATCTCAATTTAGTGGCCCCAGGAGGGGGGAAAAACACAAAAACCTCTTTTCTCTCTGACTCTCAGTTAATCTCTCTCAACCTACATTTTTAAATCTATGGGATTTCTTCCACAAATTATATAGGTTATGTGGGTTTTTTCCCCTAGGCTTACAAGATGTATATCTACTGATTGCTATTTGGGGGCACTGCCATAGCGTGTAACAGATGTGGGTATGAAAGGCTTGGTCCCCAGGGTAGTCTTTGGAAGTGCTATAGACTTTTAGGAGATAAGGCCTATGCAAAGTCCTTTAGTCATCACTGTTTTCCATCCAAGGGTTTTGTGGAATCCTAGTTCCTTCCTTTTTCTCTTTATCAAGATAGTACATACCTAATACTTTCAAGTATATATGATGTTCTTTCCTAGCCCTAAAATGTATACTTAGCACTTGAAATGGTCATCTACAAGGAACTAAATAAGCAAGGAAAGAGCTGGGAATGACATTCTGACTATCTCTCCTCGTAGGTGTCTTCTTCAAGGAAGACCCTTAAAGTATTAGTCTGATGAGGCTACTATCCCTATTCCTCCTACCCATAGCTGCTTTATGTTGCCAAGATGCTGAATTTCAGAGGAAACAGATTCATTTTCACACTCCATCCCTTTGCTTTGCTCTGACCTAATCCCTGGCCTTTTTGTTTGGGTTTGGGATTTGTTGTTGGTTTTTTTGTTTTGTTTTGTTTTTTGGGGGGTCTGGTCGTGGGGCCAGAACTCTGGGCCTGGGCGCTATCCCTCAGCTCTTTAGCTCAAGGCTAGCGCTCTACCACTTGAGCCACAGTGCCACTTCCGGCTTTTTTCTTTTTGCTTATGTGGTGCTGAGGAATCGAACCCAGGGCCTCATGCATGCAAGGCAAGTGCTCTACCACTGAAACACTTTCCCAGCCCTGTTGGTTTGTTTTTGAGCCAGGGTCTCACTCAGTTGCCCAAGCTGGCCTTGAACATGCAGGCTCAAGCATCCTCCTATCTCAGCCTTGCTCTCCTTCTAACAAAATCAGAATATGCTGCACCCAGGATGAGCTGTTGGTTTGTTATTTTGTTTGCTTATTTTTGGAATTCAGCAATTAATGGCTTCCCACTAAAGAAGTTTGAGTTAATATTTCTATGTATCCAAAAGGTATTCATCTGGAATATATTGTGTTCTAAAGAGCCGCTCTTTACTTCACTTTTCCTTAAAGTATTTTTGGTGGGGAGTGGAGGGATTAAAGTTAATACTAATTCTTGTCACCACCTGGAAGGTAGATTTTGACTGGCAGGCTGAACCTGCTCCAAGTTTTCTAGGGGCCTCTTCTGTAGCATGGCAATGCATCTGTGCCTTCCTGCATCATTTGTGCTTTAAAAAAAAATCACAAATGAATTTAGTTGTTTCACTGCGAGGGTGTGAGATATGTATATCCCCTGTGACACAGTTTGAAGAAAGCACACTGCGAGTGGGATAAGTAGGAAGGGAAGCAGGGATCTGCTTGTTCTTGTTGAACCAGGGCCTGTTTGGATTCTGATGGCAGGATGTCTGCAAATAGGCCAGTGAGGAGGATTTCTAGAATAAGTCAGTAAAGTTTAAAGCAAAACCCACCTGTAGAACAGCAAAATTTGCAGTGGGCAGCCACTGATCATAAGATCAACATTCTTAACTTTTAACTTTCTTAACTTTTGCCTACAATAGAAGGCAGAAAAATCTGCACACAAAGGAGTTCCTTGACTCCTTGAGCAGTTTTTGCACATTTTAGATAAGCCTAATCATTCCACCTCAGATGGAATAATTCAGATACTTTTAGTCCAAAAGTAAGTTTCATTTGTGGGGGAACTTGCAGATTTGTAAATACCATCCTCCTTAAATTGTGATGTAGAAAATGTTCAGTATTTTTCAAAAACTAGTGCTTGGTTTGTCTTTCTATTTTGAATCTTTCTAATTTGAGTTTTCCTAATGTAAATTGTTTACATTGAACTACATTAGCTATATATTCATTCATATTTATGAAAAACAGGATTACATGTAGTAGGGGAAAATTAGGGGCAGAAAGATAGTCCCTAAGGAAGAACAGTTGTTTCCTCTTGGATTAGTTGGGGCTTTGGCACTTAAGGGATAGTGATAGGATTTGTGTCAGGGTTTCAATGTGCTAACCTATCTGAAGTTCTTTTCATCCTGTAGTTTGTTACTGATCAACCATCCTCCCTTCCATCTGCCTTCTTTTATAGTTAAATTTAGGATCACAGAAGTTTTGCCTTATGATTCATAAAACTGGTATTTCACCATAGTTACCTGAGCATTACTAGAGCTCAGAGGGAGGAAAGTTCCCTTCCTGTGTAGTGTAGAACAGGGAGTTCTATTTTAAGGGCTCGCTATACCTCTCTCCAGGCCTTTGTGTCCAGTTCTGTTGGTAAGTTAGGGATTTGAAAGGCCCAGACTCAGGCAGACCTCTTTTTTCCCTGTTAATGTCCATATTAATACCATAAAATAACAACTCCACTTTAAGGAAATAAGAACATAGTTTATTCAAAGTCAAATATGAGTGATCATTCCTGACAACAAGGACTCAAAGAAAAATACCCTGGATGTTCTACCGTGATACTTTTTCTTTCTTAAGATTTGATCAGTTGTTACCTTATAGATACTTTTTTTGAGGGGGGATTGATTCTGGGACTTGAACTCAGCACCTGGGCACTGTCCCTGAGCTTTTGTGCTCAAGGCTAGTGCTCTTCCACTTGAGCAGTTTCACTTCCAACTTTTAAGTGGTTAACTGGAGATAAGAGTCACAGAAAATGGAGAGAAAAAGGGTAAACAAATGTATTGGTGGTACTAAACACTATGTTGAAAATGAGCTATACAACTTGAGGGTGGGAATGGGAGGGAAAAACTGGGAGAGCACAAGAGAAGAGGTGACATTGTTCACAAAGAAATGTACTCATTACCTCAATTAATGTAACCCCTCTGTACATCATCATCAAAAAGAAGAGTTTCACAGAAGGTTTAATATGTTTAAGCTGTCTATATATTCTATATATTAGAAATTTGTCTGATGTATAGTTGGCAAAATAAATCTTCTCCCATTCTGTAGGCTGTCTTTTTAATTTATTCATAATTCCTCTGCCATGCAGAAACAAGGTTGATGCAATTCCACTTATCAAGTCTTTTTTGTTGTTGTTGTTGTGCTTCTAGATCTTTACTCAGAAATTTTCTACCTGTTCCAAGGAGTCCTAATGTCTTTCCTGCTCTTTCCTGTATTAGTTTCATGGTTCCAGGACTTACATTGAGGTCTTTGATCCATTTTGAATTGATGTTGGTGCATAGTGATATATGAGGATCTAGTTTGAGTTTTCTGCATGTGGATATCCAATTTTCCAAGCACCATTTGTTGGAAAGGCTTTCTTCCATCCTCTGATTTTAGGGTCCTAATTCAGTATTAAATGGCTAGGGTTTATTTCTGGGTCTTTATATCTGTTCATTGTTCCTCGGGCCTGTTTTTGTGCCAGTACCAACCAGTTTTTATTACTCTAGTCCTAGAGCTTGAAATTTGGTATTTTTTTTATCTCCAGCACTACTTTCCCTGCTAAGAACTGCTTTTCCTATTCCGAGTCTTTTGTGGTTCCATATGAATTTTTGGATTTGCCTTTCTTTATCTTGAAGAATGATGTTAGGATTTTGATAGTTATTGAATTGATACATGGAGTAACAAAGACACTGAATCTTTGGTTCTAAGTTTCTTACTTTCTTTGTTCAAGGGCTTTCTGATAATTGGCCAACATCATCTTTAGAGAGACTGAAACTTGTGCAGATTCTGATTTGGGGCCTCAGATGATAAGACACAGTAGTATCTGTTATTCTAGGAATATCCTTTTCTCCACTTTTTACAATAATCAAATTAAAAACACTCAGATCAGCAACACCCAACATATTTTTGCTTTCTCTCTATAGTTCAACATGGTCTGTAACAGGAGTGCCCCATTCTCAGCTGCAGGTAAATTTGGATAAAGGTTAAGATAGCTTGCTTGTTCCCAGCACTGATTCAGACTACAAAACCCTTCTATTTATCACCTAGAACATCAGCAACAACTCTATAGTTACTCAATTCTCACAAAAAGTACAAAATTGTTTCACACATGATTCCATGACTTTCTAACAGCCAGTGGCGAGGACAGAGATACTCAACTTCAGCTTGAGGGACCTGCTTACCCTTAGCAATACAAAAAAGTCACCATGGAAAGTCCCGAGGCAATGTGTTTACAAATACATAGATGGGTCCTCAAGTAGGCAGGCTGTTTCTGAAAGGTAGGGAAATCTAGTGTAGGATTCAGATGCTATCACATTCTTAGTTTTATCACCTTCTTAGGTTTATCAGGCTTAGTTGTACATTCTAAGAGTTTTATCTAAAGGTCAAAGATAGTAAATAGTAAATAGCTACTGAATGGGGCTAAAGATAACTATAGCTCTGGATCTATAACATTCCCTCTCAACACAATCACAATATTCTACTCAGCCAAGGTCAAGTGGTCTACAGGATCTTAATACAGATACAGCTTCTGAGAACTGCTCAGTATTCCACCTCTGCTGGCCATCTGAGAGTAGGAAATAGGGGAAAGGGGGAGGGTGGGGTCAGCAGCTGAAAGGAAGGAGAGACAGGCTCTCAGTGGGTCTCAGAAAAAGGATATTAATATATTAATGTATTTATTGACATGTTATGATTAAAGTCCCCAAGTGAAAACTGAGAGACAGCTGCACACAGAGAATAGAGGTAGTGATTAGAAAAATTAATTAGTGTTTTGTAGATGTTTTGCATTTCTACAGAGCTCTGTATTTACAAAGAATTTTGTAAACACTTACTAACTCTGCCCCCTACACACACACACACACACACACACACACACAGAGCCTTTTGACAAGAACAGCATTACTAAATATGTTTCTTTGTCCTCCTCAGAACTAGACTGCAGTGACCACATAATAGGATTGAGGATATAATATCCTCCTTGCAACTCTTTTACTCACAGTGTGCTTTGAGAATCCAAATAATGAGAACTGAATATTATCTTACCCTGTAATTTTACTAGGAAGAGTAGCTCATGAAGATGGCTCAGTACTTGACTAAACTGAAAAGGATATCATACGTAAGTATCTATAGATGATATTAATGTTATGACTTGAATTTTCTTCCCAAATTTCCCTAAATTCACACATAAATGATATTTGGAGGTGGAACCTTTGGAAACTTAGGACATAAGGGCTCCCCTTTGTAATGGATCCATTTGGGAGTAATGGTTATCACAAGAATGGTATTGTTATTGAAACATGCTGTCTCCAGAAGATCCTCTCTTGATGCCAAGCAGATGCAAGCACCAGCCTCCAGAGGAACAAAATAAACCTCTGTTCTTTATAAATCACCCAGTCTCAAAGTTTGCTATAGTAACCAGTCTATTCTGGTTCCCTCAAGCTTTTCTATTGTAAAACACATATAACATAAATTATGCCATATTTAACCATTCTCAAATATACAATTTAGTGACATTAAGTACATTCACATTCTTATGCAACCATAACCATTATCCATCTCCAGAACTCTTATTCTTTTGTAAAACTGAACAATAAGCTGAGCACTGGTGGCTTATGTCTAAAATCCTAACTACTCAGGAGATAGTCAGTAGGAGGCTGAAATCAGATGATTGAAGTTCAAAGCCAGTCAGAGAAGAAAAGTTTCAAAATACCAGCAAAATGCTGGACTGGTGGTATGGCTCAAATGGTAGAGTTCTAGCAGTGATCAAGTGAGCTGAGTGAAAACAAAATGTTCTGAGTTCAAGCCCTAGTACCAGTTAAAAAAAAAACAAACCTTAACAATGGCTCTGCATTCTTCCTTTTCTCCAACCATGGGTACTCACCATTCTGTTTTCTGATTTTGACTTCTCTAAGTACTTCATATAATTGATTGAGCTCATATAATATTTCTTTTTGTGACTGGTTTATTGCATTTAACATAACATCTTAAGGGTCATCCATATAAAATTTCCTCCTTTTTCAAGGCCAAATAATATTTATTTTATGAATATATCACATTTTGCTTATACACTCACCCACCAATGGAGATTGTAGTTGCTTCCATGTTTTAAGTATTGTGATATTATGCTGCTGTGAAAATAATGCCTCAAGATCCTATGTGAGTTCTGTGAGCATATAACCAGAATTACTGGATCATGTGGTAATTCTGAAAACACAACATACTTTGCAATTTAGAAGTATGTGAAAGAAAATATTTAAGTTTTGAAATAATATACTATATCATACTGAAGTTATGAAACATATCCATAATTACTCATATTACTTCCTTGAAATCACTTAGTGTATACTTGTACATAATGTCAGGCCCTTAATCCATGTGAAATTTAACAGTGTTCAGCTTACGCTATTGAGGTTATAAAGTCAGGCACCAGTGGCTCATGCCTGTAATCTTAGTTATACAGAAAGTTGAGATCTGCAAATCAAAGTTCAAAACCAGTCTTGTCAGGAAAGTCTATGAGACTCTTATTTCTAACTAATCACCAAAAAGCTGAAAGTAGAACTGTGCTTTAAGTGGTGGAGAGCTAACCTTGAGCAAAAAAAGATCAAAGATGGTACCCAGACCCTAAGTTCAAGCCCCAGGATCAATGAGCACGCACACACACACACACACACACACACACACACACACACACAATTGAGATTATGTACATTAAGAAAAAAGCAATCATGATAACCATTTCCCTGGATTTTTATGTAGTTAGATCTCAGATAAATACAGATACCAGAAGCCTGCCCATTTGTCCTCTACAGAAACTCAGGGCTGAAACAGACTTACATATCCTGTCTTTGACCCTCTTACAACATCCTTGCTGCCCCAGAATGGAAATAAAGGCTCTGTTTCCTGCCGCTTAAGCCCAGCATGGGGTTGTAGATAGCACAGCAGGATGGCTTCAGAGCAAGAGTATAGCTCGTAAAGTCACTTGGCCCTCCCTTAACCCACCCTTTGAAGGGACAAGCTAAATGGGGGAGGTGCTGTGGCCTGAATATTTGTTTTCTTCCCAAGGTCATAGGTTGAATGGTACCAGTGTGGAGGCACTGAGAAGTGAGGCCTTTGGGAGAGAATTAGGTCACGAGGGCTTAGATCTCATGAATGAAATTTTAAGAGACCCAAGGGCACTTTTCTGCCCCTACTGTAACTGTGAGCAAAGTGAGCAAGGCCTTACCAGCACCCGATATACCGACACTATCTGGTCTCTTAGACTGTCAAATTACCTAGCCTAAGACATTTTGTTAAAATAGCCCTAAATAGACTAAATCAGGGCATATTTGCCATGCTGACAAAAGCAGAGAAAGACGAGATGCCTGAAATACACAAAGCCTCTGATGATTAGGGAAAAAGTCCTGGAGATCGAAACTGAGGTTCTCACTGCTGCCTTTCCACTCCTAAGCAATTTCTGGAGAAACAGTTCTTGCCATACCACAACATAAACTTTAGGTCCACCAGGGGGGACCTTTGTTCTCTCTCGGTGCACATGTAGCCCCTTCCCTAGAAGTCCCCGACCAGCATCTATAACCCAAGTTGAAGGAAGGAGGCCAGATCTAGCCGGCACCATTTTGGCCACATGGTGGATGGTAGTGTCTTCATGCTGGGGGAAGGAAATCGCCCTCCCCCCCACCATCACCTGCCTCCCAGGTAATGGGCGTGCCCGGACCCCTGATAGGTTACTGAATCTGTCAGTTTAGTGCCTGGAACTGGGAATTTCCTGAGAATCTGCCCACTGTGCCGACCTATTTAGGCCTGGACCAGCCTAGCCGCCAGGACTCTATGCCACTTCTATGTTCACGATCGTGTCCTGTGTCCTGGCTCCTGGCTCGTCTCCAGTCATCATGGAGTCCCAATTCAGTTCTCCATTTGGAGCTGAACAGACTTGTTGATATTATTACTGTTATTTCTTTCCTCTTTAGCATGTTTCCTAGCTGGGTTATGTGTATTTGCATGCTGCAGGCCTTTTTAACAACTGGCGGCCTGCAGCCTGTTAACTGTGTAATAACCACTCCAATATTCTATTAAAATGTGGCTTCTGGGATGATTTACCTACAACAAGGTAACTGGTGCACCTGAGGGCAGCGAAAGGTCCCCAGGCTCTGAGGTCATGTCCTTACCTGCCCCAGTCAAGCCTCCTTGTTCCCAAGCTCTGAGGTCATTTCCTCTTCCTCTGAGGCCAAGTCCTCATCAGCTATGGCCACACCCCTGCCCCCCCTCATATATAATCAGTCTCCACCATAAGTTGCCCCTCTGCACACTGCAGCTCCTGTGGCCAGGCAGTTTGCTCTCCCCACAATAAACTCTCCTGCCTGAACGACGTAGTGGTCTCATTTCAGCGAACTGTACAATACACACTTATATTTTCATTTATTTTAGGGATTAGTTTTATAGGTTGAGTACAAAAGCAACATCCCTTCAAGAAAATCTTTAAAACGAGTTAATTTTGAGTTTTACAAGGTTTTTTTTGGGGGGGGTCCTGTCGTGGGGCCTGAACTCTGGGCCTGGGCGCTGTCCCTCAGCTCTTCAGCTCAAGGCTAGCGCTCTACCACTTGAGCCACAGCACCACTTCCTGCTTGTTTCTTTTTTGCTTATGTGGTGCTGAGGAATCGAACCCAGGGCCTTATGCAGGCAAGGCAAGTGCTCTACCACTGAACCACCTTCCCAGCCCTCTACAAGGTTTTGAGTTTGGCTTTTTTTTCCCCCAGCTCATCTTCCCAGGCTGAGTTCTTGTCTAGATATTTCCAATTTGGAATGCAGTTTCTCAATTTCTTACCCTGCAGACACCAAATCAAGTTTATGTCCCCCCCCCTTTTTAAGTAAGCATTGGAATTATAAAATTGAAAAAGCTCATCTACACCATATCCTTGACTCTATCTGAAAGATTCTTTGTCCAGCTTGTCAGTTCTATGATGGAAAGATTCCACAAAACAAGTCATCTGATTACTAGAAGTCTTCAAAAATACCAGGAATACATGGCCCTGATCTTTATGAAAATATATTTGGGGCTCTTTTGTTCTTTCTAGTCTCTTTCTTTATCCTGCTATGGAAGTGATTACTGTCCACAAAGCTCCTAATCTGGATACTAGGCCCTGCAGGATTCTAGATGAATGCTTTATTTAGGGACAATGTTTCTGAACCTCTGTCAGAAATCCTGTAAGGGCAAGGAATAAGAGATGGTAAGCATTTCAGAAGACAACTCCCAAATGGTGAGTCAGATCTCATGTTCCTTCCATTTTAATGAAAGAAAAATAGACCAGGTCACTCCCTGAAATAGATACCCAAGGCCTGAGGTTGTAGCTGAGAAATCTGCACAAGCAGAGGGCTCCAATCAGCTACTGTGGACTTCAACTCTAGACTGGGATCAAGCCCCCAAACCTGGTTTGGGGGCTGACCAACATTTTTTCTTCTCTATTTCTATATGGAAATACTCATTTCACTTTTAAAGAAGAACACCAAAATGTCATTTTTTCCTATGATGATGATGTTACACTAGAAATGTAGGAGTGTGAAATTTGTAATGTTATAGACAAATTTAGTATGAAATGCAAATATCACAGCAGAGTAGGCTGGATATCTAAATCTTAGTTGAATTCTCTGAAATTCTCCTATGGCTAGTTAGTTCAGCTGACTTACAGGGCCCTAGTATTAGAGACTGAAATAGAAGGGTAATAATATTAATCTGGGAACAGTTTAAACTTCATAAAATTTCTCCAGCTCTCCTTACATTCACAGTTTTGAATATTTACAGTAGCAAATTCTCTCACCATAGTCTGTCTGGTACTTGATAGTGAATTTAATAGCTGTTACTTAAGGTAATATAGACTGCTGTTTTTGTTGGCCATGACAGCTTGAAGACATTTGATAACCTGCAAAACTGATTGCATCAATCCTCTGCTCAAAATCCTCCAATGACTCCCAGGGCCAACAAAAATAAAAGCTTATTATTCATTGTTTTGCTCATTTTATTCCTTCATTTTCCACACTTGTTTATTGGCTCATAGACCCTGTGTAAACTGAGATAAAACAGTAAAGAAGGCAGCTAAGAGAGTTCCAGAATTCTTAGAACTGCCAATTTTAATAAATTGCATTAAGCTATGTTTTTCCTTGGGTTGGGGTGTGGCTCAAGTGGTAAAGCATCTGCCAAGTGAGTGCAGGGCTCTGAGTTCAAACCCCAGTAACACATTCATACATGTATGCATATGCATGCACTGTGTATGTGCATCCACAGACACATACACACACTTTTTTAGACCATAAAAAAACCCTTGTGATTTTCCTTGCCATCTGTTATCAAGTCGAATATGAAATATCCCACATATGCTTCTATGTTGAACATTTGGTCCTAGCTGGGGCACTATTTTGGGAGGTTCTGGAAACTTTAGGAGGTGGAACCTAGCTGGAGGAAGCAGGTCACTGGGGAATGTGTCCTTGGGTAACTTGTTTTATCCTGCTCTCTCTCTCTCATTCTTTCTCTATCCCCACTCCCCCTCCCTCTCTCTTTCCCTCTCTCTGCTTCCTGTCTGCCATGAGGTACAGAAGCTCCTCCATCACATGATTCCATTGCCTTGATATTCTGCCCAAGTAACCATAGATTGCCCCACTGAAACTGTGAGCCAAACAAACCTTTTCTTCCTTAAATTTTGGTTTTTTTTCCTTGAAGGGTAGCAAAATTTATTTAGTAAAGCAGGGAGAAGCAGAAAGAACCAAGCATTCTCTCACTTCCTAGTCCCTAGTGTTCTTAAAATTATTTCCTCCTGGTAGGGGTACCTACCCCCAGCACATCCCCATATAGGAGGCAGAAGCAATGGAGCCTCCCTTAAGTTGTTTCTGTCAGATATTTGGTTACAGTGATGCAAAAGGTAACTAACACAACAGCCCATCTACAGTCATTTTCCCAGTATCAATTCCTGTTCCCCTACAACCGTTCCACCAATATAGTCCCAGAAAAGAGAAATGAAGGTTCTCTCTTAAGAAGGGAGCTTATTATAAAAGGGAAACCCTTTCCAGATAGAAGAAGAACAGAAAGTATCTTTTATTAAAGGTAGAAGTGTAGAAGGACAAAATAGAAATCTTCAGGTTAGGGAGGACAGTGATCTGAAACCTTAAGAACTTGGTAACAGCCCAGAAGCTTCTGCCTTCTTTGCCATTAGTTAAAAATCTGGAGCCAATTATGGGGGCCATCAAATAGATTTATATTAAGGAATAGCTGTGTGCAATGCTATCTTGAATAAAGAAAATTCAATGTCAGAAAATCTTTAAGACTGAGTTTGAACCATGTGTATCTACATCATCTTATGTAAAGGTTGAACATTGTTCAAACCTGTTAGAATTTATTCTAATTCTGTAACTCTTTACCAAGCAAAAAAGTTCCTAGTGTTCTTAAAACTATTTCCTCCTAATATACTCTGAGCTGGTAGAATAAACAACCATTTCCTTCTCTTTGAATCATGAGCTTCTGGTTTAGAACTCCACTGACAAGTTGAGTGAGCACCTACCCACACACATCATATGTACTTTCCCTTGTACACATACAAAATCATATAGGACCCCACAAAAAAAAAACCCTAATTACAAGGCAAAATGCTTCACCCACTGTAGGAAATCTATTTATGGATCCTCTTCCTTTGAAAATGTCTTAAAGATGGAAATGAGATTGCCAGCCATGCAAGAAAATTATCCGTAGAAGCTGCTCTGACACTGACTGGAATGTAGAGGAAATAGTTACCAAGCCCCCAGCGACTGCTGCTTGGAGGCAGTGTTTCAGAAACCATCTCAGAGGCTGTGAGTGGATGGAGAGTATTTCTGCTCAAGGAAAAATTTTAATGATGTCTAAAGATGACAACTTGGCTAGAACAAGAAGGGTATAAATGCATATCCATTAAGAAGTTCAACTAGAATTCAGGTTGGATTCTAGAAACTCTTATTTATTTCATATTCTCTGTAAGTGAACCTAGAGGTTGTCAAGTCCAGTACCCTATGCTGTGATTTAAATATGAACTGTCTCCTGCGGGCTTATACTTTGAATGCAGGGTCCCCAGCTGGCAGTGCTATTTTGGGAGGTTGTGGAACTTTGGGAGGTGGAGTCTAGCTGGAAGAAGTAGGTCACTGGAGGCACGCCTTTGAAAGTCATCCTGGATCCTCAGTCTGGTTTTCTCTCTCTGGGCTTCCTGTCCATAATAAGGTAAGTTGTTTTTGCCACCACCTTGCTTCCACCGCCCTGATGTTCTGGTTCACCATGGGCCCCGAAACACAGAGAGAAGTGTCCTTAGACTGAACCCTGGGAAAACATTCTTTCTCCCTTTTAGTAATTTCTGTCAGTTATGTGATCCCAGCATTTCTACTTTCTGTAATCAGTAGAAAAAAAAGCTAGGGGGGCTGGGAAAGTAGCTCAGTGGTAGAGCTCTTGCCTTGCATGCATGAGGCCCTGGGTTCGATTCCTCATCACCACATATGCAAAAAGAAAAAAGCCGGAAGTGGCGCTGTGGCTCAAGTGGTAGAGCGCTAGCCTTGAGCTGAAGAGTTGAGGAACAGTGCCCAGGCCCAGAGTTCAGGCCCCACGACTGGACCCAAAAAAAAAAAAAAAAAGAAAAAGAAAAAAAAGCTAGGGAACTTGTGTGTGTGTGTGTGTGTGTGTGTGTGTGTGTGTGTGTGTGTGTGTGTGTGTGTAGTGGGGCTTTGGACTATTCCTTGGCTTTTTCTGCTCAAGTTTGGTGCTCTTCCCCTTGAATCACATCTCCACTTCCACCTTTTTTCTGGTTAACTGGAGATGAGGGTCTGGAGGACTTTTCTGCTTAGGCTGGCTTTAAACCATCATCCTCAGATCTCATCCTCCAGAGTAGCTAGGATTACAGGAGTGATCCACAAGGGCCTACTTGTGAAGATCTCAGCCTGGAGGCATGCACTGATCTTCCTGATGGCCACCTTTTTCTCTGACCATGTGTCAATGTCATTGTACACAGCCCCATACACATTGTCTGGGACACATATGTCTTGGACAACAGCCAGACCTTGGGCAGCCTCCAAGCAGTCCTATTTTCATCAGGCTTATAGAAGCCCTTTTCCAGAGGAAGCAACAAGGCATCCAATATCCACTGCCCAGCACAGCAGCTCCTGTGGCTGCCTAGAGCTCTCCCAGCTCTAGAGGGCAGCATAAATATGAGGATTGTAGCCTAGACCAGCCTTGGCAAAAAGCAAGAGCCTATGTCAAAAATAACCACAGTATAAAAAGTCAGTCGTGACTCAGGTGGAAGCGAGAGTTTTAACCCCAGTGCTGCATATATATGTGTATTTATATATATGCAGTATATATGCATATATGCTATATATACATAGATAGATGGATAGAGAGAGAGAAAAGAGAGAGAGAGAAAGAGAACAAGTAGGTAACAACTAATGATAGCTAGGAGATAGGTGGAGATTAATACAAACATGGCAGTATGGATGCTAAGGATAATGTGAACTTCCAGGATTGCTTGTGCTGGTCACAAAAGAGTGGTAAAACTAAGATTTGAATTCCAGCTTATTTAATTCCAAGGAAAGTATATCTAATTACCACATTATTTGGGTAAATCTGAGAGTTACATAAGACAGTCTTTGCTGTGAGTCCTCAGAATATGAAGGATCCTTGTTTTTCTAACCTTGCTACTAGGGATTGTATGCCAAGCAGGTGTTGTAATGCTGAGCTACACCCCTCAGCCCTATGAAGTCTCTCTCTCTCTGTCTTTCTCTCTCTCTCTGTCTTTCTGTCTCTGTCTCTCTCTCTGTGTCTCTCTAACATCAATTAGTTGTACAGGAGGTTTCATTTTAGCATGTCCATTTATGCATACAATGCATCTTGATCATGATCTTCCACCTCTGTTATTCTCCCTTTTCCCTTCCCAAGTCAGTCTTACCAAGTTTCCTTGAGGACTATCATCTCTGAATTAGAGTTATGGTTTTGGCAGACTCCAAATTCAAGTTTTTAATCCAAGCTACAAGGAGTTTCTAGGGTCTTCCTGAATGAGTTTCCCATTATCCATAATCTCTGAATGATAGTAAACTTTCATGTTGAAAGTATCATTTTTAACTTCACACTAGTCATTTGTAAGGGATGTCCAGTGGGATAATGAAGTCTGTGTGTGGGCAGAGGAAATGCATGCAATATGTCCATCATTCACATGTAGCATTTGCACGGTTCATAAAAGCTTAGAATTCTGGTAAGCCCATGATATATGGGACTTTGGCAGAACTCACTTTGAACATAAAATGAGCAGGCAGGAGAAGCAATTGACTTCCACATGGTAGTTGTGCCCAGATCAAGAAGTAAAATTAAAACCATTGACTTGGTTTTATTAGGTATTTCTACTGTTCTGAGGAATTAGCTACAAAATATGGGTTGTGTGATGTTGGTGATTTTGCATTAAAATGCTCTAATGTTTGCAGTTGAACTGTAAAATTCATGCAAATTGCTTAAAGTTCTCATTTTTCCTTGCTTTTCAACAAAGGAGCTAACATTTTCATTTCTACTGGGCCTAGCAATTAATGTAGGCAGGGCAAGACTCCCAGTGATTCTTATGTAAGGACAGGCTTGCAAGCAGCTGGAGCAGATGACCTTAAAAAGTCACACTCACTGAGACCAGGCAGAACTAGGAGGATGGGGTGGGAAGATGCTGCCCCCTAGTGTTGCTGGCTGCAATCTAGCAATATCTACTACACTGGTACATAGTGTACTATCCTGTTTGTGAATACTGGCAATACTATTGCATCTCAGTATTCTGAGACTTCCAATCTGACTCCCTGCATATTTTAGCCTTTGTGTGTTAACAAAGATGCTCCTGTTTAAAAAATGTGTTGGTGCTGAGCTGGGTGCTGGTGGCTCACGCCTGTAATCCTGGCTACTCAGGAGGCTGAGATCTGAGGATCACAGTTCAAAGCCAGCCTGGAAAGGAAAGTCCTCTCCAATCAACCACCAGAAAACCCGAAGTGGTGCTGTGGCTCTAAATGGTAGAGTGTTTGCCTTGAGCTGAAGAGCTTAGGGACAGCACCCAGAACCAGAGTTCAAGCCCCACGACTGAAAAAAGTGTTGGTGTTGAATTATATAGCAATAATTCATCTGTGTCCGGAGCACTTTGGTACATCTTAGGTGCATACGAATATATTCTTTTCATTGTTGTTGTTGGTTGTGGGGCCTGAATTCTGGGCCTGGGCACTGTCACTCAGCTCTTGAGCTCAAGGCTAGTGCTCTACCACTTGAGCCATAGCACCACTTCCAACTTTTTTCTGCTTATGTGGTGCTGAGGAATCGAACCTACCACTGAGCCACCTTCCCAATCCTCATGAGTATATTCTAAGTATGAGACACAGTGATGATCCTTTGAATAGTTTGCATGGAGAAGTAAGATCACATCAGTCAAGTAATGACAAAGATCTAGTAACCTTGCTAAATGTTCTTAATTTTTCTAATAGTTTTTACCTGTGGATTATTTTGAATTTTCAACATATAATTCAGATATTCTGTGAATTGTGGAAGCTGTCATTCCTCCTTCCCAATCTTTAATCCTCCCTTGTTTTTCATGACTAACATTGGCTAGAAACCCTGCCCTCTGAGTAACATATATTGAACGTAGAAAGGGGTTAGTAAATATATCTTTCTCATCATTAAGCCAGAGGTAACGCTCTCAACATTTCTACTTTAAGAAGTCATTCCTTGGAAGTGGTGCTGTAGCTCAAGTGGTAGAGCACTAGCCTTGAACTAAAGAGCTGAGGGACAGCGCTCAGGCCCAGAGTTCAAGCCCTACGACTGACAAAAAAAAAAAACAGAAGTCATTCCTTGGCTATTCATGGGGGGGAATTGTTCCAGGACTTTCCTGAAGATACCAAAATCTGCTTATGTTCACATTCCTTACATTATTTGCATATAACTTATTTTTTGCATATAACTTAATTATACTTTAATAATATCTAGATTACTAACAAAACTTGATACAAGTACTATCTAAATAACTGTTGGGCTATATTGCTTAGGGAACAACAAAAGAAAAACAGCCAGCCTGATAGAATTGTAGCTTACCAGTAGAGTGCCATCCTAGATAGAATAAGGCCCCGAGTTCAAGTCTCAGTACTCCTCAAAACAAAAACAAAAATACAACCTATACATGTGCAGTATAGATAAAAAAATTCACAATATTTTCTCTTGGTGCTTGGATGCATCTAGGGATACACCTAATCAGTTTTTTTGTTTTGCTTTCTTTTCCTGGGACTTGAACTCAGGGCCTAAGTGCTGTCCCTGAGTTTCTATTGCTCAAGGATGGCACTTGAGCCACAGTTATACTTCAGGCTTATTTTTTGGAAGCTTTTTGGAAATAATAGTCTCACAGACTTTATTGCCCAGCCTGGCTTTGAACTGTGATCCTCAGATCTTAGCTTCCTGAGCAGCTAGTATTATAGTCAGTGAGCCAGTGGCTCACAACCAATCAACTTATTGATTGGCCAAAGTTTTTGTAATGAATGTTCAATTTTATCAAATCATTTTTCTATTTTTGTCAATATAATCAGATGATTTTTCTTTCTGTTCTTCTCATGTGATTTGCAATAGTTGCTTTTTCTATGTTAAACCTGTCTTGTTCTTCTGAAATAAACTTAGTTTGGTCAGTGTGCTGTTTCAATGTATCATTGAATTTGGATGAAGAATATTTTGTTTAGGCCTGTAATATTTATTGTCCTAAATGAAATTATCTTGTAATTTTCCTTTTTCATATTATGGTTGTCAAGTTTCCAGTACCTTATGGTTGGTACCTGAATTAGAGACATTGATAATCCAGGTTGCCATTGTTCAATCAGGTACCAAAAGGATTCACCATGGAGTTACTCTCTGAGAGGCCATTCCTCTTTCCAGCTTGCTTACTGCTAGGGCCCAGACCATCAGAATGAACCACAATCCTAGGGTAGTTAACAGAGTACTTCTCTTATTCAGACACTTGCGTTCCCATTTCTGTTCTCTCGCTCCCACAAATCTGTCTAGTTTTCTGTTCTTCAGCCTCTTAGTTTTTGTCACTACCTTTAAGATTGAAGGACAATGTCAGGCTCATCTTGATAAGCTTCCATTCTCACCTGAGTTTTGGCCCCATAATTGCTCACTACTATGGTAGCTTTACAGTATCTTTCAGCAGATTTTTTTATTATCATTAACAAGTTATATAAAGGCAACTCATTTTGATGTGTCTATATGTGTGTAAACAGATTTGTAAAAATATATTTTGTCAATCTTTAGTAGTTAGGAGCAGAAAAGGTTATCTGAATCAACTTAATCTGTCATTGGATTGAAAACTATCTAATAATTTAGTTAAAATGTTTTTTAATTGTAGTATATTCAGAAAAATGAAAGAAATATACTCACAAGCTAACCCCCCAATCAAACACTGCTGTTAGTCTGGGGAAAAACTGAGGTGTTTTTTGGTTTGGTTTGGTTAGTTTGTTTTTTTTAAGACAAGGTCTTACTACAATTGAGATGATGGATGAGGTTGGGAGAGATGGAGAAGAATGATAAGGGTGGCACTGATCAAGGTGTATTGAGTTTGTAAACTGACAAACTGAATTATAACCCTTTTGTACAACTACTTAAAGATAATAGATGGGGCTGGGAAGGTGGCTCAGTGGTAGAGCGCTTGCCTTGCATGCCTGAGGCCCTGGGTTCGATTCCTCGGTACCATATAAGCAAAAAGAAAAAAAAGCCAGAAGTGGCGCTGTGGCTCAAGTGGTAGAGCACTAGCCTTGAGCTGAAGAGCTGAAGGACAGCACCCAGGCCCAGAGTTCAGGCCCTACGACTGGACCCCTCCCCCGCCAAAAAAGATAATAGAACTAGCTGGGCATCAGTGGCTCATGCCTGTAATCCCAACTAGTCAGGAAGCTGAAATCTGAGGATCATGGTTCAAAGCCAGCTCAGATAGAAAACCCTATGAAACTCAGCAAAAGCTGACAAGTACACTGTGGCTCAAGTGGTAAAGCACTAGCCTTGAGTACAAAGAAGCTCAGGCACAGCACCCAGGTCCTGAGTTCAAGGCCCAGGACCTGCAAAAATAATATTAATAATAATAGTATAATAATTAAACCACAAAGAAGACAAGTCTTGCTAGAGATCTTAGCCTCGGATCAAACTTGCCATCCTTCTCGTCTCAGGCTTGTCAAGTGCTGAGATGGCAAGAGTATTCTTCTTGTTTTTCTCTTCGGTACATTTTTACACAGCTATGCTCATGGTGGGCAAATAATTTCACATGCTGCTTTTCCCATAACCTTATTCTAATTACTTACTTACTGTAAATATTATTTTTCCCAAAAAAGCTATTAAATTCTGTTGGCTTTTTTTGTTCTCCCAAGAGAATCAGCATCTACTTCATACATTTCACAACTAGCCAATAAAGTGAAGTTGATAGATGGGTGGAAAGAAAAGTAGGCCTCTAGCCTGTCCGCTGGTCCTCTTGGTCACAGCTCAAAGTCTTGGACAATGGAGCTTTGGATTCCAGAAACAAGGTATGGGGGAAAAGAGAGGAAAGGCCTGGCCAGAATTAAAAGAATATTCCAGGATGGAAGCCTGATATGTAGCCAATTTTAACCCCTTCCTGATCTCAGCTGTGGGTCATGGAGCACAGTCTAACAGCTGATTTCCCTAATCCTTCCTATCTCTATGTACTCTGTACACCTGCCATCTTCTGCAATCATGCTAACAATGATACCCACTTCTGCCCAAGCCTGCTAATTAGTTGATGACCTTCTCTCCTCTCTTATGCTAAGGCCTTCCCTTTGAGTTGTAATTAATCTCTGGTTTCCCGCTAAACACCAACCTGTCTGGCATTTGGAACAGATGATTAATGAGTAGTATGTCACATGGTCCTGGATGAAAACAAACTCTCCCGTCATGACAGATACTATAATCCTCCTCCATCTACTGGAAACAAAGATTACCTGATCTTGGCAAGATCTGTTCTTTAGAGCAGCAGATCTCAATCTGACAATTTTCTAAAGCTCTAAGTGCTCCAGTGCATATTCCAGCATACATGCTGGAGCGTGAATCTTTTCTCTTCCACACAGCAAAATATGTGAGAGATGAAAGTGAGTGGAAGTGGCATGCCATAAATTAATCATCTTTTTCATCAGATAAAACATTTGGAAGGGCTGGGAAGGTGGCTCAGTGGTAGAGCGCTTGCCTTGCATGCATGAGGCCCCGGGTTCAATTCCTCAGCACCACATAAGCAAAAAAAAAAAAAAAAGCCGGAAGTGGCACTGTGGCTCAAGTGGTAGAGCGCTAGCCTTGAGCTGAAGAGCTGAGGGACAGCGCCCAGGCCCAGAGTTCAGGCCCCCACGACCGGACCCCCCTCCAAAAAAAAAAACATTTGGAGGGGCTGGGAAGGTGGCTCAGTGGTAGAGCACTTGCCTTGCATGCATGAGGCCCTGGGTTCGACTCCTCAGCACCACATAAGCAAAAAAGAAAAAAGCCGGAAGTGGCGCTGTGACTCAAGTGGTAGAGCGCTAGCCTTGAGCTGAAGAGCTAAGGGACAGCACCCAGGCCCAGAGTTCAGGCCCCACAACCGGACCCAAAAAATAATAATAATAATTGGACATTTTGGTACAATGTTATTACTTAGTAAATCTGCAAAGTTCTACTGCTTCTAGGATTTTTGGCTTACTATATAACATAAATTTAGAAATTTACCTTGTTATTTCTTCTATTTTGTTTCATTGTCTCTCTTTTTTGCTTCTGGGATGCCAGTTGCATACATATGTTAGCATTTTTTTTATTCCAATTAACTAGCCTAATAGCTGGAAGTGTAGCTCCATCCAGCCATGTACAGAGCATAAAACCAAGTATTCAAGCCACAGCACCTCAGATCCCAGCCTCCTGCACAGTTAGGGCTACAGGTGTGAAGCACTAGTACACAGCTTAAAGCTCTCCATTTCTAAGCCATAGTCATGTTCCTATGTGCTTCTTGGCTACATTTGCAGGAGAGGTGGCAGAATTGGTGGAGGGTCCTCTGACTCAGCCACTCCCTTTTCTTTCTGTTGTACATGCATATGCACACCAATACACAGCACTCTCCCTTAGCTCTTTCACTTAAGGCTGGTGCTCTAACACTTGAGCTACATACACCTCCAGTTCTAGCTTGTTGCAGGTTAATTGGATTAAAAGTCTAACAGACTGTCCAGGCTGACTGAGTTGCTAAACATTTCAGCCACTCTTTCTCACCAGGTAAATTATATACTAAAGCTTGTAATTTTCTAGGGACAGGTGACTGGATAGTTCTTATGAAGGAGAAACACAAGCCAATGGGGTAGTAAAGAGAAAGTGGGAAGTAGACACAGCTTGTGCATGTGGCACGTATAGATGCAGACTATGTAACCTTGACGCAGGACCGTACATCATCCACAGACTGAATCACCACTGCACTTCCCTTGGGAAACAGAAGGGCTTTGTGATGCAGTCTGCTTGGCTTGGTTCTGCCCTCTGTGAGGTGGATATGATAGGGTCCAGCACTGAGTGTCATTACTCATAAGGACCTTGAACTCATAGATAGGGGGATGGCTGGTTTCCTCATGCCAATAAGATGTAAACTATGTTGAGCCAAACAGAAGTGCTGTGGAGCATTGGATATCCCTTATATGCTTATGGCTCCATCTTTGTCATTATTCTAATTGTCTGGCACGTGACAAGGAGTTACCATGGAGTGAGGCATGAACCTAAAAAGAGATGCTGCCGGGTAGGGAGACGCTCTGATCTCAGCTGAACTAATTCAAATCTCAGAGAAACCTTTAAATCCTCTGTTTCTCCATATTTCTTCCATCCCTACATTTATACCATACATTAACTTTTAACTCAAGTGTTTATAAAAGAATAAAAGAGGGGCTGGGAAGGTGGCTCAGTGGTAGAGTACTTACCTTGCATGCATGAGGCCCTGGGTTCAATTCCTCAGCACCACATAAGCAGAAAAAACCGGAAGTGGCACTGTAGCTCAAGTGGTAGGGTGCTAGCCTTGAGCTGAAGAGTGAAGGGACAGCGCCCAGACCCAGAGTTCAGGCCCCACAATCGACAAAAAAAAAGAAAGAAAGAAAGAATAAAGTATTGGAGAAGTAAGGGAAACACACATGGTGCTTGCTTCTCTGAACCTATTTACCTTGTCCTCCAGACAATATACACTAATTGAAAACCCAAGAACTTCCCTATTTGGCTTGAGTTTAGAACTAAATATAAAAAACATAGGATTTCAGAAGTCCCCCTCCCCCGAATGGGAGAGCTTTCTCGTTGGAAAACTTTGTAAGCAGAAGTCTTTGGGTTGTCAGAAACACTCTTCCTTTAATTTGTTCAGCTTTTCCCCCTTGAGTCCATCTTCAGCTCACTGCAGGATTTGTTATGTGATTGGGGACAGGAGGAAAGAGAATAGATTTTGGTGGTTTCTTTTTTGGGTCCGGTCGTGGGGCCTGAACTCTGGGCCTGGGCGCTGTCCCTCAGCTCTTCAGCTCAAGGCTAGCGCTCTACGACTTGAGCCACTGTGCCACTTCTGGCTTTTTTCTTTTTGCTTATGTGGTGCTGAGGAATCGAACCCAGGGCCTCATACATGCAAGGCAAGCGCTCTACCACTGAGCCACCTTTCCAGCCCCGAGGAAAGAGAATAGAGAGCCTCAAAGTAAATCAAAGATAACCAGAGAAGGAAAGTATTGGGGTACAAAATTGGTGGAATGGAGGAAAAGGCAATGGACAGGAATATATAAAATACGGACAGGTACATAGAAAAGGAAAAGCACGTGTTTGTGATCTTTATCTCATTTTGGACACCAAAAGTGTGAAGTGTGAATGTGAAATAGCTTCACATGCTAATACTATTTTCTCTCACTTTTTTTTTTTTTTTTAGCATCACCGAAAGGTCAGGCAAAGGGCTAGAGCACCAAGAGGTAAAGTGTCAATCTCTTCTCTGACTACAGGCAGACTTCCCATGGTTCCTGTTCTTCTGTGACCCTTGGTGCCAGGAAATGTGTGTTATAACCACTTAACTTTTATGGCTCTGGATGGGAAAGCAGAACGGCCAAAAATTAGAAATGTTCCAAAATTCTCTTAATTCATTTAAGACTAAAGAATTAAAACAAGATAGATATCCTTATTTGTTGTTTACTAGTTTTCTGACCCTGTGAAATTCAGCTCATACCTTACCTAAAAAATTAGGTATAATATTGAAAAAATGATTTTTGGTAAGGGACAGCATGTTGTAACATGATATAAACAAACATGACTCTTACATCTTCAGTGCCCTAGGCCAAATAAAGGCCTGACTATTTTGCTTATTATAGGGTGTCCCTGAAAATACTTCCATAACATATAACACTGTGTCTTATTTCTCAGCTAGGAGATTTGCCCAAGGAGAAGCTGAGAAGCCCCAGAAACTGCTGTCTGTCATGAAAAGGTGATTTGTTACCCTTTGCAGTTTCCCAACTCCCAGCCTGGTCCATGATGAATTCTTGGTCTGGCATGGGGCAGGGATGAGGAGAGGGATAATGCCTGGGAAGAGACATACATGAAGGGAGTCTACGTGACTGGCTGAAAGGTTGCCCAGACAGCGTGAAGTTCAGGTGTCTCAGGAGGGAAAAGCCGGTCACCCAATTCTACTCTGTGCTAGGGTCACAATAGCTCTGCAATTCAGGATTCAACTAGTGTATCATTCACAAGAGAAATTATATGGGTTGAACTCAGCCAGGAGACAAATTATCCAGCCAAGAGAATGGATTCTGAATAAAGAAGTCATCAGGGTCACCTTCTCTTTACAGCTAGCTATGCTAGGGCAGAGTCCCAAGGCTGAACTTTTCTTACATTGGCTTCTGTGATCTGACTTCAGGGAGGTCACTTCCCGGGCCTTACACTTTCAGAGGAGAGTCTGCCATCTTATTCTTAAGGTTTCTAGAGAATAGGACTAGTTCTTAATATAATGGGTATAGTAGCATGAATATCCGCTACTTCTCAGAATGAGGAGCTCCTACAAGGAGCTCACTTTCCACAGTGTAGGCCTAGAGAACCTGTAGGACTGAGAATGGTGCAGTATCCCCAGCCACACTCTTCCAAGGAGGCAGAAGTCCTCTATTGTTAACAGTTGCCATGTTTCTCTTCCCAGCCAGGGCTGGCTTCCTCAAGAGAAAAGCGTGCGGAAGGTCCTGTGTGCAGATCCCCACTGCAAAATCTGCAACACTGTAGCTCTAGAGATTCAGGAGTTGTTGAAGGCTGACACCAACCAATTCTCCAGCACTTTACTGGGGCCATCTGATATAAAGAAGTTGCCCAGGTCAAACATGTCTTTTGAGCAGAATCTGGAGCCTCATTCCCAGAACTCTGGAGATATTTCACTGGCAACTATAACCCCAAGACAAACAGAACTAACAGAACATTTAGCTCAGCCAACCAATGTAGTCAGCATCCAAGAATACTGGGCTGATCATCTCCAACTAGGGCAGGACATTCAGTTGCCAGAGACGTCCCTGGACTCAGGGATGGTGGCTTCTTCAAGATTTGAGGGAACTATGATTACAGTGAATGAACAGGAGATACAGATCACTGCTAACTGTGCCCAGGGGAACAAACAACACTATCGTCTAAAGGCCCAAGACTCTTTTCTGCCGTTGAACTCAAAGATCACTAAACAGACACATCCTACAGCCTTGCACATAGGTTTATTCCTCCCTACCCACCTGGCATTCCTGTGTCCTGAAGTACTGAGGCTTCTTGAAGTACATGTAAAAAAATGGATCCACTTCCAGAAGTGGGGACTCCCTAGACGTGTGGAAAATTCTCTAAGGGAGCTTATGCCAGATCCAACTTTGTTTTGCCTATCTAGAAAAAACCTACAGACTTGCTCCTTCCCAAGTAGTACTTCTAAGGTTACTGCTCACATAATTGGTACCATACCCTACCAGTCCTGGCATTCATGTTTGGCTTATCAGCACACACAATCCCTCTGGGTTTCTGAGTGGTCTGTTACAAGCCTAGGGAAAAGAGTCCAACAAAACCAAAATTGTAAGGTACACCCCCTGCCCTGTAGAGCAGTGGCCATAATAAGTGGCCACCGTCCACTGCCTAAAAGACAGACTAATGACTCAAGGAGCAGTGTGTGGCAAAGATACCACCAGCTATTCTGTGGCCTACCTTCTCTACACAGTGAGTCCCTGGTTGCCATTTTCTTAGGCCCTCAACGACTCTCCAAAAATATGTCCAAGCTTTCTTTGAAGGATCTTCATCTCTTCAAAGACCTCTCCTACCTCCCCTTGCTGAGTCAGCCTGGCCTTGTGTTAGCTCAAGTTACCCCCTCCCCGCATTGTCCAAATGGGGAGTATTCAACCCAGCATCAAGAGGCTCTGATCACCGTCCCAATTCTGACTCTGGCTGAGTGTGAAGCCTTAGAATGGCACCTGCTGCAGAGGCAGCTCCAGCTTCAGTGGGGCCTGCCAGCTGCCTTCCATCGATCTCAGCATGCCCAGAGCCCCATGCAGTGTGAACTGTGTAACAAAGTCAAGCCTTGTGAGATTGTGAAAGCTTCCTGGTCAGGGAAGCCCTTCTCAATCCTCACCAGAGAACTCCACTTCTTCCCAGAGCATGCCCACAAGCTACTGGGATTCCACCTCCAGAAACACTTGATGCACCTTCGCTGGGGCCTGCCTGAGAAGATACAGAAGTCCATCCAGTTGCTTCTTTCCTCCACTGGCCAGCAGCCCCTGTCCTTGAGCAACAAAGCCCTACCCAACATGAGCATCTCCCAGCCTGGGGCACCAGAGGCTAAAGGAGATGGTTGTCTCTTCTCCCCCATGATTTCACAAGTGTCTGTCCCCATGCCACATTTTTTTGTCCAAGCTCAGGCAATGTTGCAAAGCCACATTGATTCCAAATGTGGGCAGATTCACCAGGGCAAGGTCCCTGATCTTGTATATAGTTCCTGGGAATGCAGAATTGCTGGGGTGCTAGCAATGGCTCCCTTCGCTGACATGCTGCATGGGCAGCCTCTGGAGCTGCAGGCAGCAAGTGAACTTGATCTATATCACAAAGTGACACCCTGTAAACCAGTGGCCCTTGGCCAGCAGCAACAAGCCTTATCAAATACTACTACTAAACACCATCAGCTGCTCCAAACCCTGCCTGAGGAAACCATTGAGAAACTGGAGACAACTTTACGGCATAAGTATCTGGCCTTTCTGTCAGGCCTGCCTGTTGTTTACTATGTGAGTCTCTCTAAAGTCAAATGCCCAGCAACCACTAGCCAACCTATCATCACAGATATGGTGCCTATGCCTATTAAAATCCCACCAGAGCCTCTGGCTCAGATGCGCTCCCTTGAAGCCTCATGTAAGAGATCTGGACCATGCTTTCAAGATGATAAACCTTGGAAAGACACTGCAGAAAAGTCCCAGCCTGAACTGCAGGTGGAAGCAAACACTAAAACATGGTCTCCAAAGGGAAAGATATATTCTGCTGGCTCTTCATTCAAAGTGCATATGCTTGCAAACTTAAATTTCCACCTGAAGAAAAAGGTCCTAGAGATACGATTGGGAATTCCTGAAGGTGCAAGGAAGTCCAGGAAACCAAATGTAGCAGTTCCAGAGAACAAATCAACACAGGAGTGTCCTCAGAGTAAGAAACACCAAGGAAACACAGTGCTCCAGGAACTACCCACCCCTCTATACTCTCCTCCTGCCCCAGCTTCAGAGTGGCTCCACCCTAAAGAAAAGCAGGCCACTGAACCAGATGCAATGCAGCACAACCAAAGGCACCCCAGTCTGAAAGCCATGCCCCCTAGTTTTGTCCCCTGGGTCTCCAAGATCCCCCAACCTTATGAGGACATGACTGAGGCTCAGGTGTTTTATGTTCAGGTTCAGACCAATGTGAGCCACCCCAGCCTGGAGAAACCCAGGAGCCCTGAGCCCCAAAGCCCTGGGAAAAGCAAGGCCTCAGCCCATGTGCCCATGCTGGCAAGAAAGAGAGAGGACCAACCAGAGAAGCTTGAGGCAGCAGGAGACTTTGGAGGAAGAGATGCTGGGTTTGAGGACAGACACCATTCCGAAGTTCAGAGGCCAGTGGGGATCCTCCTGAACAAGACACCCCAAGGCTCATGGCGATGGAAATACGGCTTTCATCCTGTGAAGCCCTGCCAACAAAATTCCCAAGCTAAACTCCCAAAGCCACTGTCAGGAGTTCCTAGAAGAAGAGAATCTGAGCCTGACTTGCTTCACAGACAAACCAAGCCAAATGGCATCCTCTCACCTGAAAGGACCCCCAACAACGCGCAGCCTGTGGCAGCCCACGCTCCCCAGGGCCAGCCTTTCCTGGACCAACCAACTCGGGATCAGCTTTTGCAGAGCCCAGCTTGCAAAGGTCAGGTTTTGAAGGGGCTCATGAGGCCGGCCCCTGCTCACAGGGAGACCAGACTTGCAGACACTGGCCTGAGAAGTAAGACACAATCCTTTCTATACTGTGTGAGCCCCGAGATGAAAGGCAAAGGGCACCTGGAATCTACATTTTCTACAGCTGGTAAGGAAGCCAAACCCAGAATGGAAAATGTCCTTAGCAGCCTGGCTCATGCCCCAAGTCCCATGAAGAGAACCGAGACAAAGAAGCCAATGGAGCACCCCAAGGTCCAGCCTGATCCTACTGAGAGCCCAGTGGGCACAGCCTCCTTCTTAGCTGGTCCTCCTTCCCCAGGCAATAAGCTTCGCCTGCGCTCCAGACCACAAGGCTCTGCCTCAGTGCTGGGCCAACCCCTCCACTGCCCTCCGTACTGCCCTCTAGTGCCTAAATAAACACAATTGATCAGAATGACAAGTTCTTCTGTAATATACAGGAAAGGTGGAGGGCATCACGCCAGGGATTTTAGACCCAGGCCATAACACTAGGATTTATACTAGGATTTATACATGTCAAATCCAGTCACTCACCCCTGTAGGTCAAATAAAGAGGCAAAAAGGACAGAGATTTTCTATGGCAGCCACAGAAAGACTGAGCTTTAGTATACTTCAGCCATCTTCCAGATACAAGCATTTCCCTTGGATTTAGTAGGGAGAATGGAACAGAGGTGAGAAGCTATGTCACAGGTGTGTTCTGAGGTGGTTAGAGATGGTCTGATAATACATCATCTCAGGATGAGTCAGGTGGAGCTTTGTTGCAGTAAGGGCCATTGACACCTGGCAGGTTGTTCAGCACTTGCATTGTGAGACAGTTACATAATGACTACAGCAGAGAATGGCTCAGGGCAAAGGCATAGATGCAAAATGGAGATTGGGCTGCCAAGCTTTTAAGATGATGACTTCAAGAGAAAATGGAAGTTGAACATGGTTGCACATGCTTGTAATACCAATACAGGGGAAGCTGAAACAGAAGGATCTTGACTTCAAAAGTATCCCTAGTTGTCATGAGACAACAGAGAGTCATAAACTCATAAACAACAAAGAGTTAAAGAGAAAGGTTCTGGGCATGGTAGCAGATACCTGTAATCCCTCCACTCAGGAGGCTGAGGAAGGGAGGATCCTAATTTTGAGGCAAGCCTGGGCTTATATATAATGAGTTGTTCTCTCAGAGTGAGATGGGGAGATAGAGAAAGAGAGACAGACAGACAGACAGACAGACAGAGAGGCAGAGAGAGACAGAGAGGAGTGGAGAGACAGAAAAGAAGAGAAGAGCAATTAGTAATAGAAAATGTAATGAAGCTGAGAGCCGGTGGCTCAGACCTGTTGTACTAGCTATTCAGGAGGCTGAGATCTGAAAACTGTGGTTTGAAGCCAGCTGGGGAAGGAAAGTCCATGAGACTCTTATTTCAAATAAACTACTCAGAAGAAGCTGGAAGTGGCACTGTAGCTCAACTGGTAGAGTACTAGCCTTGAACAAAAGAATCTCAAGGGAAGTGCCCAGGTCCTGAGTTCAAGCCCCAGGACTGGCAAAAAAAAAAAAATTATAATAAAAAATTATAATAAATTCTTTCAAGGAGTTTTGTTCAAACAAAAGTACAAGTAGAACATTTAGGTTCAATGTACAAACCACAGAAAGAGAGAGAAAGGAAAGAGAAAGGAAGGAAGGAAGGAGAGGAGGGAAAGAGGGGAGGGAAGGAGAGGAGGGGAAAAGAGGAGGGAGGGTGGGAGGAAGAGGAAGAGGGAGGGAGAGGAAGGGAAGAGGGGAAGGAAAGAAAGAAAAAAAGGAAAGAGAGAGAAAGAAAGGAGGGAGGGGGGAGAGAGAATATGAAGCAATAGTACCATGAGTGTTTTCTAACAGCTTCCACACAGAGATGTTGAATAGTTGGGAAAGATGCAGTTGAGAGAATTAAACATAATACACATGAAAGAAAGGAAATAACTGCTGGGACATATAATGGGAGCAATTTCCTCAGTTGAGTGGCCAGTGTTGACTTCAAGCATAGACAACTGGCTCCTATAAGTGCACAGAATGGGGCTAGAGGCATGGCTTAGCAGTAAAGTGCCTGACTAGCAAGCACAAGACACTCAATTCAAGCTCCAGAACCTATAATGTTGTGTTGCCTGATTTTGTTACATGGTAGAAAAGTACAGAGAATTTAGTGTTAATGAGAGAGTGCTGTATGAATCAGAAGAAAGGTATAGCTTAAATTAAAGTGTGGGCAAAGACCCAGAGGGTTGAATAAGAAAAGCCAAAGTGCCAGGCACTGGTGGCTCATGCCTCTAATCCTTGCTACTCAGGAGGCTGAGATCTGAGGATTGTGGTTCAAAGCCAGCCCAGGCAGAAAAGGCTATGAGACACTTACCTCCAATAAACCACTCAGAAGACGAAGTAGTGCAGTGGCTCAAGTGGAAGAATGTTTGCCTTGAGCTAAAGAGCTCAGAGACAGTGCCCAGACCCAGAGTTCAAGCTCCAAGACTGACAAAAAAAAAAAAAAGCCAAAGTCAAACAATGGGAATCGAAGAGGAATTCTGGAAGTTACTATTAAGGTCTAAGGTATAGATGGTACTGTGAGAGCCTAGATGGACTTGAAAAGGTGACTGAAGTTGTCGACCATGCGGGTGCAGTGGTAGTTCTTGGAAATCTGGAGCAGAAGTAGAGTTCCCTGAGGAAGTTCTGAAGGCATGAAGTCTGAAGAAGATAATGGACTGGAGACAGAAATAGGACAAGGGTGGCAGCCTAGTGCTAAGTAGGGACCAGGAAGGATTTGGGGATGTATGAAAGAAAGGAGGAAAATGGGAATCAGGATGACAAAAAAGCTGCCCTAAGCAGATAGGATGGACCCCTGTTGACCTCCTCACATTCCATCAGGGGTTGGGGTGGTGAGCATGGCAGGAAGTGCTGAGTTCCCTACGGGGTGGTATGAGAGAAGGGGTGCCTTTGGCCATGAAGGAAATCCAGGATCAGTCACCATTCCACCAAACCAGGAAGAAGAGTCAGGACTTGCTTCATCTGACAGGAACCCACTATTTAGCACAGTGTGTACACCACCAGCAGGATGCAGAAAGCTCAGATGGGAAGAAGCATGGATGGGTCCCTCCTCTGAGGGTGGTTGTGTGCACAAAGATGGGCATCCAGCCCTACTTGGTCCCCAGGGAAGAGAGACATGAGGTCTGGGCCTGCTGAGCCAATAATCTCCAGGTGTTTTCCTGAAGCATCTTCAAAGATCAAAGGAGGTCATGTGACAGGCACATCCTCTCTGCATGCTGGAAGTTGGGCAGAGAGCCCCAGAGCTGGGAGACCAGAGGGGACCCCACGAATGAAGAGAATTGACTAGGAAGGGTCACAGTAGCCTCAAGTGGGAAGCTGGGTTAGTGTGCACACATCCTGGTTTAGGGTGGAGCCGATCCTTCCCATGGCCCCCACAGGCTTCTGACTGTCATATACCCACATGGGCTCGTGTAGCTCACCAAAGTCCCTCAGTGAAATGCTGAGAGCAGGGACATAAGCTAGAACTTAAACCTTCAGGAGCAAAGGACACTGCTACAGGATAGTTATGGAGAATGACCCCTTCTCAACCTATCCCTAACCATAGCCCACCCTTCACCTTCCTCTACAAGAGAGGAGAAGCTTAAAGAAGCAAAAGCTTGGGCTGGGAAGGTGGCTCAGTGGTAGAGCACTTGCCTTGCATGCTCGAGGCTCTGGGTTCGATTCCTCAGCACCACATAAGAAAAAAAAAGCCGGAAGTGGCGCTGTGGCTCGTGGTAGAGTGCTAGCCTTGAGTTGAAGAGCTGAGGGACAGCGCCCAGGCCCAGAGTTCAGGCCCCACGACCAGACCCAAAAAAAAAAAAAGAAGCAAAAGCTTCATGAGGGTCCACATGCGAGAATTTACAAGTCCAGATTTAGGGAAGATGCTTGGAATAGATCAATGTGTGCTTGGAAACAGGGTTTTCCTCTAGCACATGAACAGCCCTGGCCTCCTAATGGTCTTCTTTTGGCCATCCAGTAGAGTACCTCAGAATTGTCTAGAAGGAATCTCTGGCACCTAAACATGAAGAGACAGAGGAGAACAGCATCCTTACATCATCATTCTCAGTGCTAAATCATAGAGGACAGGGACCATGGCTTTTTCTTTTTTTTTCTATACTACAGCCCAGGAAGGGTAGAGCAAAGAACACAGGATGACCACAGGAAGAAGCCACATGGAGATGCTGCTTGATGGAGAAGGTAGGGGTGTCTGATGCTTTACCAACCCACTAAGGCTTAATGCTCACCTGCACTCTGGGACCCATGGCCGAGGCCAGGCCTATTGTAGAAGGAAGAACAAGAATGGTTCCTGTGTGCACTGCAAGGAGAGGAAAGAGGGGATTAGGATGCTAGAGCTCGTCTGTAATCCTAGCATTTGAGAGATTAAGGAGGAGGATCAGGATCAAGGCTGGCAAGATTCTATTTCAAACAAACAAAAGAGAGCGTAGCAATAATGGCATGTGCCTAATTACTCAGGAAGCTGAGACTTGGAGATTATGGCAGTCCTGTGAGGATCCATCTCCAGTTAACTAGCAAAAGCCAGCCTGGAGTTATGATTCAAGTGGTAGAATAACGGCTGTTATCGAGCAAGCTAGGGAAGAGGAAATCCTGAATTCAAGTCCCAGTATGAGAGAGGGAAAAAAGAGAAGAAGCAGGAGGAAGAAGAGGAGGAAGAGAAGGAGGAGGAAGAGGAGAAGGAGGAAAAGGAGAAGAGAGAGAGAGAGAAAGAGAGGGGGAGGGGAGGAAGATAGACACCCTAGAACCCACTAGGGATATAAGAAGTCAGCACAATCTAGATTTGAAAAGGGCTGGGGACACAGAGAAACGCATCCCTACTAGGTCTGGCTGGCTTGCAGAGGGCCATCCACTCTCTTCACCAGAGACTTGAGGCCAGGACCCTCCACACTTGGTCTGGATGAGCACATGAGGAGAAGGGGCCTGGGGAAGGGGCCAGAGACAGATCTCATTTCCAGAAGGAGAAGTGAACTCTGCCAGCTGCCCCCTTTCCTGCCTCATCCTTCTCCTCTACCATATCTCCTGTTGGTGCACAGCCAGGCAAGGCACACACTGGGGGATTTCCAGAGTGTATCGCTTCCAAGGTCAGGCCTGCTCCACAGGCCACAGGGGCAGGGCCCTGGGCAGGCAGCCTGACCCCCGGGAATCAGACATTGGGAAGGAAAACCTTCTTTGTGGTAAACAGTGCTGGCAGCTGGGGTGTGTCAGGGAAAATGGGGGAAGACAAAGTGAGAGGCCAGAGCAGAATCACAGCCGGAGTCAGTGGGAAACAATCAGCCACACAGATGCACATGGGAAAAGGTGCAGTCACCTACATTAGCCACACAGATGCTGATTCAGAAGAGGCACAGAGGTGTGCAGGAAACACAGCCACATAGACCGGTGAACACTGTGCCTCAGACATGCTGGGGCAACCCAGGCACACACGTTCATGTAGACACAAAGGCAGGTTTGCACATATTACTGACCTAGTCCATTGCAGAGACCCACAGACACAAATGCAGTCCAAGACTCTCCTTCAACTCCTTCTCCTCCATTAAGCCTATAGCCCAGTTCTGACCAGGCCTGACTTTTCCTCTTCCAAGTCCTGATTATAATTTCTATTCTGTTGTTTAACCTGTGCTACAACAATCTTGTCTCAACAGCGTGGCTATGTGCTGTTCAAACAATCATCAAAAAAAAATCATTAAAAGTCCTGAAATAAGGTTGAGATGTGGCTCAAAGGGTAGAACACTTTCTTAATAAGCAACAATGCCCTAAGTTCAGTCTCTAGGACCACCAAAACAAAAAAGCTAAATTTATGGCCTTAATTTTAGCTAGGTATGGTGGGTCATACCTGTAATTCAACTACTCAGGAGACAGAGATCAGGAGGATTACAGGTCAAGAGGTCTAGGAAAAAGTGAGTGAGACACCATCTCAACACTTAAGAGGGGCATACACCTGTCATCAGCTACCTGGAAGGTGTGCTTAGGATTGAGGTCCAGCCTCAGACAAAATACATTATTTCCTGCCTTAAAAATAACTAAAGCAGGGGCTGGGAAGGTGGCTCAGTGGTAGAGCGCTTGCCTTGCATGCATGAGGCCCTGGGTTCGATTCCTCAGCACCACATAACCAGAAAAAAAAAAAGCCGGAAGTGGCACTGTGGCTCAAGTGGTAGAGCGCTAGCCTTGAGCTGAAGAGCTGAGGGACAGCTCCCAGGCCCAGAATTCAGGCCCCACAACCAGACCCCCCCCCAAAAAAATAAATAACTAAAGTAATAAAGGAATCAGAACAAAACTCAAGTGGGAAAGCCTCTGCCCACAAACCATGAGGTTCTAAGTTCAAAAACCTGTACTATAGCCTACAACCATACCACCCTCAAAGTACCTGATTTCATCTCATCTCAGAAACGAAACAGGTTGGTCCTACTTAGTACTTAGATAGAAACCCCAGTACTACAAAAAAAGAAAAGGAAAGAAAGAAAGAAGGAAAGGAAGGAAGGAAGGAAGGAAAGAAGGAAAGAAAGAAGAAAAGAAAGAAGGAAAGAAAGAAAGAAAGAAGAAAAGAAAGGAAGAAAGAAAGAAAGGAAGAAAGAAAAGAATTCCCCTGTCCTTTTTAGCAGTTCCATGCTTCATCTACACACCTTTAACCCCAAGAACTCCCAATTTGCTAAGGGCTCCTAACTCCTAGACTGACACAGCAGAAATGAGAGGAGAAAAACCAGACAGATAAACGGAATACAGGTTACCCAGAAAGGACCATCAAGATGCCAGATGCCAGTAGCTCACACCTGCTAGTGGCTCACACCTAGTTACTTAGGAAGCTGAGCTTTGAGGATTAAGGTTCAAAGCCAGCCTAGGCAGATAAACTTGAAAGACTTTTACCTCCAGTTAACTGGCAAAAAATGCAGGAAATATAGACGTGGCTCAAATGATAGAGCACAAGCCTTGAGTGGAGAAGCTAATCAGGAGCACAAGGTTTTGAGTTCAAGCCTAGTATAAGCATAAAAGTTAATTCAAAAAAAAAAAAAAGGAATCGGGGCTGGGAAGGTGGCTCAGTGGTAGAGTGCTTGTCTTGCACGCATGAGGCCCTGGGTTCGATTCCCCAGCACCACATAAGCAAGAAGAAAAAAAGCCGGAAGTGGCACTGTGGCTCAAGTGGTAGAGCGCTAGCCTTGAGCTGAAGAGCTGAGGGACAGCGCCCAGGCCCAGAGTTCAGGCCCCACGACCGGACCCAAAAAAAAAATTTAAAAAAAAAAAAAAGGAATCATCTAGAAACAAGTCCAAGATCCTCAGGAATGAAAAATTCTTATGTTAATTAACAGTGACATATAGCCCTCCACTTAAACCTAACTCCAACTCCATTCCCAGAGACAGTTTCAAAGGGAACCCTTGGAACAAATGTATCTCGGAAAGATAGGTATTAGCAAAATATGTTTATATGGCCAAAGTAAGTTTAACAAAATATTACAATGTTCCTTCTCCCCCAGAGCTGGATACTTCCTTGCCCCAGTGAGATAACTGGAAGAACACTTGCTCCCCTCAGCCCCCCAAAAAGGGCCAACAACCTCTCACCTAACAGATCAATACCGACACAATGCATTCAGATGTTCCTCTCCAGACTACCTCAAAGTTCAAAACTTTGAGTTCAAAACTCGAACATAGTTTATTGGTCAATCTTAATCACACTCCTATGTACAAGCAGTGCCCTACTTCATCCCTAACAAAATCTTAACCTGAGATACACCAGCACTCATCCACAGGAGCCACAGACCCACTTTCTAGCCCCTTAAACACATTGGGATTCCAGCTCTGTGCTTATCATTGTTCAAGTTCAGTCTGTATCAACAGCAACACTGCTGTAAGCATAAGTCTAACTCTAACCCTAACTCTGGGCAGCCAGCTACACATTGCTACTGTATGTCTCTTCACCCATGCATGGGGGTTGGATCGTCTGCATCCTCCATGGCTCCTTGAGGAACAGCTGCACTGTCCACAGGGCATTTTCTTCCTGGAAGGCTCAATGCTCTGCTGGGAACCCAGGAGCCCCAAAGCACCCAGGCCCTTGTTTGGATGTACAGGCTCATGCAGCTTTGGCCACCCCACATTCTGTTCCAGGACTAGCCCAGCCCCTGAGCTGAATTTCCCGCCATACCCCTCCTGGTTCATGTCTGCCAAGCTGAGCACATCTGCTGCCCTGGAACCCCAGCAGGCAGGAGCGGGCAAGCCTGGGGCTGAAGGGTTGTGGGGATTTCCAGATTCTTCTACTAATCCCCACACCTAGAATGTCACCCCAGAACTGGCCCAGGTGCCTTCCCTGAGCAGGTGGACCTGCTGATACTGAGGCAGAGGGAGGCATCAGCAAGCACAGTTCCCCGCTTTTTCCAGAGTCTCAGCTTGGGTTTGTCAATTCTGTACTAATCATCAAGGTAGCTAACTAACATGGGCAGCTGGCCTCGTGTACCTGCCGGACCCGTGGGGATCAGCGCATCATGCCTCTGCCGCTTGGACTCCTCAAATGTTACCAAGCAGTGCCCACGTTCCCTTAAGATCCAAAACTTTCAAACAGGATTTGTGTCTGGGATTCAAGCTCCAGACTCCTGCCTCCAGGTTTAGGGTTCAAATGGGACTGTGGCTCTGGAAGGAGCCCAGGCGGCAGCCAAGGGCAGAGGAATGGCTGCGTGAGCAGGCCGGGTCCTATGGAAGCCCTCCTCTCATCATTTCCTGTCTTCTTCTGGACTCCCTCCCTTCCCAGCTACCTCAGTGCCTCCTTCTCATACCCCACACTCACCCTTCTGCTAGGGAGGGGCCGGCATTTGCCACCCCCTTTGCTCTCAAGCCTAAGTCTCCTGCCCTTGTTTTTGTTTTTATTTGTGTGTGTGTGTGTGTGTGTGTGTGTGTGTGTGTGTGTGTTTTGACCAGCCAGGTTTCTACCTGCATATAACATTCTGTGTTTTTCTTCCTTTTCCCCAAGGCTCATCCTTTAGTTTCTAAGTTCCAGAAGCAAACAGAAGTTCCAAGATCAATCAAACATCTATCTGAGGCTGTTTTTAATCTCTACAGACTCAAGTTCCTAGGTAGGGTATGGGGCCTTTGCTAGGAAATGCTTCCTGAATCTAGGAAAGGTAGACAACAATGGGATCTGAGAGGGCCGTAGACACCAGCTGACACAAACAAGGGCCCTGCTATATCCCATAAATAAGAGCAAAGGAACAAGATTTGTTTCATCCTGAGAAGAGGAAACAGTAGAATCTCCTTCTTTTTCTTTTTTTCTTTCTTTCTTTCTTTTTTCTTTGTTGGTTATGGGGGTTTGAGTTGGGGCTAGGGAGTGGTTGCTCAGCATTTATTTTATTTTATTTTTTGCTCAAGACTAGCACTCTACCACTTCGAGCCATCATTCTAATTCTGGTTGTCTGGTGGTTAATTGGAGATAAGAGTGTCACAGACTTTCCTGCCTAGGCCAGCTTTGAACCAGGATCTTCAGATTTCAACCTCTTGAGTGTAGCTAGGATAATAGGCGTGAGCCACCAGTTCCCGGCCAGAATCCACTTCTTACTTTCTACATACTTTCCTACACACCGTACCAAGCCAGAAAGTTTCTTTCCTTAAGAGAGGAGGAGGACCATCACCCTAGTTTACTTCTCTCCAACAGTCTTTATTCCCTCCCACCTACTCTGTGGGATAAGCAACAGAACTGGCTCACGTGGCTCGCTCAGCTCCACCCACCAAATACTTGGAACTACCTGGACAACTTGGAGAAAATACAGATGCTTTATCTCTATATTGAGATTCTATCTAAAATGTTCCAGGGTAGTGAATAATTCTACATTTTGTTCTTATGCTTTTTTGTTGGTATGAAATTTGAATTCAAGGCCTTGCATTTGCTCTACCACTTGGACCACATCCCCACTTCTTTTTCCTCTAGTATTTTTCTTTTAGATAGTGTATTACAGTTTTGCCTGAGACCAGTTTCAGACCACAATCCTCCCACTGATTCCTCCCATGTTGTTGGGATTACATTGTTGCACCATCATACCCTGATTTTGATGATTCTCAAGCACAACCAAGTTTGGAAACATCCTAATACAATGTGCTCACTCCAGGCCTATGCTATCCCCCATCTTACAGAATATTTAAGAAATTAGACTACTTTCCACACTCAGGCACTTCACAGGTGCAGGTGGAGAGATAAGAGAACTGGAACTCTTTAAAATTTCTGGTGCCAGGATTTACCTTCAGACCAGGTTAAAAAGCCAAGAAATCTTATCTTCTTATTTTTGCCCAGTCACATCCCAGGAATGCCAGCCTCTTGCCAGTAGAAGCACTAATGCCCTTCTTAAGGTCTCAGTCTGTTAGGAAACCTTAGACTGAAGGACTCAATTTGCTTCATTCCAATTCCAGCCCTTTTCCTCTGTGAAGCTAGGGATAAAACCACCTCTTTATTTCCATTCCAACAGTGCTCCCATCTCCATTGTCCATCCATCCAAAGCAATCCCCCTATCAACGGCCCGATATTTCTGTCACTACTGTATCCCTGGCCATCCCCATCCAGACTGCATCTATCCCAGTCCTCATGAGCCAGGTATATAGTAGTACATACCTGTAATCCCAGCATTCAGGAGACTGAGGGAGGAAGATCTTGAGTTTGAGACTAGCCTGGGCTACCTAGTGAGACCCTGTCTGAAGGAGGAGATGGGAGAAGAGGGCAAGGAGGAATAAGATTTTTTTTTTTTTTTGGTCAGTTGTGGGGCTTGAACTCTGGGCCTGGGCGCTGTCCCTGAGCTCTTCAGCTCAAGGTGAGCTCTCTGCCGCTTGAGCCACAGCGCCACTTCCAGTTTTCTCATGGTTTATTGGAGATAAGAGTCTCATGGACTTTCCTGCCTGGGCTGGCTTTGAACCTCAATCTTCAGATCTCAGCCTCCTGAGTAGCTAGGATTACAGATGTGAGCCACCAGCGCCCAGCTGGAATAAGATATTTTCAGATAAACAAAACTACAGAGAATTAATACCAGTAGACTTGCCTAAATGAAATGCTAAAAAAGGACTGAGGATATAATTCAGTGATAGAGTACTAGGCTCTTCCCAGCACCATGAAAGAAATAGAAAGAAGGCAGGAGGGAGGAAGCAGGGATGGAAGAGGAAGAAAGGAGGGTGAGAGGGAGGGAGGGAAGTTCACTTTAAATATAAATAAAGACCTTGGAAGTAAAAGAATGGAAAAATATATTCCATTCAAATACTGACCAAAAGAGATCTGAAGTAGTTGTGTTGCTAGAAATAAAACAGACTTTTAGTTCAAAAAAAGTTATCAGAAACAAGTAAGGGACAGGGAGGAAGGGAGAGAAGTAGGAAGAGAGAAAGGAAGAAAGGAGAGGTTGTTTTTCTTTGGCAGAACTGGCATTTGAAACTCAGGGCCTTGTGTTTCTTTGCCTGGCACTCTACTACTTATGTCATGACTCCAGCCATGGTTTTTGCTAATTAGTTTGGGGTTTCAAACTTTTCTGCTCAGACTGGCTTTGAATCTTAGTCCTTCAGATCTCAGTCTCTTGCATAACTAGGATTACAAGCCACAGCATCCAAGGGGTATTATATATTAATAAAATATTTTGTACATCAGATAGTTATAATATGTGGAAATTAAAACATGCCTTTAAAAACTGAAGAACCAAAGAAGAAATCACAAGGGAAATTAGAGGATAAGTTGAAACAAATGAAAACAAAAACAATATACCAAGACTTCCAACATAGTAAAATCAGTTTTAACAGGGAATTTATGGTTATAAATGCCTAAATGGAAAAATAGAATCTAATTAATAACTGTATACTTTAAAGAACCAGGAGAGCAAACTAAATCTAAAGTTAATAGAAATAATACAGCTTAAAGCAGAGATAAAGAACAGAAAACAATTTAAAAAAAACAAAATCTGAAGCTGGTTATTTACAAATACAAAAAAATTATCAAAACTTTAGATAGATTGCAAAAAAAAAAACCTTCAAATTATTCAAATAAAAAATAAAAGCCAGACACTGGTGGCTCACACCTATAATCCTAAGCTACTCAGGAGGCTAATATCTTAGAATTGTACTCAAAGCCATCCCAGGTAGGAAAGTTTATGAGACTCATACCTCCAATCATAAACACTGAAAAAGCTGGACATGGAATTGTGGCTCTGTTGGTTAGCCTTGAGCAAAGAAGCTCAGGGACAGTGCCCAGGCCCTGAGTTCAAGCCCCAGGACTAGGGGAAAAAAAAGAAGAAGAAGAAAGAATAGAAAGTGGGGACATTACTACCAATTTGATGTAAATAAGATTTATATCAATTTGCTATAAATGATATACAAATGACATAATGCTATGAACAAGTACATTCTAGCAAATTGGATAGCCTAGAGGAAATGGACAGACTCCAAGAATATAAAACTACCAAAGCCAATTAAAGAAGAAATAGAAAATTTGAATAGATCTGTCTGTTACAAGTAAGGAGATTAAACCAGTACTAAAAACAAAAATCCAAACAATGTAAAGCTCAGTACCAATGGCTTCACTGGTAAATGCTATCAAATATTTAAAGAAAAATTAAAATCCATCTTTTCTCAAACTCTTCCCAAAAAGTGGAGAGGAACTGACATCATCTAACTCATTCTATGAAATCTAGGTAAAGACATCATAAAAAAAGACAGCAATATCTCTTATAAATAAATATCAAAATTCCTCAACAAAATGTTAAAATAGTTATATCTTAATTTAATGACCAAGTGAGACTTCCTCCCAGAATACAACAGTAGTTCAACCTAGAAGAGTCAATACAGTTAATATACCACACTAGTAGAATGGGGAAAAATCATATAAACTCAATGCAGAAAGAACATTTGACAAAACCTCAATAGCTTTTCTTTCCTTTTTTTTTTTTTTTGGTCCAGTCATGGGGCCTGAACTCTGGGCCTGGGCGCTGTCCCTCAGCTCTTCAGCTCAAGGCTAGTGCTCTACCACTTGAGCCACAGCGCCACTTCTGGCTTTTTTCTTTTTGCTTATGTGGTGCTGAAGAATCGAACCCAGGGCCTCATGCATGCAAGGCAAGCACTCTACCACTGAGCTACCTTCCCAGCCCCCTCAATAGCTTTTCATGATTAAAAAAAATCAATAAACTAGGAATAGAACTTCCTCAACATAATGAAGTCCATATTTAAGAGTCCACCAGTAACATCATATTCAATAAGAAAAACTGAAAGCTTTCTTTCTTAAGATCAGGAATAAGACAAGGAGATCCACTGCTAGCCAAAATAGTCCTGGAAGATCCAAACCAATGAGACAAGAAAAATAAATAAAAGGCATCCAAATTGAAAACAATACAAACCAACACATAAAAATCAGTTGGAAAAGTTGCTGTAGCAATGAACAATACTAAAAGGAAATTAAGAAAATTTAATTTACAACAGCACCAACAAGAATTTAACCAAGTAGGGTAAGATCTGCACTCCAAAACCTATAGAACTTTCTTGAAAAAATTAAATATCGAAATCAATAGAATAACAGCCAGGTACCGGTGGCTCAAACCTATAATCCTATCTACTCAGAAGGCTAAGATCTAAGGATCATAGCTCATATCTCAGGTAAACAAATCCAAGAAACTCTTATATTCAATTAACCAGTAAAAAGGCCAAAAGTGGAGCTGTAACTCAAGTGGTAGAGCACCATCCTTGAGCAAAAGAAGCATGAGGCCTTGAGTTAAAGCCCCAGTACTGGCACACTCACAATAGCAATTTTCTTTTTCAGAAACAACAAAATCCCTCCTAAATGTCACATAGACTATCAAGGAATCCAAACAGCCAAGCCAATCTTTAAAAAGAATTAAGTTAAGCCAGGTGCTGGTGGCTCATGTCTGTAATCCTAAACTACTCAGGAGGCTGATATATGAGGATAGAGGTTCAAAGCCAGCCTGAGCAGGAAAGTCCTTGAGACTTTTATCTTCAATAAAGTACTGGAAAACCGGAAGTGGCAGTGTGGCTCCAGCCGTAGAGCGCTAGCCTTGAGCTGAAGAGCCCAGGGACAGCGCCCAAGCCCAGAGTTCAAGCCCCACGACCAACCCAAAAAAAAAGAATTAAGTTGAAAATTCACATTTCTTAGCCTCAAAATTTACTTCAAAGCTACAGTAATCAAAATAGTGTAGTGGGGCTGGGAATGTGTCTTAGTGGTAGAGTGCTTGCTTTGCATGCATGAAGTCCTGGGTTCAATTCCTCGGTACCCCATACACAGAAAAAGCCAGAAGTGGCACTGTGGCTCAAGGGGTAGAGTGCTAGCCTTGAGCAAATGAAGTTCAGGGACAGTGCCCAGGCCCTGAGTTCAAGCCCCAGGACTCGCAAAACAAACAAACAGCATAGCAAGCTGGGGGCCACTGGTCTATGTCTTCAATCCTATCTTTTCAGAAGGCTGAGATCTGAGAATTATGATTCAAAGCTAGCTCAGGCAATAAGCCCATGAGACTCATCTCCAATTAATCACTGGAAAAAAAAAAAAACAACACCAAGAAACAAACAAAAAAAACCTAACAGAAAGAACCATTTACAAATCATATATACAATATCCAGTAAGGGTCTATTATCAAGATTGTATACAGAACTCTTACAACTCAATAGCTGATTGTTAGAAGGACAAGGAACATGGTGAGGGAGCGTGGTAAGAAAGTTCAGGGCTGGGGCTGGGAATATGACTTAGTGGTAGAGTGCTTGCCTAGCATTCATGAAGCCCTGAGTTCAAATCCTCAGTACCACATAAACAGAAAAAGCTGGAAATGGCCCTGTGGCTCATGGAGTACAGTGCCAGCCTTGAGCAAAAGCAGCTCAGGAACAGTGCCCAGGCCCTGAGTTCAAGCACCAGGACTGGCAGGAAGGAAGGAAGGAAGAAGGAAAGAAAGGAAGAAGGAAAGAAAGGAAGAAGGAAAGAAAGGAGGAAAGAAAAAAGAGCGAGCAGGAGAGAAATGTCTAGGCTTGCAGCAAGGCAGTGACTAGAAATAGGATTCAACAGCATTGAGCAGGTAGACTCAGGCAGCTGAGGGACTGGATTTTTTTGTTAATTTTGTATTATTATTATAAAGGTGACGTACAGAGGGGTTACAGTCACATGTCAGGTAAAGAGTACATTTCTTTTTGTACACTGTCTCCGTTTTTCCCTCCCATCCCCACCAACAAGTTATATAGCTCGTTTTCAATATAGTGTCTAGTGAGTACCACTGCTGCATTTGTTTACTGTTTGTCCCTCCTTTTCTATGCCCCCCACCCCCTTTACCTTCCTGAAGACAGATACATGAATAAACAAGACAAAAATGAAGACAAAAAACAGCAACAAAGACAAAAACCTATTGTTCCCATTTCCTGGAGCTCATTGTGATACATATTCTTTTATATGATCAGATGCAGCAGGCATTGCGCCTTTCTGTCCTCCTTTGGTCTCGCAGTGTGAGAGTCCTGTATCATTTGTTGTGCTGAGGCACTGTTTTTACAGCGGCCACGGTAGTGAAGCTGGCACAGGCTAGGGTCCAGCATTCAGGAAGGAAGGGGCGGGGGGACATGGAAGTGAAAGCATCCAACTGCATAAATAGGCAGCAGGCCAGTCCCAGCCCACACACAGACCCCCAACTTGTGGCTGTCCATCTTGTCCACGGCTCCGGATCGTCCTATCTTTAGTCACAGTCATGGCTCGGATGCTGGCTCTGCACCTCCTTATCCTGGTCCTGACTTTCTGCATCCCCTCGACCCAAGGTACCAAAGGAAAAGGGAGGCTTAGCTGGGGGAGTGGGTCGGAGAGCTGCGGGTAAGAGCTCATAGGCAGCATCTGTGAACCCCGCTCTGCAGGCAGCGATGGAGGGGGTCAGGACTGCTGCCTCAGCTACAGCCAGAGGAGAATTCCCTACCACGTTGTCCGCGGCTACCGGAAGCAAGAACCCAGCTTGGGCTGCCCTATCGCAGCGATCCTGTGAGTGGATAAAGGCTGGCGGAGGAGCAGGGACTTCATGTGGGCAAAACCAAGAAGGCTCACTAACCACCTCCAACCCCCAGGTTCGCCCCCCGAAAGCGCTCTCAGCCAGAGCTGTGTGCAGACCCAAAGGAAGATTGGGTGCAAAAGCTGATGCAACGCTTGGCTGAGCCACCAGCCCTGAGGAAACCAGGCCAGGCCTGTAGAAAGAACAGGGGGACCTCCAAGTCTGGAAAGAAAGGGAAAGGTCCCAGAGGTTGCAGGAGGTAAAGCAGCTGAAGGGAAAGGGAGGGGGAATCGAGGGGAGCCTCAATCTGCACTCCCCCCCCCCACACACACACACCTTCTCTTTCCAGGACCGAACAGACACAGAGCCCCAAAGGCCCGTAGTCCAGTGACCAGCCTGAAGCCCAGAAGACCCTCCACCCACCAACCTGAACAGGACTTGGAGCCCTGATATGAGGGGCTAAAGGGGGGGCTAAAAAGAACTGAGGGGCTCCAGAGCAACTACATCCCACCCGCTTTCTCCTGCTTGAACCAGCCCACCTGCATTCCCATTACCTCCTGCCTTGCATGCGGGAGCCACCAGGTCCAGAGAGGGAGAACGTTGCCCAGGGAGGAGACAGTAGGGCTGGCCCCTTGGGGAGGTCACACAGGACCAGAGAGGCTCCCCACTGCACCCCCACCTTTCCCTTGAAAATGTTCATTTAGACCTAACTGAATAAAATCCAGTTCCAGCCTCTATCCAAAATACTCATTCTTGTGTGTTGGTGTCTGTAGGGAACTGATGGCACTTAAGGGCGAGATGGCACACTCTGGGGCCCTACAAGGGCTCAGCATGGTGATCTCTGTTACTACCTACCCCAGTAGTTTCCTTGCCCCAAATACATGGGTAGTTGTAGGGCAGCTGATGGGCAAGGATGGGCCTTGATCTCTGAAGAACCTCTGCCGGCCCCAGAGCTCCTGTGTCACAGAGAGAGAGAAAGAGAAAGAGAGAGAGAGACAGAGAGAGAGAGACAGAGAGACAGAGAGAGAGAGAGAAAAAGAGAGAGAGAGAGCGCGCATGGTTTTACAGGCCTCTTGACACTTCAATGAACTCTTCCCTAATTTTATTCTTTTTTTTTTTCTTTTTTTGCTGGTCCTGAGGCTCAAACTCTGGTTCTGGGCCCTGAGCTCCTTTTTTGCTCCAAGGCTAGCACTCTACCACTTGAGCCACCGCACCACTTCCAGCTTTTTCTGTGATTAATTGGAGATAACAGTCTCACAGACTCTCCTGCCCAGACTTTGAATCATGATCCTCAGATCTTAGCCTCCTAAGTAGCTACCTGCACCTGGCCCTAATTCTATTCTTACTCCAATAGTGATCTGAAGTGTTTTCCCCGATCTTCCAGGAACTTTGCTTCCACTTTCCTTGGGACCTTCTGGATGAGAACCTCTAACTACCGCTAGTAAGATTTCCCAAGAGGGGGTAACAATACTCGACAGATGTAGTACTCATTACCTTACTCATGTAGCTGTAACCCCTCTGTACAGTATCTCTACAATCAAATGTATTTTAAAAAAAGATTTCCCAAGAGTCATGCCATGGCCTGTACCAGTCAGTAGCACAGGCAAAAACAAATTCTAGTGAAATCTACCCTCCGCACAGTTCCAGCCCCAGAAGCTTCTCAGAGCCTCAAGAATGCAGCCCTGTTCAATGAAGCTCAACCTGTTGTCCTGTCTGCCTTAATGGGACTTTTGCAATATCCTTCTGCTCCTGTCTGGGCTCCTTGGTTCCCTCCACTTCCTTCCAGTTAGGAAAGCAAGCCTCTTCCTCTTTCCCTTTTTCCTCCTTTCTTGCCTAGCTGGGACCCAAGGTACTCAAACTCCTTGAGTTTGAAAGCGCTTGATTCAGATATAAATCATACCCTGATGCAAGATGACTCCAGCCAGCCTCCTCTACCTCTTCCTCTTCAGAGCCCTCCTACTCCTCAGTTAGAGAGAGAGAAGGAGGGGAGAGGGAGAGAGAGAGAGAGAGAGAGTCCATGATGGGATGGGACAATGTGGGAAAGAGGAGCGGATCCTGGGGGAAGGTCAGAGGAGGCAGGGCCCTAGGAGGATGGATGTGGCTGGCTGTCCCACCTCATCTCTCCATGGAGCCAGAGTCTGCTGCAGTGTTTAGCATTTACTGGAAAATGGTTAAAGCATCTTCCCCTTGAGGCTGATAAAGACAGGGCTCTTCTCTACCCACCACTGTGCATCAGATGTGACCTTAGCCTATGAGGTGCAAGAAATACTGCGTTTTTAAATGCCCTAGAAATGAATGTCATTCTTACTCAGCCCCTGCAATGCAGTGCTGGCAAAAACTCACAGGCATCAGGCACTCTGCCAAAAGCTATGTAATGATCCTCAAAACGCTAAGTCCCAGGACAGACCTTCTACCTTCCTTGTACCTCTCCCCACTCCCCCAACCCCCGACACACACACTCCCTGCAACCCCAACCCAACACTGGATAACAACTGTGTTCACCGTGACCCCTATAGTCCCAGCAGGTAATGTGCCTTCAAGTCTGTGCCAAATTTGAAATGTGGGAATTCAGATATGAATGTTTCTGGACTCGGAGCTAGCTTCTTCCCCGCCCCCATCCTGGCCTCCAACCAAAGTCATCCACTAGAGACCTGTCATCTGTTCCCTCACAGCCAGGGATCACAGCCTAGCTGCCCATGCTGTCTGGACCTACACTGGTCCCCTCTGCCATCTGGAAGGGTATTGGGGATTGTGCAAGTCCAACCTCTCTAGGGTATAATCTCTTCCCAGATTTACTTTAGACTTTTACAAAGGGCAGAAGGGCATTTGACATGAGGATAACTCTACTCCAAGCCCAGCCAAAACCCTTGCCTACACTAAAGTGAGAGGAAAAGCATAGAATAAACAAAACCTCATGGCACACTAAATAATCTCCACCCTTGCATACCTGCCATCTGCTTCAAGCCTTGTTCTGGGCAGGTGTCCAGCACATTATTTATTTCTTTAGAGGCTGAGTGACCCACTCTCCTGTTTTTTTCTTTGTCAGTACTGCCTTGTTTCATTTTCTTTTAATAAAATATGTAATTTTTTTTAAATCACATAATATATACATGTGGTTTTTATGTCAAAAATATCTAAATGTTTTGTTTATGCCTATTTCTGCCATCTTCCTTCCTTCTTTTCCTTCCTTCCTTCTTTCCTTCCTTCCCTTTCTTCTTCTTTTTTTTTTTTTGGGGGGGGGGGAGGGTGGGAGTCCGGTTGTGGGGCCTGAACTCTGGGCCTGGGCGCTATCCCTCAGCTTTTCAGCTCAAGGCTAGCACTCTACCACTTGAGCCACAGCAGCACTTCCGGCTTTTTTCTTTTTGCTTATGTGGTGCTGAGGAATCGAACCCAGGGTCTCATGCATGCAAGGCAAGCGCTCTACCGCTGAGCCACCTTCCCAGCCCTCTTCCTTTCTTTTTGATTGATTATTTTGAGACAGAGTCTAATCACATAGTCCAGGCTGGCCTCAAATTTGTAATCCTTGTGCCTGCTCCATCTCCCTAGTGTTTAGATTACAGGTGTGCCACCATGCTCAGATTACTTATGTCTTCTTTACCAATTGGCTTCCTATTACAAAAAGTGAAGGAACTCTGAGGCCAGAATACTCAAAGGCTCATAGCTATAAAGTGACAGAGGATAATGACAGAAAATGTAATTAAAAAGTAGTATGTCAATCCAAGCACTGGTGGCTTATGCCTGTAATTCTAGCTACTCAGGAGGATGAGATCTGAGAATCGAAGCTTAAAGACAGCCTGGGCATGAAAGTCCATGAGACTCATCTCCAATAAACCATTCAGAAAACCGGAAGTGATGCTGTGGCTTAAGTGGTAGAGTACTAGCCTTGAGCTGAAGAGCTGAGGACAGCACCCAGGCCCAGAGTTCAAGCCACATGACTGACAAAAAAAAAAAAAAAAAGAGTTGTATGTCAGACACTACAATTTCAGAAAAACTGAATTTTAAAATCGTGAAGATTTAACTCTCTCACCAACACTCCTCTCCTGTGGTGCAATCGCTTCATCCTCTAAATACAACTACCATGACCACTATAATTAGATCATGATCAATTTACATTATCAGGACTACATAAATACTGTTCTCTATAGAACCAAATAAGTACTATATTTACTTGTTCATTATTCAACATTTTACTTTCTGAAGATTCTAATGGCTCTTGCCTTTAAAAATATCTTTTCTTCCTTTTTTTTTTGGGGGGGGGGGGCGCGGGGGAAGGACAGGGTCCAAACTTGATAGTCCTACCTCAGCCTCCTGGGCTAGGATTACAAGCATACACCCCCACATCTAGCTTAATATTTTTACATAATGTGTATTAAAAATCTAATGTTTAGGGGCTGGGAAGGTGGCTCAGTGGTAGAGTGCTTGCCTTGCATGCCTGAGGCCCTGGGTTCGATTCCTCAGTACCACATAAGCAAAAAGAAAAAAAGCTGGAAGTGGCACTGTGGCTCTGTGGTAGAGCGCTAGCCTTGAGCTGAAGAGCTGAGGGATAGTGCCCAGGCCCAGAGTTCAGGCCCCACGACCGGACCCTAAATAAATAAATAAATAAAATCTAATGTTTAAAATATATGTAATAGAAGAAAATATAGCTGCATGCTGGTGGCTCATGCCTATAATCCAGGCTGAGATCTGAGGATTGCAGTTCAAAGCCAGCCCTGGCAGGAAAAGTCCATGAGATTCTTTTCTCCAATTTGCCATCAGAAAACTACAAGTGGAGCTGTGGCTCAAGTGGTAGAGTGCTAACTGTGAGCTAAAGAGCTTAGGGACAGTGCCCAGGCTGTGAGTCCCTGAGACACAACTGACAGAAGAGGAAGAAATGGAAGAAGGAAGAGGAGGAGGAGGAGGAGGAGAAGGAGGAGGAGGAGGAGGAGGAGGAGAAGGAGGAGGAGGAGGAGGAGGAAGGAGGAGGAGGGGGAGGAAAAAGAGGAGGAGGGGGAGGAGAAGGAAGGGAGGGAGGAGGAAGGGAGGAAGAGGAGGAAGGAGGAGGGGGAGGAAGAAGAGGAGGATGGGGAGGAGAAGGAAGAGGGGGAGAAGAAGGAGGAGAAGGAGAAGGAGAAGAAGAAGAAAGGAGGAGGAGGAGGAGGAAAGAAAGCAAGTGGCAGCAGAAGGGTCTTGAACTCACAGCTCCACACTGTCATTCTGCTTTCCTTTTTCTTTCTTTCTCTTTCTTTCTTTCTTTCTTTCTTTCTTTCTTTCTTTCTTTCTTTCTTTCTTTCTTTCTTTCTTTCTTTCTTTCTTTCTTTCTTTCTTTCTTTTTGTTGGTCATGGGGCCTGGGTGCTCTTTCTGTACTCTTCAGCTCAAGGCTAACGCTTTACCACTTGAGCCACAGCACCACTTACAGCTTTTTCTGCTTACGTGGTGCTGAGGAATCAAATCCAGGGCCTCAAGCATGCAAGGCAAGCACTCTACCACCTGGCCACCTTCCCAGCCCCATTCTGCTTTCTTAAGTATGGCACGTGAGCCATGTCAGTAGTTCCAGAAAAGGATTTCTTAAACAAAATATAAAACCAAATCATAAGGGAAAAGATCAACACTATCAAAATCACAGAAGTTCGGCATAAGATGATAATATATATACAACTTTATTTTTCCTCCTTTCTAAGTCCCCATTGGAATTACAGTACAGTAAACGTTTTGGTATTTTTATGTGTATAAAGATATAAACAAACAAGAACCAAAATGGAAGAAGAAATGAAGACAACTCTTCAAAACCCTGCCAGTTAGAAAAGTCAATGTTTCAGTCATGATGGGCACAAGGTATAAAACCAAATTAACAAGTCTGAAGGATTTCCAGTGTCTTGTTCCTACATATATTTTTAAATCCATATTTGAGAGATTATTACTATGCTGGTGACCAGCAAAAACAAAACAACCCAACAACGAACAGTGTCTACTAGAAATGGAAAATTATGAAGATGAATTATGCCCAACATTTACAAAATCATCCCTTACCATAAAACATGCAATCCCCCAGGGTGCACAGGTTGGCTGAAGGAAGGGGCCTGGCTCGCCCTAGCTCAGCAGGACCTGCACCACCTGCTCAGCCACCTGCTGGGGAAGAAGACACCGTTTCATTCTTAACTGGTTAAGCCAATCCTTTAAAGAGACATAATCACCAATGATGATTAGTTTTAATATCTTTATCCAGCCAAATATGGGGTAGAGTACTTCTATACAACACATGCAGCACACGTGGCATGCTCTACCTTGCTGTATGACAAGAAGGTCAGAAGGATGGGCTCTGCATTGTGTTATCTATGAAAACTCAAAATAATGTGTTTCCTAGCTTTAAATCTTTACCTGTGCAGCATAGCTCTAGTGTCTGCTGGCCTCTTTTGTGAAGTTCCACCCCCATCTAGCTGTTATTTCTACTTGTACTTTAGGACAAAATGAAATTTCTATCCTTTACCATAAATCTCAACCAATGAGTTATTTCTATAAATAATAAAATTGATAAGCCTTTTTTTTTTCTAATACCTATACTTGTAATTCTTCTAATGATGCCTACCGTGTTAACTGAAAGTTTCAGTTGTGGCAAACTAAGATATCCCCAGATCAACTCTGTTGACATGCTGTTTTTTTTTCTATATTTGTTATATTTCTTTAGAAAAAAATTCAATGACAGATGTAATAACAAGTTTCAGCCCAGTATCAAGAGAATAACCTGAGGCCACTTGTTCTGAATCTCCGCTGCAAGAGGAACACATTGGCTGCGACAAACTCATTGCCCCGTTCTGTCACCAGGGGGCAGCATTATCATGCCGGTCCTCTGTCCACTGAAGGCAAACAGTTCATCTGCGTGTTGGATTTTCTCATTTCCTTTAGCTTTCTGGGTCATTTTCTTTTTCTTTCTTTCATTCTTTCTTTCTTTTTTGGGGGGGGGGTCCGGTTGTGGGGCCTGAACTCTGGGCCTGGGCGCTGTCCCTCAGCTCTTCAGCTCAAGGCTAGCGCTCTACCACTTGAGCCACAGCGCCACTTCCGGCTTTTTTTTTCCTTTTTGCTTATGTGGTGCTGAGGAATCGAACCCAGGGCCTCAGGCATGCAAGACAAGCGCTCTACCACTGAGCCACCTTCCCAGCCCTCATTCTTTTCTTTCTTTCTTTCCTCCTCCTCCTCCTCCTCCTCCTCCTCCTCCTCCTCCTCCTCCTCCTCCTCCTCCTCCTCCTCCTCCTCCTCCTCCTCCTCCTCCTCCTCCTCCTCCTCCTCCTCCTCCTCCTCCTCCTCCTCCTCCCCCTCCTTCTTCTTCTTACTGGTTTTATTATTTTAAGTCAAAAATTTTTCATGCCAAGTCAGAGGGCTAGCGTTTCTGTGTCCATTTATGAACAGGACAAACTCCTTTTCCGCCAGTGGAGTTCAAACCCTTCATCATCCAGGATCCAGCAGAAAGAACAGTTTGTCTCTGCATCGATCTCGGGGATCAAGAAAGCTGTGCTTAGAGCTGGCGCTGTAATTAAGTGGCTGAGCAATCCATCTAGGAATCAGTCGGGTGCAGATTATTTATCCTGAGAAGGAAATGCCGGAGGTGATGTGAACTTCCTTTAGCCTTTACGCCAGGCGGCAATTACTTTACATCAGTCATTCTTGGTGCCTTAGATGGAGGTGCACTGGGGATATGTGAGTGGGGAACCATCTATTCGCAGGTGGACATGAACCTTCGCCTTCACACTGGCCCAGGTCCATCGAGGTGCGGACGCCGCAGCAAGGAGGACCCTGAGGCCCTTGGAAGGGCCAAGTTCAGGGTCTGGGACTTGGGACGCTGGAACCTCGCTCCAGGGCATCCCTTGCTGGGCTCGCGCGCCCTCTGCCGGCCTGAGAGCGAAGACACATTCACATTCGGCGTCCAGGGAAGACATCACTCACAACACCCTACTCGGCTCGGCCGACATTGATCCAATCAGCAAACACTAAGCATCCATCCGGTCTGGGTCCTTTCCTACAATTATTTATGTATTCCTCTGAACCCCTCTGTTCACTTGGTTGTCTTCCCAGTTCCTAAAAGCCCCTCCCTCACCCCGATGGCAAAGACACTTCCCTCCCAAGTTCTCCAATCTCTAGAGCTGGGATTTGTTCAGACTGGAGTACCCCTGGAAGGGTAGTGGGGCTATGCTGAGCTACCGGGCTGGGTGGCTCCCAGCTGGGTGGGGCAAGACCTTCCCAGGGTTCACACTGAATCAGGAACCCCATGAGAGCGACAGGACTGCGTAGCGAGTGAGCTGGATGAAGCAGTCGAGCTGAGGCCTCTGTGAATACCATCAGAAACAAGTTGACACTCACCTCCCTAAACCTCGGGGTTCCATTCCACACCTACATCTATGTCCTTGACCTTTATCTATGACATGGGAGCCTTAATGCTTCCTCTGCACCTCCCTGAGCTGTAGATGCTGGCAAGCTTCAAGACTTGGAACTTGAACCTCTTCTATCCATGTTCTCTCTTTCAGTGATCTCATTGTCCTGGGTCTTTAAATACCACCCATATGTTTCCAAATTTCTATCTTCAACTAGAATCTTCCCCCGACTCCAACTCATGCCAACTATCTACTTCACATTGCCATCTATATCTCCAACATACAGCTTCAACTTAAGTCAAACCGAGGCTCCTGCACCCTTCTCCTCTGCAATCAATCAGCCACATCTTGATAAGTATAATTCCAAACAGCGAGTTTCTCAAGCCAAAAGCCTTGCAGTATATTTGCCCACCCCACCTCCTTTTTTATTTCTGTCTGTCCTAGGGCCTGAATTCAGGCCTTGGTGCTGTTCCTGAGCCACTTGGTGCTCAAGGCTAGTGCTCTACCACAGAGCCATTTCAGGTTTTTTCTGAGTAGTTTATTGGAGATAAGAATCTCATATACTTTCCTAACAGGGCTGACTTTGAACCATGATCCTCAGATCTCAGCCTTCTGAGTAGCTAGGATTACAGGTGTGAGCCACCAGTGCCTGGCTTATTTGTCCCGCCGCCCCCCCATCTTTTTTCCCCTCCCATATCCTGTACTGAACCCTTGCACAAAGCTCTACTGTGTTTTCACAGGTGATAACTTCTTACTAACTCTGAGCATTATCATCTGCCCCCAGCATTGTGACAGCCTCTAGCCTCCTTTTTTTTTTTTTTTGGCACCACTTTGGTATAGTCTATATTCAACAGCTAATATAGATCATCATACCACTTCCCTTTTTGGCCTCCTGGTCATCCCTCAAATGTCCTTTTGTATCAAGAGCTTTTCACCTGTTATTTTCTCTACTTAGTACATCTTCCCCCATCTCTGGATGGCTCTCTTCCCAACCATAACATAAGCTCTGTGCTCACACATTCTCAGGAAATGCTTCCATGATGCCTTAAAATAACATCCACCCCTACACTTCCCTTACCTAATTTTTCTTCATAGCACCTATTGCCATCTGATATACTATAGATTTTTCTTGTTTGCTTACTATCTCCTTCATTAGAATACAAATTCTACAGTAGCAGAAACATATCTACTTTGTTTACTGTTCTTTTGCAGCGCCAAGAGCAATGCCTGCCAGAGAAGGCCCTTAGTAACATATTTATGGAGTGAATGTGGTATTACTGTTTCATTATTTTGCTATTTCCTGATGACTCTCAGGATCTTTCCCGATGGGCACTTCAGGCAGATGGTACTGAAACTGAATGGAGATTTCTGTGCCAGCTTTGCACTACACTGTTGTGCTACTGGTGATTTTGGCAGGAAACAAATGCATATTCAAAAAAGGCTTAATGGAAAATAATTTAGTGAAGGGACCACTTACAAAGAGGGTGGCAGGATTTGCTGCACACAACCATTTCCTATGAATGAACATAGCTCTAAACCTCAGGCCACTAAATGCATGGTCTGAAATCCTGAGGATTTTCCTTCACCACCATCTTTCAGGGCCATGCCTGGATGGGGCTCAAGCAGCTATTTCTTACTGACTTCAGAATACCTTAATGATCCATTTCTAAATCAAGACCATCAAATTAAGCACCAAGTGAGTACTTACAAAGGCGGAGTGGGGCCAAGTGGAGAGGGGTAGACAAATGAAGAGATGGGGTACTTAGGAATTCAATGTTTAGCCTACAAAATTAAGAAGAGGGAGGGAAGGATTGGGTAGGAATGGATGAGAATGTTTAAAGAGGTGTCATTGATTAAAATATATTGTGGGTTGGGAAGGTGGCTCAGTGATAGAGTGCTTGCCTTGCATGCATGAGGCCCTGGGTTCGATTCCTCAGCACCACATAAGCAAAAAGAAAAAAGCTGGAAGTGGTGCTGTGGTTCAAGTGGTAGAGTGCTAGCCTTGAGCTGAAGAGGTGAGGGACAGAGCCCAGGCCCAGAGTTCAGGCCCCACGACCGCACCCAAAAATAAATAAATACAAAAATAAAATAAAATACATTGCATTCATAAACAGCTTTGTTAAATGGCAACTCATTTGTACAACTACTTAAAGATAATAATAAATAAAATAAAAAGTTAAGTAAAAGAAAATAAATAAAATGGCTAACTGTCCTCTCTCATGTATGCCCTGTCCTTTAAAAACAAAAACAAAAAAACATTTTTCTCCCTCTGTCAATGCATAGAAAACTTCCTGTGAATTCATAAAGAAGCAGAAATAACATAAGAAGGAATCTAAGTCATATTCTCCCATATTTTTACTCTTAACTTCTAAGATCTAGTCTCCCACATGCAATGTCACTTAACAATGAGCCTGTGCACATCCAGTTGGATGATGCATATAGACAATACCCTTACGTTGCATAGTTATTGGGTAAACTAGAGTCTAAATTTTAGAACATAGCCCAGTGGCAAATCAAAAACTGCTTTTAAAATAGTAAACTAATCATTTGCACCAGGCACTTGGGGCTCAGGCTGAGATCTGAGGATGGAGATTCAAAAAGCCAGCCCAGACAGGAAAGTCTGTGAGACTCTTATCTCCAATTAACTGTCAGAAAACTGAAAGTGACTCTGTGGCTCAAAGTAGTAGTGTGTTAGCCTTGAGCATAAAAGCTCAGGGACAGTACCTGGGCCCTGAGTTAAAGCCCCAGGACCAACAAAAAATCAGCAGCAGCAGCAGCAGCAATAGCAGCAGCAGCAGCACTTGCAGAGAAGCATGTCTTTACTCCATACTTTAAGAGGCTTTTCTATTAGGGTTCCCTACAGCAAACCTTATCTGCCCCCAGACAACCTGAAATTTGTTGAATCTGTAGGTCATTAGGCCCAAAGAGCAGGGAAACTTCCCTTGGAGCCTAGGCCTGCAAAGTTCTTCTTTGCCCTGGATCTCATTCTGAACTGTGAGCTCTACCCCAGACCTACCACAATTTTACAACAATACTCCCCACAGGTAAATCAGGGATGATACATGCATCCAGGATTGGATACTATTATATTAGCTCGATCACCTGGGAATGGTGTTAATATTATTAAGTTGGTTACTGAAAGCCTGCATTCAACAGTGACTAGAACCTTGCTGGCACATTTTAAGACACTGCCTTAACTGCTAAGTTAGCATTACTGAGCCCCTTCGGCTGACTAGTCCCATGTGTGTGTGTCTCTCTCTAAGAAAACTCTTGAAACACTGCTCCCTCCTTTTGCCTCTCCAGGCTTCAGTGTGGTAATGACTTCCCACCATTGCTAGACCCAGTGTCTCTTCATGTTGGTTACTTAGTTCTAGCTCACATCTTATATTATCTGTCTGTCTATCTATCTATCTATATCTATCTATCTATCTATCTATCTATCTATCTATCTATCTATCTATCTATCTATCTATCTATCTGGTTTAAAACCAAAGGCTCTTTCTAGACTGCCATGCTACCACTTGAGTCACACTTCCAGCCCTATTTTTTGAATATTATTTTGGAGATGAAGTCTTGCAAACTTTCTTCCCTGATTGGCCTCAATTGATAATCCTTTAGCTCTCAGCCTCCTGAATAGCTAAGATTATAAGGATGAGACACTAGTGATGGGCTTAAGTTGCCTGTTTATTAAAATCTTTTTTAATAGTTCTGAGGTTTGATCTGTCTGGTAGGCAAAGAGTTTACTACTTGAGTTATGCCTCCTAATTCTTTTTTTCATTTGTTATTTTTTCCAACAGGGTCTCATATTTTTGCCCAGGCCAGTCTCTGACCATGGCTCCTCATCCTACCTATGTCTTCCTATAACTGGGATTTCAGACACTCTACCATACTCTGCTTATGGATTGAGATGGAGTCTCACTAAACTTTTGCTCAGGTTGGCCTCAAACTTTAGTCCTCCCAATCTCTGCCTCCTGGGTAGCTGGGATTGCAGGCATAAACCACAATGTCTGGCTTGGTTAAATTTTCTTCTCTGTGTGTATACCAGCACATAGAAGACAATCAGAAATATTATTATTATTATTATAGTTAATGGATAGAATAAAAGATGTCAGAAGCAGGAAGTAAACACTCTCTTCCCCACTCCAAAAAAGGGTCCAGAGTTTGGGTAGGGAAGATTGAATATATCCCATATATTAATTTCTCCTTGGAGATGATCTCTTTTTGTCTTTCTCATAAGAATGGGAAATCACTTGTTCCCTCCTCCATCTGTCAATTCCTTGACTCTTGGGCTTTGTATGAACATGAGCTGGCCATTCCCTTGCTTTTAGAAATCCCCTCTTAGTTCCCAGGATTGAGAGAAAGCAAAGATGAAAGGGAGCTATGCCAGGCCAGACTCTCTCCAGCAGTTCCTGTGCCCCTAGGCAATGAATTTGGGAAACTGATGGCTAGGGAAAGGATCAATGCCTGTAAGAGCCAGGAGGCTGCATGCAGAGGCCTGAGATGGGAACCTGGGCCTTCTCCTAAGGAAGCTTCCCCTTCAGCTGTCCTTGTCTCAAAACACGGGCTGGTCCCCAGAGGATGACATAGAGGACCCATCTAGGCTCTCCAGGTTTGTCTGAGGGCAACATGAAGCCTTACCAGAAAGGACAGAGGCACCAGGGAAGATGCAGAATGAACCTAGCAAAGCAGATTCAACTCTTCACCCTGCTACTCTTACTTCTGAACCCCAGCCCCAAGGCTGGTGATGTAATTTCCATCAGTGGCATGAGAGTGCTGAAGCTGACAGCACCCAGCCCCACTTCTGGCCAGACTGCAGACCGCTTCAGTTCTCAGAGCTGAAGCCAAGGAAAACAAAGAGGGCAAAGCCACCAAGAGGGAAGAGGGGGGGCAGGGTTGAGTTCTGCCAGAAAGAGAGGGGTCAAGGGGAAGCCCCAGAATGGGAAACGGAGGGGAATTTTTGCATAGTAAAAGTAAAAGCTCTAGACCATAAATAAGAAGCAGGCCACAGCCTCACCCAATCTCATCCTAGAGCCCCTCACAACCCATCAGGACCAGCTGTGTGCTTCCCGTCCCATCACACCCACCCAAGCCTCGGCCTCTCACCGACTGCTGCACACACATCCAGAGACTCGCTCACTCTCACACACTTGCTGTCAGCCTGCCTCAGGTCACCCTCCATGGCGCCTGGTGTAACCTCACTACTGGTCTTCAGCCTGCTGTTTCTTTGGACCTCCCCAGGTAAGACTGAGGGAAAGGCTGGAGTGGGGTGGCAGTGAGTGGGCTGATGTCTTGTTTCTCACTGCTTGACAATGGTCGTGAGTGACATACATCATGCGTTCATCTCTCTCAATGGACCTGGGGCTCCTTGTACTCTGTGTATCTGTGTACCCCTGAATTCCAATGTGGCTCATCTGTTGGCAAAACCAGGACTCTATGGCTGCCCTTGTCTCTTCCTGTGTCCTGCTACCTCTGTTTCCTGAGCAGAAAGAGGAAACGAGATGTATTTGTTTTAGGAAAGGAGACTATTTGCCAGGCTGACAGTCAAATATTTGTAATTCCTTTCTTTTTCTTGTTTTGCTGTTGTTTGATTTGGTTGCTTTGTTTGAGATAGTGTCTATGTTGTCTATGCTGGCCTTGAACTCTTGGTGATCCTCCTGCCTCAGTCTCCCCAGTAGCTTGACCTGTAGCAGTCACAGGCCTTGCTCTTACCAGCATTAACTCCTTGCTTGTTAAAACCTGAGGGAAGTTGAGCCCCGGGAGAGAGGCCGATTGGATCACAACAGCAGAAAGGCATTTGTTGGACCTAGAGCAGTGTGATTCTTTACCAGTTTGATACATTGGTGCATACTGAGCATCAGGACCAGTATTCTCTCTCTCTCTCTCACACACACACACACACACACACACACACTCACACAGAGGCTTTTCAACCCTGCTTAGAGCTATGGCTTCTCTGTCTCATGGTCCCTATGTTCTACCTTTCCCCTACCTCAGCCCCAGTGCTGGGTGGTGCTAATGATGCAGAAGACTGCTGCCTGTCTGTGACCCAGCGCCCCATTCCTGGGAACATCGTGAGAGCCTTTCGCTATCTTCTCATCAAAGATGGCTGCAGGGTGCCTGCTGTTGTGTAAGTGATCAGAAGACTATCTAACCCCAGCCACCCCCACTCCATTAACTCCTCCAGATACCCCCACTACCTTATCCCTCTTCTCCTGCCCAAGTCCAAGGGACAAAGAAGTTCCTGAAACAGGTTCTTATCCTCTGCCCCTCATATTAGAAGCTGAGTTGCAGGGCTCAATTCTCTCTGACCTCTAACTCCAGGTTCACCACACTGAGGGGTCACCAGCTCTGTGCACCCCCAGACCAGCCCTGGGTGGAACGCATCATCCGGAGACTGAAGAGGTTCTCTGCCAAGGCAAGCCAAGGCCCTGCCCAGACCTGCTTCCTCCCTCTAAGCCCCTCTCTAAATATCCAACTCCTGACCCTGCCTCTCCCTGCCTCCCCAGAGCAAGCGCCACAGCAGTTAGTTCTGGACAGCTCCAGAGGGAGCCCCGTGTCTCACTGGAAGGATGTGAATCACCCTGGCCTGGAGAACTAAGACCAGAAGAGAGGATCAAATCTCCTGCTGCTTTATACCAGACCTGACCCAGCCAGAGTAGGCCTGGAGTGTCAACATGAGTGGGGGTGGGAGGGTGAATGTGGCAACTGCTCAGCCTCCCTATGTCCAGATTGTAGTGCTTCCAATAAAGCCACCTGGCATTCACAGATTTGTCTGTTTGCCGTCTATTTGATCTCGACCTTGGAGGACAGGGATTGAAAGGAAGAAGAAGGAACAGCAGGATCTATTTCCTATTCTGAGACCTAAGAAACCTCTTACCAGCCTCCCTCCTCTTAAGGGCCAAAGTTGACATGGTCAACTTGGGTCAGTTCCCTGAGCCATCTAAGTCTGCTGTCCAGGCAGGTGTTCAAGCATCCAGGTTCCTTCCAGATCAGGTGTTGGTGTGAGTAAGGAGGAGAGGGGAGGGCAGATGTCCTAGCTCTATTTGCTGGAAGGAAAGTACTCAAGTACCAAGCCTTTTCCTCCAACACAATCTTCCTCCTCTGCCCCACCGGCTTCCCATTTAGATCCAGATGTCTCTTCCTCCAGGAAACAAGGCTAGGCTGGTTTAGTAGCTTCACTCTCTCCCAAGCTCCCATGCCCCCCTCTGAGACTACCTTCTTCCAGCATCCATTACACTGACCCATATTCGCTAGTTTGTGCTGGGAAGGAATCATGTTGAATTTAACTTCTAACATACCATCTGGTACAAAGGTCATCACAATACATATTTGTTTAAAGGATGAATGTGAATAGACTCAGCGGCCATGGATAAAAGTCCAGCTGTCTATTCTGTTCATAGGGAGTCTGATCTCCAGATCTGCCCCTCCACCTACTCAGTCTGAGCAAGCTCCAGCCCCACCTAAGCAAGGCTGAGCTACACAGACAATAACAGGGGTGATGACAGATGGACCAAAGAGCCAGAGGTCAGAGATGGGCATGAGGTCCATGGGGTAGAAGAAGGAGCAGCTAGAGATGCTCCAGAGACTCAGCAGGGAGGAGCCCCCATAGTACCCCTGCAGTACCCATCAGCCTTAGGACTTACAGGCTACATGGAAACCAGACAAGACGCAGGGAAGCAGTCCCAGACCGAGAGGACAAAAGTCCTGTGACTCTTGGGGCATCCCATAGAGCTGCTTTGTGAAGATGAAGCCCCTTGGTATTAGAAAGTCCTCTAGGGAAGTGAGGGGACTGTTGCTTCTTAAATGCCTGTCCAGATGGAAGGGACAAGACTGTGCTGCTGCAGTCAGGTGGCTGCTAGGAGGCCAGATTGAACATCCTCGCCTAGAAGTATCACCATGTCATATAGACATCACCCAGCAAGCAAGCCAAGCCTGGGCAAGCTTTCACGGCAGTCTCTTTCTCTTTTCGGTTCCCATGGCAGTTGTTCAAAACCTCAGGATCTCCAGAGTCACAAGGGGTTGGTGGGAGAGGGACAGGTTTCAAGAATAGCTGCTAGGGCTTGAAAGTTTGCCTCTGCTGCCAAGGGAGAAACTATTCATCCATTCATGCATCCATGCATCCATTTACTCAGCTGTCTCTGCGCTCATCAGACCTCCATCCATCCACTACTTACCTACCTGCTTCCCACCCACCCATCCATTAGTCTAGCCATGAAGCCAGATAGAATGCCCTGCAGGCAGAACAAATACATATTTGTTGGGGGGGGGTGAGGGGGCAAGGGGAGAGCAAGGAGTATGTTGCCTCAAATCTTCTTCAGATCCCGGGAAAACAAGAGGAGGTTAGCCTGACTCAGGAGCAGATACAAATCATCTCTCTGAGGGTGGGATCTTTGGCTGATGTAATACCAGGGCAGAGCCTGAATGCAATCTCCATGCCACAGGGAGATTCATGAACAAGTCCAGAACATAATGCCGGGATCACACTCCTGACAACTCTAACCCTGTCAGTGAGCAGCTCTACGCAAATTCCTTCAAAATACCCCACCCCAGAGCCTATCAGATAACAGAAAAATAAAAGCTTGACTTTTTTTTTTTTTAGTCCTTCCAAATAAGAACTTGGCTTCCAGAATCTTTGGATCAGTCACACTAAACCCCCAACATTTATACAGACTTTACCAATGTCTAGCACATCAAGAAACTTTCTACTTCCCGGATCCCCAGGGACCACTCTCTGGGAACAAAAGAGACTGAGATTCAGGAATAGAGAAAATAAACCCCAGTAATCCCAGCTTCTCAGAGAGCAAAGGCAGGAGGATTAGGAGTTTGAAGGCAGCTCTAGCAAAATGAGCAAAAACAAAAAGGAGGCACTGGGAATTTGTTGAAGCAGCAGAGTACTTACTGCAGCCCTGGGAGAGAGAAAAAGAGAGAGGAAGTCCAAGAAATAAAAAATTTGGGGGGCTGGGAAGGTGGCTCAGTGGTAGAGCGCTTGCCTTGCATGCCTGAGGCCCTGGGTTCGATTCCTCAGCACCACATAAGAAAAAAAAAAAAAAAAAGCCTGAAGTGCCGCTGTGGCTCAAGTGGTAAAGTGCTAGACTTGAGCTGAAGAGCTGAGGGACAGTGCCCAGGCCCAGAGTTCAGGCCCCACGACCGGACCCAAAAAAAAAAAATTGGGGCAAGTCTAAGAAGATGACCATCTCACAGAGAGCAGGTATGTAACTCAGCCCATCTCTTTTCCAGCCATTACTTTCCACCCTAGCTTTGTTCCTCCATCTGCTTCCCACACAGGCATACCAAGTCCTCTAGGACACTGGATCTAATCCCCTTATCTCCCTATCAGTCTGAGGCTGACCAGCTCCAACAGTCTCTGTCTGGTGACTCCATCTAATGAGCATCTGCTTCCTGTTTATCTGATCAACGGATGTGTGTTTCATTTGTACTAAGCTTTACCTGCCTGCCTCTGAAAACTAACAGGACCGTTAGTTCTCTGGAAGGTAGCATGGGTACCTACCTTGTTACCTATAAAGATACTTTCCTCCCCAGCCCCTACCCCCCAGCACATGGCACATATTACATGTTCAAGGCCTATAGATAAATGATACCTCTTATGCTGAAGCCTCTTATCTGACATCCCTTTGCAGGGATGTCAACAGAGAGCATCTAGGAGAAGGGACTGAGCCTGTTGAACTCAATTGCCAATGTGGCTTTGTAGTGGCTGACACACAACAAGCTCCAATACGTATTTGATTAATTTTTTTTAAAAATTCAACAGAACACAGCCCTCTCCTCCCATGCCATCCCTCACACCTGGAGTCCATCCAGTTCTCATGACAGTTGGAGCTGCTTCTTTTGCGTGGTTGAGGGTTTGGTGAGAGCCAGCTCCATATGGTTTTAATCATGTTTTAATCATTTTATGTTCAAATTCTCAGCAAGCCCCCACCCCATGTTACCCTCTTCCTCTAGCCTCCGGGAAATTCAGAAATAGCCAGAAAAATCTTGGAAATAGTCTTACAAAGGAACAGAATTCTTAACTAGGGGGTTTCCTCCAAAAGACCCTCTGTAAGAATAAGCCAGCACTGGCTGGGCGCTGGTGGTGGCTCACACCTGTAATCCTAGCTCCTCAGGAGGTTGAGATCTGAAGATCATGGTTTGAAGCCAGCCTAGGCTGGAAAGTTCCTGAGACTCAAATCTAGTTATCTACCAAAAAGCCATAAGTAAAGCTATGGCTCAAGTGGTAGAGTTCAGAAACTCAGGGCAGGCTCTGAGTTCAAGCCCCAGGACTTGCACAAAAATAAAATAAAAACATTAGGGGAAGCTAGGAAACAGAGGCAGAACCCCAACTCTTGAACTCAGATACAGAAATGCCTGTTTCAGGGGATCCAGCTTCCTGAGTTCTACCAGTGGAGCATGGAGTGGGAGACCAGGCCACAATACCTACCCTGTGCTCATTTGAAGGAGAGGATTAGAGGCCAGGAAGGGCAGGGCTGGGAATTCAGAGGGTAGGCACAGGTAAAGGCCAAACTAGGAGACCTGTGGAGAGGGTTTCATATATGCCATGGAATATTACATAGACATAAAGAAAAATTAAATCATATCACTTGCAGGAAAATGGATAGAATTGGACATTATCATGGTAAATAAGATAAGCCAAGCTCAAAAAACAAATATAGCACATTTTCACTAATTTGTGGAAACTAGATATTCATATACATAGATACATCCATATAGAGAGATCAGTCTGTCCATATATATAGATATATCTATATAGCTATAAATGCATAATATATTCATACGCATGCACATGTATATACATATATGTATATATTACATGTTATATATCCATGTATAGACATACATGTGCACACACACACACACACACATATATATATATATATATATATATACACACGTATATATATGTATATAAATATAGATAGGACCAGGACACCCACACATATATACATATATATATACATATATATATATAATGTATATATATATGTATATATATATATATATGTCAGGACACACACACATATATACGTATACGTATATATATATATATATATATATATATATAGTGGTAGAGTGCTTGCCTAGCATGCATGAAGCCCTGGGTTTGATTCCTCAGTACCACATATACAGAAAAAGCCAGAAGTGGGCTGTAACTCTAGTAGTAGAGTGCTAGCCTTGAGCAAAAGAAGCTTAGGGACAGTGCCCAGGCCCTGAGTTCAAGCCCCAGGACTGGTTATAAAAAAAAAAAAAAAGGTTAATCTCTTAAAATATATGTACACTTGAAATACTATGATAAAGCACACTAAAAAGAAAATAAATTATAGGAAAATAGGCTCTATTGTAGGAGAGTACCAGCAGCATATGGAAGGAAAAATAAGGATAAATATGGTCAAAGTAGATTATTTGTATGCATGAATAGAACAATGAAACCTGTGGAAATTGTTTTAGAGTAAGGGAGAGTGATGGAGGTTGGGAAAGTCTGATCATGCATGTCACAATAAAATTCCCCTTCATACAACCTTTGCATGCTAGTAAGAAATCACAGAAATAAATACTCTCTTTAAAAAAAAAAATCTTCCCCAAAAGAAAGTCAATCTTTCCTATCAGGGCCTCTCTAACTGCAAAGATCATCCCTGACAGAACATCCTAATATCTGCTGTGTCCTCATGGCTGACAGAAGCATTGTTCATGTCAAACTGCTCCCATTACTCCAAAGCCATCTTTCCCCTCAGGAAATTCTGTCACTGACAGAAGCCTATTATATAGGACAACAGTACTGCACAGCACCAGGGACCACGTTCTCTCTGCACAGGTCCCATGTGAGTGCTGAGTGTCAGAATATAGCTCTGCATATTAGTATAGTGGCTCCAGTTCTTCTAGCACTACCATCACACAGGGATGGAATCCAGCCCTGGTAAAAACCCTTTGTGTTTAAAGGATGTTTTGACGCTGGCTGCAATGCAGAACATTTAAGCCAAGCTCTGTTCCAGGTGCTGATGACCCAACAATGAACAAGTTTAATGTGGTCTTAGGCTTCATAGAGCTCCTTCTCTTAAAACGGCAGATAAACTGGGTGCCAGTGGCTCATGCCTGTAATCCTAGCTACTCAGGAGGCTGAGATCTGAGGGTCAGGTTCAAAGCTAGCCTGGGCAGGAAAGAAGTCCATGAGACACTTATCTCTAATTAACCATCAGAAAACCAGAAGTGGCACTGTGGCTCAAGTAGTAGAGTACTCACCTTGAGCTGAAGAGCTCAGGTATGGTACCCAGGCCCAGAGTTCAAGCCTCACAACTGACTTTTAAAAAAAAAAAAAAGGCAGATAAATTGCTGGGAGCTGGTGGCTCACACTTGTAATCCTAGCTACTCAGGAGGTTGAGATCTGAAGATCATGGTTCAAAGTCAGGCAGTAAAGTCTGTGAGACTCATCTCCAATAAACTACCAAAACAGCTGGAAATGGAGTTCAAGTGGTAGAGAGCTAACCTTGAACAAAATAAGCTCAGGGGTAGCACCTAAGCCCTGAGTTCAATCCCCAGAATGGGGGAAGAAAAAGACAGATAAATATATCAAACATTATTTTTAATTGCAAGCCACTGGAACTCATTGGAAGGGTTAAACAAAAACTGAAATTTTATTTTAAAAGACCCTAGGGGAGCAGGCAACAGTGACTTACCGTGTAATGTTAGCTCAGTGTAAGGTCTGCACAGGGACACCTCCCTACCTCTTGGCTAAGTTTCCGGCCAGTATCTGTTACCTAGGTAACTGGCAGACCTGGAAGCAGTCACCTTCCCCTCCTGCTAGGTCACATCCTGGGCCACCTCTGGTCACATGCCTCCCATCTGACCTTAGGAGGGTCCCAAACCCTGAAGTCATGTCTGGATTCAGTGTGGCCACACCTTTCCCTCACCTGGCCACACCTCTTCCTGTCCCTGGCTTAGATAAGTCCTGGCCCAGGGGTGGATCACCCCTTTTCCTTTTCAACCAGCCTCTCCACCGTGCATGGTGGGGGCAGCAGTTTGGTAAGTAAACTTCTTCTCCTGCCTGAGTAGCATGTGGTGTTGTCATCAGCTACCTAATGAAACCTACCTATTTAATATACCTTACACTCAAGAGGCTGAAATCTGAGGATCAAGGTTCAAAGCAAGCTAAAGCAGTAAAGTCTGTGAGACTTATCTCCAATTAACTGCCCCAAAAGCCAGAAGTGGAGTTGTTGCTCAAGTGGTAGAGTGCTGGCCTTGAGAAAAAGAAAAAAAAAAAAAAAGCTCAGGAACAATGCCTGGGCCCTGAGTTCAAGCCCCAGGACCAGCACCAAAAAAGCTCTCAGGGGTATGGTTCAAGTGGTAGAGGATTTTCCCAGCAAGCCCAAGGCCCTAAGTTATGGGAAACTAGGGAGGATGTCGAACTCAAGGCCTCATGCTTGCTAAACAAGTGCTCTACCACTTGCAGAAAATGATAAGAATGACAGAGGCCAAGAAACTAAACAGAGATGAATGCAGTACAGCCAAGATGATCCATGTAAGGTCTGCTCCTGGATGGCTAGCAGACTCCACCCTCCTCGCAGCAAAGTCTCCACCTAGTACCTGCATTACCTAGGCAACTGGGACACCTGGAAGAGGTCACATCTGAATTTGATGTGGCCATACCTTTCTCCACCCATACCCTAGATAAGGCCTAGCTCAGGCCCAGTCGCCCTCTCTTTGCTCTTTTCTAGCTCTTTTCTCAGCTCTTTCCTTCTCTTCTCTTTCCCAGCTCTTTTTCCTAGCTTGCTCTTTCCCACCTCTTTCCCAGATGCTCTCTTTTCTAGCTCTTTCCTCTCTTTTCTAGCTCTTTTCTTTTTCCCAGCTCAATTTTCCCAGCTCTTTCTCAGCTCTCTCTTTCCCACCTCTCTTTCCAAGCTCTTAACTCTCTTTTCTAGCTCTTTTCAATCTCTTTCCCAGCTCTCCCAGTTCTCTTTCCCAGGCCTTTCCCCACCACATGGAGGACCAAGATGGCCTGGTACCAGCCCGAACGATGAATAAACCTACCCCTTACCTGAATACCACGTGTGTGGTGCTGTTCTTACTTGGCTACCTCTTTTTAAAAACCTAACAATCCAAATAGCCCTCCAAGACAAACTGGTGGCTCTCCACACACACACCAAGAAGGACACCAGTTGAACTGCCCTTATGCCCACACAACTGGGGCATCAGCTCTGCATTCCATGTTTTAGAGGGCCTTGCTCTGGCCCTCCTCCAATCCTATCTCTAGACCCAGGACAGATTGTCACCAGAGCCAATGGGACATACTCAGAGCTCACCTTCTCTTTCTTGACCACAATTCAAAAAACAAAACCCAGGGAATTCCCTGCTCAGTAGAAACAGCCTCTAGTGTTTATGAGGCCCCCCTCTCTTAGCTTTGTTCTTCCTAGGATGGACTGTGTAATTGATATACTAGGTCCAAAGGAAGACCAAGAAGTAGCTATCTGTAAGGAACATGTATCATGGGGCTGGAGCAGTTTCACTCAGGCATGTGAGAGTCTCCATAGTACAAGACAGGAGTGAGGGAAGGCAGAAGACAAGTAAGGGAAGGGAAGTTGGCTCTTCTCTTACTACCTGAAATGACTCCAATAAGGTTTGGCTTTATTATTTTTTGTTTTTGCTGTTTGTTGTTTGTTGGTGAGTGGTGGCTGTGAGGCTTGAACCCAGGGTCTCTGCACTGTGCCTGAGCTTTTTTGCTCAAGGCTAGCACTCTACCACTTTGAGCCACTGTGCTACTTCTGTTTTCTGGTGGTTAACTGGAGATAAGAGTCTCTTGGACTTTTCTGCCTGGGCTGGCTTCAAACCACAATCCTCAGATCTCAGCCTCAGGAGTAGCTAGGATTACAGGTGTCCAACCTTATTTTTTCAGAGAGGAAACTCACGTTGAGATTTAATCCTTATTGTGAGATAAGAACAGTTCAACTATGCTGTTTAGAGGTGGGATCTCTGGAAGGTAGTGAGGATAAGATAAAGTAAAGCCCATGATTAAATTATGGGGGTGGGGGGGCCTGCATCACCTCAGGACATTGGAAGTCAGAAAGCCCTGATTAGATTTGGACTTTCAACCTTAGACCAGAACCATGAACCAAAATCAACCTCTTTCTTTATACCTGAACCAACGTGAGGTACTGTTATCAACAACAACAAAAGGACTAAAAGATGACCTCCTTTTATCAAAAAATCCAAGAATTCCAAGTCAAGCCAGGCCTTTCAAGTTAAAATCATCATCGTCATCTTCATTATCAGTACTGGATTTGAACTGGGGCCTCATGCTTGCTAAACAAGTGTTCTTCTACTTGAACCATTCCCCCAAAAGTTATTTTAAGGGTGGAGTTCTCAAGACAGAAACATACACACATTTTTATTTGACAACTTATTACCTTGATTTGTAACTTTTCTTAATTTTTTATTGTTATTATAAAGGTAATGTACAAAGTGGTTAGAGTTACATAAGTCAGGTAAAGAGTACATTTCTTTTTGGACAATATGATATGTAATTTCTATTTTTTTTCAATTTATTTTATTTATGGGTACCAAGGAATCGAACCCAGGGCCTCATGCATGCAAGCACTCTACCACCAAGCCACAATCCCAGCCCTTTATGTTATTTTGTTAAGGTCTCCCAATGTTGTTGTGCAGACTTTACAATAGGAAAGTGTTATGGTTTAAAAAACTCAGAGGAAAAATTTGGGGGATAACACACAAACCCAGAGTTCAAGCCCAGGACCAAAAAAAAAAAAAGCTAGGAATGGTGAGTTATCCCTGTAAACACAGATATAGAGGAGGCATAGGTTGGAGGTTTGTAACCCGAGACCAGTCCAGGTTTAAAAAAAAAAAAAATACAATACGAGCTGAAAAATAACTAAAAAGTATAAAAGGTGTAGAGAAATACCTCATGTGGTAAAGCACTTATCTAGAAAGCACAAGTCCCCATGTTCAAACCCCAAACCCCACTGCTGCCAAATAATAAGTATATATACACAAATGGACTAGGGGTATAGCTCAGTAGTAGCACTTGTGCTTAGCTTGCATAGGGCCCTAAGATCAATCCTCAGTACCAAAGAAATAAAAAGTATTTAGATGGTGTCCTTTTTTTCCTGTCTCCAATGTTTCCACAAACATTAGGTGGTCAGTGTGCCAAATGCTACCACCTCAATCACAGCTACATATAATACGTATATAAAATAGACATCACTTCTACCACCATTCTTACTACCACTAATAGAGACTCTCTGCCAACCGTGTTCCTTTCCATCACTACTAGTTTCCAATTCAGTCCTTAGCAACATCCAACTCTTAAGATCTCAATCATTCCTCCTCTAAGTTTTCTCGTAATCTTATTTCTCTATTCTGAAACACTTGATAATCACCTCCAATTGGCCTGATAGGTCAGGATAGGTTTGGTTATGTTGTACTAACACCCAGATCTGAGTAGTTTCACACAACAAAATCCTATTTCCCATGCTTACCATGCCTGTTGTATGGAGCCACGCAAGCTCCTAGCACAGCTGTATTCCATGTGGTGCTGCTTTGATCTTTTGGCATACCCTTGCATCTCAACACATGCTTCTGTGATCCTTCTAGTCAGGGAAGCCAGCAAGGGGGGACACTTGTTTCCACGTTTTTGTCTATAAGTGACATATGCCACTTCTCACATTTCTTTAAACAAAGTGGGATGAACAGCCATGCTGTTCTTCTCTGCCAGGAGAAGTAAATCAGAATCTTGGTGGGAGTATTAATATCAACACAGCAACCTACATTCAAGAAAGGAGCATGGAGCTGGCCATTTCTGGCCATTCATGCCTGTAATCCTAGCTACTCAAGAAGCAGAGACCAGAAAGATCACAGTTTGAAGCCACCCCAAAGAAAAAAAAAGTTTGTAAGACTATATCTCAACCAATGGCTGAGCACAGTGGCATATGCTTGTTATTCCAGTGATGCAGGGAAGCACATGTACTTGGGAAGCAGAGATCAGGAGGATCTCAGCTGGGGGGCAGACCATAATAATACTAGCAAGACTCCATCTCAACAAATAAACCAGGTATGATAGTAATCATACCTATAATCCTGGCTATGCAGGAGGCTATGGATAGGAGGATCACAGTCTGAGGCTGGGCATAGACAAAAACAGTAGACCTACCTGAAAAGTAAATAAAGCAGACCTTCTCTGAGTTTCTATTTGCTGACTTGACTACCTGAGGAGTCTGCATAGAGTATGTGTGAGCAAAAATAACCTCAACAGATGTAGCCTTTCCACTTTCAATCTCCAGAACTGAAGTTGGGCATTTTTACACAAAATATTTTTTAAAACATTGTAGGAAAAGATAGATGTACTGACTAGAATTAAACATGAAACACTTTGAAATCAGAAGAAAAATAAAGTTTAAAAAAAAAAGCCTCAAAAAAAAAAACACCTCAAGATCATGGTTCAAAGCCAGCAAAGGAACATCCATGAGACTCTTATCTCCAACTAACCACCAGAAAACTGAAAGTGGCACTGTGGCTCAAGTGGTAGAGCACTTGCTTGAGCTGAAGAACTCAGGGACACTGCCCAGAGTTCAAGCCCCATGACCAACCAAAAAACAAAAACCTCAATTTTTTATTACATATTTTTAGAAAGTATATACATTCAGTCATGGAGTGAATGGTCATGGGACTTCTCTAGAAAAAAATCTGAGAAGGAAATAGATGCCTGCCTGGAAAACAGGAACTGAACACAGAATAAAAAACAATGATGGACAAAGAGGCCATTAACTTGCTAGTAAGAAATATGGTAGGGCTGGGAAGTTGGCTCAGTGGTAGAATGCTTGCTTTGCATGCCTGAGGCCCTGGGTTCAATTCCTCAGCACCACATAAGCAAAAAGAAAAAAGCCAGAAGTGGCCCTGTGGCTCAAGTGGTAGAGCACTAGCCATGAGCTGAAGAGCTGAGGGACAGCGCCCAGGCCCAGAGTTCAGGCCCCACAACTGGACCCCCCCCCCCCAAAAAAAAAAAAAAAGAAAAAAGAAATATGGCTAATTTCCCAAGAAGGACTCCAGGTCGATTGGAAAAAAAAAGTGGCCTCAAATTGGGTCAATTTGTGTTAGATGTGACAAAGCCAAGCAACTTAAGGACTCAATTGCCACTCCCAAGGAACAGTTAAGAGTCTGAATTCAAGTGAACAGCTCAGAACTCCAGGTTCATCAAGATGGCTGTTATACTATGCTCATCAAGAAAACGGTTATGTTCTAGAGATATAAATGATATAAATAAAAGCTATTTTCTACCACTACGTAGAAATAAAGATGGCTGCAGCCCTGCCAGATGACATCATCACAGTGGCTGGGCAGTGGATGCCAAGGAGAAGGGGGTGGCCACTAAAGGCAGGCCTTGGAGTCAGAAGCCAGCCAGGCTAGTTGAAGCAGGAACACAGGTGGAACTAGAGGAGAATTTTAGAAAAAAGAGGTAGAAGAACTTCCATATATCAGAATACAATGTTAGGATCCGACACGACCACCCCAAGGGAGACCATGTGGAGTCAGGCACACACAGGAGCAAGATTATTACAAGGTTTATTAGAGGGGCTATATCTCCCACAGGAGAGGGAGCACATAGCGTCTGTACCTATCCAGGTGGCAGGTAGCTCTGGGTGTGCACAGGCAGGTCTGGTTGGAGAGAGGGAATGGCCAGCTATCCTGCAGGAACTCTAGGGGAGGGAGGAGCTCAGATCTGGGTGGAGCTGAGGACCAGAGGTGGAGATAATGCTATCAAGATTGAGGAAGCTGGGTTGGGGGGGGGGGGGGGGAGGATGGGAAGGGATGGGAAGGGAAACAAAGGAGGAGGCTACAATGCTTGATAAGAAATGTACTCATTACCTTGCTCAGGTAATTGTAACCCCTCTCTACAGTATTTTCACAATTAAAAAAAGATTGAGGAAGCTAAAAAAGAGAACTCATGCTGCAGAGGAATTAACAGGAGTTCCTAGAATGGGCCTTCTAACTGCACCCAAAGGGAGACTCTGACCGTTAAACAAAGTAACCAAATGAACACACTAAGGTGCAAGGAAGACTATATTGCCAGGTAACAGTTGCACGTTGAACTGTCCAAAACAAAAAGGAAGCTAAATGTGTTTACTTTCATTTTCCAAAATGAGTATTTCGGGGCTGGGAAGGTGGCTCAGTGGTAGAGCGCTTGCCTTGCATGCCTGAGGCCCTGGGTTCGATTCCCCAGCACCACATAAGCAAAAAGAAAAAAAAGCCAGAAGTGGCTCTGTGGCTCAAGTGGTAGAGCACTAGCCTTGAGCTGAAGAGCTGGGGGACAGTGCCCAGGCCCAGAGTTCAGGCCCCACGACTGGACCCCCCCCAAAAAAAAAAAAAAAACCAAAATGAGTATTTCAAAACTCCTATGCAGAAATTTGCATTTTATACTTCAGTATTTCTCTACAGCACATGCCTTAGTAAAACAAAAATAAAAATAATAGTAACTAATGAGTCTCACTAGTGGCTCACATCTGTAATCCTAGCTACTCAGGAGGTTCAGATCATGCAGTTCAAAGCCCATGAGACTCCACCTCTGAAATAGCCAGCAAAAAGCAGGGCTGCAGACATGGCTCAAGTGGAAGAGCACCAGCCAAGTAAGCAAACTCTGTAAGTAAGCGAGCAAGTATGTACAATACTCTGCATTCAAACTCCAGAACAAAAAATAACTAAAGCAAAAAAGGGCTGAGAATATGGCTCAAGTGGCATAGCCTATCAGCAAGCACCAGACCCTAAGTTCAAACCCCAGTACTACCAAAAAAAAAAAGGTGAAAGATAAGAGGTCAGTTAAAGTAAGAAATGTAGATAAACGCTACAATCAGTAATTCTGAAACTGGTGCTGAGGCTTAACTGACACTTGAAACTTTCTCCTTCCATTTGTTTTCTATTGCATGGCAAGTATTTACAAAAACTTCAAACACTGGTGAGTCAAAGTCAAGACAATGGAAAATGCTTTCAGTTCTACTACTGCCATTAACAAAGAATGCCACCCAGGTACTGGTGACTCCTGCCTGATATCTAAGGATTCCAGCTCAAAGCCACTTGAAAAGGAAAGGCCATTGTTAGGTTTTTAAAAAGAGGTAGCCGAGTAAGAACAGCACCAGCACGCACGTGGTATTCAGGTAAGGGGTAGGTTTATTCAGTAGACCTGCTGGGACCAGGCAAGGTTGGCACTCCACGTGGCTAGGAAAGGCCTGGAAAGGAGAGAGAGCTGAGAAAGAGAGGAAAGAGCTAGAAAAGAGCAGAGAGAGGGGTAAGAACAGTAGCACTCACGTGGTATTCAGGTAAGGGGTAGGTTTATTCAGTAGACCTGCTGGGACCAGGCAAGGTTGGCACTCCACGTGGCTGGGAAAGAGAGAGGAAAGAGCTAGAGCAGAGAGAGAGCAGAGAGAGCTAGAAAAGAAGAGCAAGAGCTAGAAAAGAAGAGAGAGAGAAAAAGAGCTAGAAACGAACAGAGAGAGAAAAGGAGAGAGTCTGGGCCTGGGCTAGGCCTTATGTAGGGTATGGGCGGGGAAAGGTGTGGCCACATCAAATTCAGATGTGACCTCAGCGGATGCAGATGTGACCTCTTCCAGGTGTCCCAGTTGCCTAGGTAACGCAGGTACTGGGTGGATACTTTGCTGCGAGGAGGGTGGAGTCTGCTAGCCATCCAGGAGCGGACCTTACAGCCATGAGATTCTTATCTCCAATTAACCTTCAGAAAATTGGAAGTGGTGCTGTGGCTCAAAGTGGTAGAGTGCTAGCCTTGAGTGAAGAGCTCAGGACAGTACCCAGGAGCTGAGTTCAAAGCCCCATGACTGACCAAAAAGCAAAACAAAACAACCATTGTGCGTTCTCCAGTACTATGTGCACTCCCGTCCCCACCCTCCCAAAAAAGTAGACTGCCTAGGAAAGGTTTCTTCAAGGGAATCATATTTAAGCTAAAATAGAAGCCAGCCATTGAAGAAAAATGACCAAGTCAGATATAGTGATGCATGCCTATAATCCCAAGAGAGGCTGAATCAGTAGAATCTTTTTTTTTTTTTGGTCAGTCATGGGGCCTGAACTCTGGGCCTCAGCACTGTCCCTCAGCTCTTCAGCTCAAGGCTAGCGCTCTACCACTTGAGCCACAGCGTCATTTCTGACTTTTTCTGCTTATGTGGTGCTGAGGAATCAAACCCAGGGCCTCATGCATGCAAGGCAAGCACTCTATCACTGAGCCAACTTCCCAGCCCATCAGTAGTTCAAGGCCAGCCTGAGTTACTTATGAGTTCAAGTCCATTTTGAACTACACACTAAGACCCTGTCTAAGAGATGTTGGGGGGAGGGGGATGACCAGTGCAGCTGGAGCAGAGATATAAGGTGAAGAAGGACAAGGACGTAAACGTCACATGATCCAAGTCTTTGCAGACCAAAGGAAGGCATGAGGATTTTGTTATAAGTGCTGTGAAAGATTTTAGTCCACAAGTAACAGAATCTCATTTACAGTTTCAAAAGACTCTCAGTAGTATAGGAAAGAGTGATTAAGTTGGAGTAGTCTTCTAGGAGTCTCGGATAAAGAGCTGACACTGGCCAAATCCACATGGTGGCGATTGGAATAGAAGAGTAGTAATTCTAGACATAGTTATGAAACAAAATGACAGACAGCACTGATAGATTATATTTGAGGCATAAGAGAAAGGGAAAAACCAGGCATGACACCAGGCTTCAAGGCTGCATGTTTGAGTAACCGAAGGGATAGTGGGTGAGATTCTCAGCGATGCATGACTGAGGGAGGTGTTGGGAATCCAGAATTTGGTTTGGGAATTAAGATGCCTATGAGGCAGCCAAGAAGAAATCCCAAACCAGCAGTTAGCCTCCCCAGCCTGGAACCAAGAAGTAGACGGGTATATCAGCCCTGCCTCTTCAATTTTTCTCACTCCTTTGCTACCAAGTCATGGGCTTCCTGTCTCCTTAATGTCTCTAGTGTCTGTGTAGCTTCCTTGGTAAAGCTAAAGTAAAACCCCTTTCTCAGTCCCCCTCCTCAGCATAACTGCAGCAATCCCACATAAAAGCCCAACAGTCAAGTACTCACCTGTGTTTAGAGAGGCCCAGCCAATCTGGATGTACCATCTCAGGACTATGAGTGAAAGCTGGACTAGCCATCCCTACTGCTCCCTCCTCAGGAGTCTGACCAGAAATAAGTCCTTCACTCCATTGTCCCCAAGTGAATACACATAGCCTCCCACCACTAGCCCTTTCCCTGCTCATCCACACTGGATTAGTGAACACAAACTCCTATAACTCTCCCCCACATCTTTGTGCTCTGCTATTCCTTCATCCTTCTCAAAGTCGGGCATAGTTACCTCCATCATGCAGCTCCGCTGCCTCCTTCTGACTTGTCCCCCCAGGAGCCCTTGTTTATCTTATTTTCTGTGTGTGTGTGTGTGTGTGTGTGTGTGTGTGTGTATTGTTACTGGAGGCCTTACACTTTTTCTTAGGTTTTTGCTCAAGGCTGACACTCTTGAGCCACACCTCCACTCTGGCTTCTTGCTGGTTAACTGGAGGTAGAGGCTCTCTGATTTAGCTACCCAAGCTGGCTTTTAACTACAATTCTCAGATCTCAGCCTCGTGGGTGGCTAGGATTGTAGTTATGAGCCACCTGCACCCAGCAGGGGCCCTTGTTTTCTGAGTTTCTCCCAAGCCCCCAGGGGCAGAATGGCCCAAATAACAGTGAATGAAGGAGAGAAGTCTTCATGAATTCTTTTTTTTTTTTTTTTTGGTCAGTTGTGGGACTTGAACTCTGAGCTTGGGCACTGTCCCTCAGCAATTCAGCTCAAGGCAAGTGCTCTACTACTTGAGCCACAGCGCCACTTCCGGTTTTCTGGTAGTTAATTGAAGATGAGTCTTATGGACTTTCCTGCCTGGGCTGGCTTTGAACCATGATCCTCAGATCTCCTGAGTAGCTAGGATTACAAGAGTGAGCCACTGGCACCTGTGCCTTCTCCATGAATTCTTTAAGAAATCACCAAACAAAAAACAAAACAAAACAAAACAAACAAACAAAAACTCCTGGCATTGAGGTTACTTCAAGCTTCTAAGGGTAGAAGGCAGGGAAGGGGTGGGGGGAGTATTGCACTATTGCTCAAGATTTCCTCCATGGCTTCCAGAAGTTTATTTCTTTTCTTTTCTTTTCTTTTTTTTTTTTGTCGGTCTTGGGGGCTTGAACTCTGGGCCTGAGCACTGTCCTTCAGCTCTTCAGCTCAAGGCTAGTGCTCTACCACTTGAGCTACAGCACCACTTCCAGCTTTCTGGTGGTTTACTGGAGATAAGAGTTTCACAGACTTTCTTCCCTGGGCTGGCTTTGAACCGTGATCCTCAGATCTCAGCTTCTTGAGTAGCTAGCATTACAGGAGTGAGCCACCGGCACCCGGCTCCAGAAGTTTATACAAGGCTCCAACTATACTCAGGGACTACAAGGCCAAACTTCCCCACCCCCTGGCTGGGCCAAGACCCTCTAGACATGGACAGAAGATAAGGAGGAAGATGGGAAGTGATACAGACCCCCTTCCCAGGATCAGGGACTTTCAGAAGCTGAGTCATTTCTTGTTCATTTCCAGCTCTTTTCTGGAACAAAACATCCCAGCCTGTTGAGATTGCTATCCTGATTTCCACAGGCCAGAAACCAGATACTTCACTCCTATGTACTAGACGCCCTCTGCAGGCCCTACAAGGTTGAGGTCTCAGACCAGAAGCCCCATATCCGCTGTTCTCTAAGCATAGGACGCCCCCTGCAGATCCTGTGAGGTTAAATGTCACAACAATTTTAAAAGCCTTCAGAGAACTTGATGTTTTGCAAAACAAGCCAGACACAGAAAGACAAATACCACATGTTCTCACTCCAGCATGAGGTCAATAAATCAACTGTGTAGAAATACAAAATGAAGTAGTATACATTAGAGACAGGGAAGGGAAGGCAGGGGGGAACAGAAGAGAAAGTAGGAGGAACTTTTGGGGACAAGGAAAGAGGGTGCTGGGGGAGAGATGGAGTGGGGAAAAAAAGTCTGGGAAAGAATGGATGGACTTGATCCATTCACAGTGAATATATGTATAGAAAAATCACTGGACCCCATTAATTTGTACAATTAATATGTGCAAGTTTAAGAAGAAAAACCCTAATAGAGAGTATTATAATTAAAACATAGTATGCATAGGTTTGAAATACTATGGTGAAACCCCTTGGTACAATTAATATATACTTTTTATAATATAGTATATTATAAAATATATATAAATATATTAAAATATAATAAAATATATAATATTAAAATATAAAATACATTATATTTTTAAATATATTTTATATTAATAAACACAATTTAATATAAATAAATTACAAGGAAAGTAAAACAGGCTCTATTGGGAGTGGGGATCAATAGGAGAGAGGGGGTGAATAATTTTAAATTAACATACATGTATATATGAAAATAGAACAACTAAACCAGTTGAAATTGTCTTAAGAAAGGAAGAAGAGGAGGGGCTGGGAATGTGGCCTAATGGTAGAGTGCTTGCCTAGCATGCATGAAGCCCTGAGTTTGATTCCTCAGTATCACATAAACAGAAAAACCCAGAGGTGGCACTGTGGCTCAAGTGGTAGAGTGCTAGACTTGAGCAAAAGAAGCTCAGAGACAGTGCCCAGGCCCCGAGTTCAAGCCCCAGAACTGGCGCACACATACACACAAAAAAAAGTTAGGGGAGGGAAGAGGAATAAGAGAGACTGATAGACAGGGGTGAGTTTGCTCCAATACATTATATGCATGTATGGAAATGTCACAGTGAGGTACCCTTCATTGTATACAGATAATGTATGTTAATATGAAATCTTAAAAAGAAGGAAGAGAAGAGCAAACACACACAGAATTCTACAAGTGAGAACTTGCCCAAGTGACTGATGCATGTCCCATAAATAACACAATAAGCTGTACAGTCAATCACTCACAGGGAAATACCACAGACATTTAAGCATACAGCCACAATATGCTTAAAGACGCAAGGCACAGACACATATACAATCTCTCTCTCTCTCTCTCTCCCGCCCTCTCTTTCTCTCTCATACACACACACACACACACACACACACACACACACACACACACACACACACACACACACACAATCATGGACACATGTATACATAAATACACAAGGATAAGTGTCTTTTCCTAGAGAGAAAAATTGGAAGAAATAGACTGAGAAGCTGCTTGGAAAGCAAGAAGAGATACTGAGGACTTAATGAAAGTGAGTAGTTTAATGGGTCCTTCATTTTGCTGGGCACTAGACTGGTTTTGGATTTGGAACAGTTTAAATAAGCATTAGTATACAGAAGCAAAGTGTTGTGGTACATACTTGTAATCCCAGAACTCATGAGGCTGAGGCAGAGAGATACTCAGTTTGAAGTCAGTCTTGAAAACACAGCAAGATCCTATCTCAAAAAGAAAGAAAAAGAGGCGGGCACTGGTAGCTCGTGACTATAATCCTAGCTACTCAGCAGGCGCAGATCTGAGAATCAAGGTTCATAGTCAGCCCAGGCAGGAAAGTTCATGAGACTTTTTTTTTTTTTTTGTGGTCGGTATGGGGTTTGAACTCTGGGCCTGAGCGCTGTCCCTCAGCTCTTTAGCTCAAGGTGAGCACTCTACCACTTGAGCCACAGCGCCACTTCCGGTTTTCTGAGTGGTTTATTGGAGATAAGAGTTTCACGGACTTTCCTTTCTGGGTTGGCTTTGAACCTCGATCCTCAGATCTCAGCCTCCTAAGTAGCTAGGATTACAGGCATGAGCCACAGTGCTGGCTCATGAGACTTTTATCTACAATTAACAACCATTGCTTGAGCTGTGACTCAAGTAATAAAGAGACAGCTTTGAGATTAAAAAAAAAAAAAAAGAAAAGAAAAGCTCAGGGATAGCACCCAGACCCTAAGTGCAAGTCCCAGAACAGGCATACTCACACAAAGAAGAAAGAAATAGAAAGGGAGGAAGGAGTGTAATGAACCTTTCTGATACCATTTCCTTCCCAGACAGAACTAATATTCTCCCATGATGGGGTAAAATGGGACAGTTGTTCAAATGGTAAGGAGAGGCATAGCAGGAATCAGATCATAGGTCTCAGGGAGCCTGTGAAAGAATCAGAATTCATGTCAACATACAGATCTAAAAATGAACCTAAGACTATACATGTGTCAGATAGCTGTGCCTTTGTGGCAATTGTATGTCCCTGTATGACATGAACATATCTGTACATTGTGTGTATTCCTGTGCAGCCTGTGTATACCTGAGTGTTGTGGTATACCCATGTTCTGTGTGTACAATTCATGGGATGTAGATATGCCTGTATCCTAGGCGTTCCTAGATGTCATTGCCTGGATGGGTCCTGACCCCACTTGCTGCTCTATCTGTACAGGTTCTATCACCTGGTAGTGGAAACTTGCAGAGGTGTGACCTACTTGGAAGAAGTAGTCACTAGGGACATACCCTGGAAGGCTGTATCTTGTCCTCAGATCTTCCTCTGATTTCTTTGCTTCCTAGCTGCTCCTAGAAGTGAGCAGTGTTGCTCCACCACACAATCCCCACTATGGATGATCTGACTCATCAGCACCCAAAACAACTGAGTCAACTGACCATGGCCTGAAACTGAATGGGAACAGACAACAAAATATGTTCATAAATAGTCCAATAACTAACTCATGGTTAGCCTGATTTCACTCACAGAAGGTTTCAAAAGACTTGTTTTTTTCCTTATCATCACCTCCTCCATTTCCCTCAGGAAAGGGAACTCAAAAAATATCTTTACAGCCAGGCACCAGTGACTCATATCTTTTAATCCTAGCTATTCAGGAAGCTGAGATATGAGGATCAAGGTTCCAAGCTAGCCAGGGCAGGAAAGTCAGTAAGATTCTTCTTTCCAACTAACCTCCAAAAAGCCAGAAGTAAAGCTGTGGCTCAAGTGGTAGAGCACTAGCTTTGAGCACAATAGCACAGGGACAGTGCCTAGGGCCTGAGTTCAACCCCCAGAACCAGTACACACAAACACACAAGAAAAATCTTTACAGCTCCAGACAATTCAATCACTCTTCCTCTCATCTGACCACGGGAATGAAAAAAAAAAAAACTATACAAAACAGCAGGAGATATAACTCTGGAGGCTAACACCAGCATGTCAGGGGAAAAAAAGCCAAGCTAAGGTCCCATCTGGTCCAAAGTCATGCCTCAAGCCTTATATCTAGAAGCACATGATCTGAGCTTTCCTTTCAAAGTCCATCCTCCCCACTACCTCTATAGGATTGTACTTTCTTTTTAATACCAGTTTATATGGTCCTAATCTTGCTTGGCAAAATAAATAAACTTTTACTTTCCCAAAAATCCTGCTCTCACTATATGTGAATTGGCATTGAGTTCAAGGGATCAGATTTCTGGTATTTAAACCTCTGAAACAGTAAGCCAAATCCTTCCTCTAAGTTTTCTCAGGTATTCTGTTATAACAGTGAAAAGCTAATATACTTCCTTTTTTGTCTAAATTCTCCCATGAGGAAGTCCCTCAACAGGCTCCTAGATGTCATCTCTTAACTTGTATCCTTCATACTCAAGCTTTCAAGAAGGCTGAATTAAAACTCTATCCTATGCTATATACTTCCCACTGATTCACCACACTGAAAGGGCTAGCCCTGCATATCCTCAGACCAACTGGGTGGAACATCTCATTAGGAAACTAAAGTAGTACTCTACTAAGGCAAGCCTAGCACTCAAGATCTGCCTCTACCCTCCAAGCCATCCAAGATTCCAACTCATGGCCCTACCTTTTCTTCCTTCCCCAGAGCTCCAACACTTAGCCTATGGCAGCACCAGAGTAAGTCCTGGGCAAGTAAAGAGATGTGAATTGCCGTGGCCTGGCAAACCTTGCTCTAAACTAGACCTGACCCCACTAGCATAAGCCTGGAGTGTCAACATGAGCGAGAGTGTGAATGAAGGCAAGTGTGGCAACAGCACAGACTCCTCACATCCGGACTACAGTGCTTCCAACTAAGCCACCTGTCACTCACATATCTGTCTGTCTGCTGTCTGTAGCTAAGGCTGGGGAAGATAAATATAAGAGGAGGGTTGAATGAGGGACCAAGTAGGCTATTCATTTCTCCCACTTTGTGTGTGTGCGCACGCGCTTGCACACATACATGTGCATGCATTGGTACTGGGGCTTGAACTCAGGGCCTGAGCAGTATCCCTCAGCTTTTCCACTCAAGGCTAGCACTCTACCATTGCACTACTTGTGGCTTTTGGTGGTTAACTGGAGATAAGGGGCTCTTGGACTTTCCTGCCTGGGCTGGTTTCAAACCGCCATCCTCAGATATCAGCTTCCTGAGGATTACAGACCTGAGCCACCCCCAGACTCATTTCACTTATTTCTGATCCCTCTCATTCATAGTATCAGTTCAGGCTCTCTTCCCACCCTTCTCTCCACACCAATTTTAGCTGAGCATTTTGGGCCTTGGCTGGGACAGTTATTTCAACACCCTGGACCTGGTTAATGGTCCCTTTTCTTTTTGGCTCTGGAGCAGTACCCTCTACGTTCCCCTGCCAATCTCCTTCATTTACTGTAATAATCTGCCCTTTCTTCTCTCTCCTATGTATGGGAGATAGGATAGGCTCTCTGAAAGTGGAGTCTTCTTTACTATTATATCCTCAAGTCTAGCACAGTAGTTGGCATGTTGTACTCAGTAGTTATTGGTTGATTATAAAAAATAAAAATTACAGGAATATCAGTCTTTCAGCTATTAGGTGACTTGGCCAAGGCCACACAAGAAGAATTTCCATAGCCAAGCCTTTCTAGGCTGGGTTCTCTTTAAGGGCCCATTCCTTCTCAACCCAGTCATGCAAAGGGAGCAGGGCAAGTTAAGAAAGGCAATTGGCAGGGCAGATACCTGGCAAGAGTTATGGGGGTGTGAAAACAGTACTGGAGTGTTGCAAAGCACTTATATTGCTGCCTGTTGCTGAGGCCTCAGCCTGCAAGGGAGTATCCCCAAAACCTCATTTTATCCCTGTAAAACAATATACTATTAACCCCTTCCCCCCTTCCCTTAGCACCCCATGATGACTCCTTCCCCTCAGACAAGGTCTGATTCCACATCAGAGCCTGACGCTTTAACTCCGCCTCCCCGGGGGAGAATGTCTGGCTCCGCCCCTTCCGGGTTATAGGTAAGCCCCACCCCTAGAATGCGAAGGTATCCCTGTGACGTAATGACAACAATCCGTTTCCGGGGTGGAGCCAGGGAGGGCGGGAGTTTAGGCTGCGCCGACCCCTCAGCCCCCCTCCAGGTGATCCCCGCTCCTGGAGATCCTCCCCCGGAACCCCAGATTTCCCAGCCCCACGGCCGCCAAGTCTCCTGGCTTGACCTCCAACACGTCCCAGGCCCCCGAGATAACCTTTCCCGCAACGCTTTAAATCTAGTGCCTCCCAAACCCTGCGTCCCGCTCTATCCCGATGTGGCAACTGGCTTCCGGAGGGGCCCCTGGCTCAGATTACCTGAGACCTACTGAGCCCCGTCCTGAGAGTGCCGGGGAACGAGACTGGGGGCTGGGGCCATAGACTTAATCCAGTCGTGCTACTCCCCAGGAGACGTTCGGAACCCGGACATGTCGGGATTGAGGAGATACGAGGTGGCGCTGGAGGCGGAGGAGGAGTGAGTGGAGGCGGAGGCGCGGAGGAGGGACCCGGCGGCTCCGGGGGGCGGGGGAGGGGAGGAGGGTGCGCGCTCTCGGGCCGGGAGGGCGGGGCGGCGTCCCGGAGGGCGTGGGTGAGAGAGGCCCGCCTTCGAGGGGGCGGGGCCTTTCTCGTGGGCGAGCCGGTCCGGGGGCGGGGTCTGTGGGGGTCATCCCCGCCCCTCCCGGGGTCATCCCCGCCCCTCCCGGCGCCCGGCCCGGCTCTGCCTTCTCTCCTCAGGATCTACTGGGGCTGCTTCTACTTTTTCCCCTGGCTGCGAATGTGGCGCCGAGAGCGGAGGTGAGGGGGCTACGATCACGCGGACCTGCCTTGGACGAGACTTAGATCCGAGGGGTGGGCGGGGGACCCAAGGACTCCCCGCACCGGCTCACGCAGTTTTCCGGTCGCCCCACAGCTCGGCGCACCCCCGACAACAGAAGCTGGAACCTCTTCGGGGCCTGATGAGCTGTCTGTCGAGCGGCCTGGGCCCTGCTCCCCAGCGCTCAGGCCGCGGCCTCCTCTGCCGCACCCCCACCACCGCTGCCCAGCCAGCCGGTGCATTAAAGATTTAAAGCGAAGCCTACCTACCAAACTGCCTTCCTGACTCCGCCGCCGCGGCCTCCATTCGAGCTGGGAACCCCCTCTCTCCGTATCCGCTGTTTCCTTCCCAACCTGGCTTCTCTCCCTTTTAGCCAAGGCCCCAATTAAGACTAAGGGCTCCTCATCAGTGTCAGGCTTCTTGTTACTGTCAGTGACTGCTTCTCCGCCACATCCCCTAAAAAAATATCCATCACTGGTAGTAGCCTATATGGTAAGAACTAAGTAATCTTGGCCTGATCTACCTCTCCACTTTATCCCCATACTGGTATGTTTGTTCCCACAATCCCAGCTATCTGTTACCATCTTCCTCCTGGCCAGAACTTCGCCCAATGTTTGAAGAATCTGCTCTTCCTGAGAGTGGATCTAAAACAGTTTAAGCCAGGGTTGTAGAGCATAGTCAGTAAGAGGAGGAAATTCCTAAAAGCTGAGCCCAGCCAGTAGCCTGCCTCAGGAGAATGATGAAGGGTGGAGATGTTTCCTACAGTTAGTATCCCCACCTGATTCCAGGTTTTGAGACAGTGGCATCAGCCTACCTAGCAGTTCTTGCTACTTCCCTATGAAAGTCCAAGCATCATTACTCCCTGCCATCCCTTTTTTTCTCACCACCCAACCAGTCTGAGACCCTAACTCCTAAAGTGGTGAGAGACTAGAACTGCTTTATGGGCCTGCTTTCAGTTATAAACCAGATCCAGCACCAGAAAGGGTACTAGAGAATTAAATTACAGAAATAACTCATTCCTGGCTAAGGCCAAAACTGGGTTTCACCTTAAGCTGCACCTGCTACAGCAAATTGTGACTGAAAAAGAAGACTTGGTCTTATTTTTGGAGAAATCAGCACACACCAGGACAGTTTGTTTTCTGCCTTCCAAAACTGTTGTTCTCAACTGCCAAGTCCTGGAAAGCTCACAAAGTCAGTGGTGATCTACCAGCTGACAGAGACCTATGACATGAATGGAACATGGGAAAATTCCTTGGGATTTCTTTGAAAACACTCAAGCAGAAGTCCAAACTGGCAGTGGGAGAAGGAACTCTTAAGACCTCTGGGTACCAAAAATTCAACATGAGTGGCCTTTGGATTGTGATGGCTTTCAAGAAAGCACCTGAGGAGATCAAACCGATGGCCTTGCACATAGTAGGCAACTGTTTTTGAATTTTAAATAAATGGAATCACACAAAGAAAGTGCTCAAATCTTTAAGCCATTCCCATACAATGTATAACATCAAAGACCCCTTCAAAGGTAGAATGCTGTGTTCAATCCTGGTCCCACAGTTTACCAGGATTCTGTCAGAAGACCTCTGAGACAAACTCCAGGGAGGGGGGACTTCAAGTTTCACTCTGGATTAGAGGAGAGGCTCAGGTTTTCAGCTAGAGGAGGACTCCTCCCTAATCTGGAAAGTTGGAGGAGCGCCGTAACAGAAAAGGGCTATCTAAATGGTGACTGTCCCCAGAAAAGAAAACTGGAAAAGATAGCCCTGCAATATCCAGATGAGAGCTGGATAATTGAGTTTATTTACTTTTTGTGAATGTAAAAGACTTTTATTAGGGTTTTTAATGTAAACATGTACTAAGTGACATTACTAGAGGAAAGAGTATGGAGGCTAGTCAGGCAGGATTTGCTCTTTATCGTTTGCTATTTCACATCAAGCATGAGGGCAGTCACTCCGGAGATAATTGAGTTTATACTTGGGTATATACTCAGTTTATATATTTCAATTACTGGGAGGGACTTGATTAAAATTCTCCAAATCAGGAACATAGACCACTAACCTAACAGCATGCCTTACCTAGGCAGTTTCCAGCTTCTCAGAAAGGACTGATCACGGCAAGAAGTTTTGCCTTGAGGAACAGGGCAAAAAGGACAGGGAGGTCAACATACAGGATTAGGAGAAAATAGGAAGGATATGTTCAGGGCTAGAGCAGAAAGATGGGATAAATGGAAAAAATACTGCTGAATGCAGAGGGAGGGGAGATGTTCCTCCAGGTCCAGTATGGAAAGAGACTGGAATTTGAGTAGAATTTTTTTTCCCTAAGATATCAGGCTTTTGGCATGGCTTAAGTTATAGGGTACCTGCTTGGCAAGTGCTAGATCTTGAGTTCAAATGCCCGCACCAATAAGAGAGAGAGACAGGCTAGAAACCCCAAATCCACAAACTGGCATTCCTGAAATAGAACTTGGCAAACACAAGAAGATTTCTTAGGCCTTTCATCTGTTTTGACATCAGCAGTCTGGCACCATTTTTATCTTCTCTTCCACCTTACCTTTCCTCCTTACCTTCCTGGAGAAAGTAGCCCTCACCTCAGCCAGAAAGGTCGCTTTAGGGACTCATTCCCATCAGTGTCTCCTAGTAGGACAGGCAGGCCACAGCAAGAAGTGGGTTGTGATAAAGGCAAGTTAGTACTGACTTACGTTTCCACTCCACCCACAACTCCATTAGAATGTTGTATGTTAGGGCTGGGAATGTGGCTTAGTGGTAGTGTTTGCCTTGCATGCATAAAGCCCTAGGTTTGATTCCTCAGTACCACATACACAGAAAAAGCCAGAAGTAGCACTGTGGCTCAAGTGGTAGAACACTAGCCTTGAGCAAAAAGAAGCTCAGGAAGTATCCAGGCCCAGAGTTCAGTCCCCAAGACTGGCAAAAAAAAAAAAGTTGTGTTTTAGTGGCTGATTATAAAACAAAACAGACATCGTGTAAACTGGGGCTTTATGATTTTGTCTGATTGTCCAATCATGGGTGTGACCTTGAAATTGAGTGACTGAGGTGTGACTGTGAATGTGTGGCTATGGGAATGTAACTATGAAGGTCTATTATTAGATGCTACTGTGGATCCTTACCTGGCATTAATTATTGTACTATCAGCCCCCATATATGTACTACTGCTTGGCACTGTTTCTCTTATCTGGGCTTAAAAACCCAGGAAAAAATGGTTGTCCTAGAAGTGGAAAGAATCTGTGGCAACAGTTCAAGAATTAGAGCTCAGTAACATCATAAGATAAGCAATACATCTGCACCTGTGTCTGACTCACCTGGTGCCCCAGGTCAAATGTGCCCAGATAAAAGGTAGGGGGAGAGAAGAAGAGAGCAGTGTCTAGGCTGAGCAGCATGAAGGGATTCTTAACCACCAGTGGCCTCTTGCTGCTATTGTTCCTGAGCCCAGACCCTGGAACAGGTAAGTCTTGAGGAAGAGGGTATAGAAGGCTGTGTGAGTGGGCTGAGTAAGAGGGTAAGGAGCCCAGGAAGTCCAACCTCCAGCTGTGTGATAGCGCAGTTCTGGTTCTAGACCCTTCTGAACATATGGCTCTCTTGTTCCTAGCGCTGCCACTGTCACCCAGCACTACATGCTGTACTCAGCTCTACAGACAGCCACTCTCAAACAAGCTACTGAGGAAGGTCATCCATGTGGAACTGCAGGAGGCTGATGGGGACTGTCACCTCCAGGCTGTTGTGTGAGCTCTGTCCCCACTCTTGATAGCCCTGACTCTGGCCTCAGTCCCAACCCCTGATGTTTATCCCAATGCCAGCCCCATGAGCCTTCTGAGGTTTTCATATGCCCCATGCCCCAATCCTGGGACAACCTCATGCCCATTCTATGGGCATAGCTTTGGACCTTTCCATTCCTAGACTTCACCTGGCTCGACGCAGTGTTTGCATTCATCCCCAAAACCGCAGCCTAGCTCGGTGGTTTGTGCGCCAAGGGAAAAGGCTCCAAGGAAACCTACCCAACTTGAATCTGACACTGAAAAGGAAAATGGATTGGAGCCCCCAAATGCCAAAATAATAAAGAAGTATTGGACAATAATCCAAGTGTGACCTTTAAAAACTCCCTTTTTTAAAAATTTGAATCTTTACAGTTCTCCCACCCCCAAGAGCCAAGGTCAAGAATCAGAGACCTATACATATTCTCCAGGTACCTACATACATACAACATGCAGAGAACATATGATCTCTGCCTCACACACTTGGGCACATATGGACACAGACATAAACATCTACATACATTCCTCAGGTGGACCTCTAGCTCTGAGATGACATCAGAGATCCAGACACCTTTCAGCTGGCAAGTATAGAATACAAGATTGCAAAGAAAGGGGCTCTTCCAGCTGAGAATCCCATCTATAGAGTTCTCCTGCCCTGGTTGATTCTCCTGTCCATCTAGACACGTCAGCAAGACAAGAGTTACAGGTAGAATTAGATGAAGTTCTCCTGGGTCCTCTATAGATTTGAAGCACCTAGAAGAGCAGGAAGAAAATTAAGAGACACAGTAAGACTGGGTCTTGGCCCAAACATCCTAAGAATGAAAGCAAGGGGGTGGGGAAACCCATTCTGAGCCAACACTGAGATGGAATAGATGAGCCCAACTCTGAGTGAGCCCCAACACCCTAAAGATGAAGGGACAGACATAACTCTGGGCACACATACATTAAGAATGAGGGAGGAGGGCTGGGAAGGTAGCTCAGTGGTAGAGCCTTTGCCTTGCATGCATGAGGCCCTGGGTTCGATTCCTCAACCCCACATAAGCAAAAAGAAAAAAGCCGGAAGTGGCGCTGTGGCTCAAGTGGTAGAGCACTAGCCTTGAGCTGAAGAGCTGATGGACGGCGCCCAGGCCCAGAGTTCAGGCCCCATGACCCTCTCCCTCTCCTTCTCCCTCTATTCCCTCCCCCTCCCCCTCTTCTTCCCTCTTCCCACCCCCCCTCACACACACAGAATGCTGTGGGCATTGATCTAAGATATCTCAAGGGAACTGATAGATAAGCAGTTTTGAGTCTGACTTCCTGAAAATGTAGAAAGCCCTTTTAGAATCCCTGGTATCCAAAGGAGAGAGAGTGAAGAAACCCATTTCTCTGCCTAAGTACACAAGAATGAAAGGCCTAGCCATCAGCATAGATACCAAAAAGAATGAGACCGAACTCTGATTTCTAAATACCCTTAAAGTTACTAGGATGTGCAGCTCTTAAACCAGACACTGTCAGAATAGGAAATACCTTACCAAGTCCATACTCGCCTGGAAGCTTGTCCGCTGGAATCATCGGGGTCAAGAATCCAGGCTTCTGGGGTCCATTCTTCCCACCTCGTCTCAGCCTCAGCCTAGGGTATAAAAGGGCAGCTGTTCTCCCAAGTAATGTCACTTCCAAATGGGTTTAATCAGAAAAAAAAAAAAGCCAGGAACCAGTGTGAATCACAAAGTGGGGTGAATCAGACAGGTTCAGGTGTGCTCTGAGGCATCAAAACTTCTGTAGGGGGGCTGGGAAAGTGCCTCAGTGGTAGAGCACTTGCCTTGAATGCCTGAGGCCCTGGGTTCGATTCCTCAGAGTCTCATGGACTTTCCTGCTCGGGCTGGCTTTGAACCTCGATCTTCAGATCTCAGCCTCCTGAGTAGCTAGGATTACAGGCATGAGCCACCAACGCCTGGCCCTACAGTTTTTTTGTTTTTGTTTTTTGCCGGTCATGGGGCCTGAACTCTGGGTCTGGGTGCTGTCCCTCAGCTCTTCAGCTCAAGACTAGCGCTCTACCACTGGAGCCACAGCACCACTTCAGGCTTTTTCTGTTTATGTGGTGCTAAGGAATCGAACCCAGGGCTCATGCTTGCAAGGCATGCACTCTACCGCTGAGCTACCTTCCCAGCCCACCATGAGACTCTTATCTCCAATAAACCACTCAAAAACCAGAAGTGGCGCTGTGGCTCAAGCAATAGAGGGCTTGCCTTGAGCTGAAGAGCTGTGCCCAAGCCCAGAGTTCAAGCCCGACGACCGACCAAAAAAAAAAAATCTTCTGTAGGGATCTGAGGCTGAAGGACCTCAGTAACTTACCAGAGTCCCAGTGCTAAGGCCCCAGCAGCCAGTCCCAAGAAAGAGAAAATTCCTAAAGATGCTAACACAGCCACTTGTTCCAATGGATCTCTGTGATCTGAAGAGGGGTATCACATAGTGTTATCAGAACAAGCAAACTGAAGCTCAGTGACCCCTTCCCTCAGCGCTTCTCTTCATTCTCTGTGGCCTTTACTTCTCTGCCTAAGCTCACCAAATGGTTGTGGGTCTGGCTGCACGGAAGGCCTTGGAGGAGCAGGGCTGTCCACCTGATCTTCTGTCTCTCGTGGTTGCATAGGTAGCTGGTCCTCAACAGGTATCTTTGTCAGAGGACCTGAGGGTGTGTGAAACATGAGAAGTATCCACATCAGCATGGCCAGGGCTGGGCATAGAGGCCTACAAGGCAGAGGCTGACCAGCTTCTAGGGTGTGGCTTTTAGAAGTATAGCCAATAACTGCAAGGGTGAAAGGGTTGGTAGAAAAAGCTTGACAGGGTGATGGTTGTCTAGGGCAGCCATTACTTCTGCCTGGCTGTGACTGAGGGACAAGGGGAGGATGTACAACCTTGCCACCTTCAGGGACGTTAATTAGCCAATAGATGCTTTGGAGATGGGGGTTCTTCCCTTTTCTTTGGCTTTCTTTCTCACCAGTGCTTGGAGTTCCCCAGACCTCTGGACTCCAGGCGCTCCAGGTACCAGCATCCAGAAAGTCCCGGGCACTGACGCGCACAGTGTGAGACAGCCCAGCCACAGCATCTGTGATCACCTCCTCCAAGCCAGTGGGCTCCACCTGGGGGTTAAGATAATTCCTTAGGGCATTATCTTAGGCCCTAGGCTGTCAGCAGGGAGCCTAGACAAATGGTTTTCAAATGTTACCCTGTCCTCCCAGTGCCATCCCTGACAGCCAGTGGAGGGTGTAGGCCTCTAACTACTGTGGTGGCTGATGGGGTAGAGTCTATACCTAAGGTTAGGAATACTGTATTGGATAGTGACCACTTAGAGGGGCTGTCTGTGGCTTCAATCTGTCTAGGTGAACTTTTGGTCTCTCTATAACTTAGTTTCATTAAATATGATTTATTTTATTTTATTGTATTTATTGTAAAGGTGATGTACAGAGGGGTTACATAAGTAAGGTAAGGAGTTACATTTCTTGTTGAACATTGTTCCTCATTGAACATTCAACATTGTTGAATATTGTCCTTCATTTTTCTCCCACTTTCCCTGCCCTCTGGCTTCCCCCCACCAACAGTTGTAAAGTTCATTTCCAACACAGTGTCTTGTGAATATCGCTGTTGCATTGGTTCACCCTCTGTCCTTTATCTCGCCGTTTTATTCCCCTTCTCTTCCCCAAATCAGAGAAAGGTATATACAAGACACAGAGTACCAATGTAAAAATCAGTGGCAACTGAGGTTGATTTCCCCAGACCAGATGGTAGCCACTCTTGGGGATTGAGATAGCAGTGGGAGTTCACTACTATCCAGCTGGATGCCTGGCCCAGGGGGTATCAGAGCTGTTAATGAATGCCCAGAAACTACAAACATTCAGGATCATGAAATCAGAGACAAAACCCACAGCCCAAACTTAAGAAACACTCTAGGCCTTACCATGGACCAGACTGGATGCTGTGCTGGACGGTACTGCAGACGGAACTTAAGCAGGAAGTGAGGCTGGCGAGGCCAGGAGGCAGGGTATGTCCAACTGGCACGAAGGCGTCGGGGGTAGCCAGGTACTGACTCTACCTGGAGCCCCTGGGGTGGGTCAGGACGCACTAAGGGCGGCCAGACACAAAGTCAAAGGAGGAAACAGGTACTCATCCCTTTACCGCTTCCTAAGATGTGTGCTTAAAAGCATCTTAGCCGGGCTGGGAAGTTGGCTCAGTGCACCACATAAGCAAAAAGAAAAAAGCCAGAAGTGGCGCTGTGGCTCAAGTGGTAGAGCACTAGCCTTGAGCTGAAGAGCTGAGGGACAGCGCCCAGGCCCAGAGTACAAGCCCCATGACTGGACCCCCCCCCCCCCAAAAAAAAGCATCTTATCCAAGTACTTCCAGGAGGAGTGGAAAAATCTGAAACTCGGTCATTAGTTAGCCTTAGGACCTGTCTATCATCATATCTTTATTTTAAAGTAAGCTACCAGTCTTGGGGGTGAGGGGAGAATTTTGTTGCATAAGTAAAAAAGGAAATTTGCTATCCAAAAAAAGATGATTTGGCCCAAATTTCAACCAGTTTTACTGCCCGCCTCCCCACCACACACATGTATGCACACACACACATAGATCAAGAAGGAGGAATCATCGGGGGCTTCCCTTGGCTAGGGAGGCCATGAGATCTGGCTGTCTTCTGCACAGGGCCTAGAAGCAGGAGTCAGTCCTGAGGCTAGGCAGCCTCCAGGGAAGCTGAGAGAAGGAAGGACCTGTAGCTGCAGGCTAGAATGTGTGCAGAGGTTAACAGAGACCATCTCTTTGATTGCATCTGTGTGTGTGAAGTGGAGCCTGTGTTGAGAGACAACAGGATAGAGTCCCTCTGGGGTTTCTGCTAGGGGTCTGGGTAGAAGTCTAGGGTGGGTACTCACAGATGTTTTGCAAGCTCACATCCAGCAGGCGTGTACTGGCACCCAGCGGATTCACCTCAGTCACATTAATCCGATACTTGCTCCAGAATTCGGCCCCATGAACCACACAGCGGGTAGCCCCTGGGGGTTCCTGTGGACATGGCCAGGGCCCTGTGGATGAACCCTCACTAGGAGGGAGAATATGGTCTTAGGCTTGGAAATACCCATTGTGGGACACTGTCGGAGCCCCCAGACACTCCTTCGTATCCTACCTCTGACTATTAGCAGCTTCTGGTACATTCTTCTTCCTGGTTGGGAGGGGCCATCTGAGGTCAGGAAAGAAAAGAGGGCCTTCTGCCCTCTTTGAGGCTTTCCTTAGAGCCTCTCTCCCTGCCTCCCATCCCCATATTATGCCAGCACACTCAATTGCTTAGACACACACACACACACACACACACACACACACACACACACACACCTGTAAGAAGTGAAGTAGCGGGTGGGTAAACCGCTGACCTGGCTGGATCTCCAAGTACAGGAGAAGTTCTCATAGGCGGCTGCTTGGCAGGAGACCACAGGACGGGCTGGTGGGTCTAGAGGCAGAGGATGCAGCTAGAGATGCAGTCCTCCCCTCCTCCCTATCCCAGAGGGTTTCCTTAGGCTCTAGATTCCCTTAGGGATCACATGACTCACCACCACCATCCTCCCCAACTCACAGCCCAGCTTCAGGTTCACCATGCCCTCAAGGGCACCATCCAGCGTCCGACAGATGTAAGTGCCCTCATCACTGCTGTCTGCCCCAACCAGGACCAGCTCATTCCCTAACCCAGCGTCTGGTCCCTGTAGCATCCCAGACTCCCCATCTCGAAACCAGGAAACTGGGGTCCTAGAAGTGAGATGAGGTAATAGCGGAGAGAAGATTTAAAGATTAAGTCAGACCATGCCACTGTTCTCCACAGGCTCCTATTGTTAAACTCGTAAACAAGTCTAAATTCCCTTCACTGCGTAGAAAGTCCCTCATGATCTACCCTTGCTTTCTTTTCCTTCATCAGCTCCTTCCTCTTTCCCCTTCATCAACTATACTTTGGCTACATTGCTGTTCCTCAGAAGTATTGAGTTTTTACCCATCTCAGGAGAAGCAATTTTTATGACTTTAAAATATTTTTTTATTGAAGCATAATTCACACACAACAAAATGCTAAAGTACACACATCACTAGGTTCTATTGGCTTTGATGAGTGCTATCACAAGACAAGATTGTTTTCATCCTAGAAAGTTCCTTTATATCACCTCCCTCTGGGGAGAAGCATTTGTATTTGCTGTTCACACTATTAGGAATACTTCTACCCTAATATGTGGCTGGCTTTTCTTTTCTTTTTTTTTTTTTGTGGGGTCCGGTCGTGGGGCCTGAACTCTGGACCTGGGTGCTGTCCCTCAGCTCTTCAGCTCAAGGCTAGCACTCTACCACTTGAGCCACAGCGCCACTTCTGGCTTTTTTCTTATGTGGCGCTGAGGAATCGAACCCAGGGCCTCGAGCATGCAAGGCAAGTGCTCTACCACTGAGCCACCTTCCCAGCCCCGTGGCTGGCTTTTCTTTTCTGATCTTCAGAAATCAGTTGCAACGTCACTTCCTCATACAGACCTAGGAAGTAATCACTCAATCACCTTCTTCCATGTGTGTTTTTCTGTCCCGCAAATATTACTCATTGGCAAGATTCACTTATGGTCTGTCTTCCCCCATTAGAATGTAAGCGCTGCGAGGGCAATAATTTCCTGGCTTGTGTATTCCTGCCTCCTAGAGCCCAAAATACGCAAGGCAATTAGTGCCCAATACATACATATCTATTGTTTTATCGGTTTTTTTTTTTTCGTGTGTGGGGGGAGGGAAGGTACTTGGAGTCAAATAGTTCCATGTATGCCAAGCAACAATCCACTCCCAGCTCTAGTTGCATTTTTCTATTAAATGAGGATAATTAGGAAAAAGAGATGGGTATGAGAGGGAACATAAGTCAGGGCAGATCAAGAGTGTCATAGCAACAGGCAGGTAGATTACTTACCCAGCATTCACTCCAGGGCAACACAGCATCACCGACTTGCCAAGCTGCCCATACTGGACCCCTGAAAAGGGCAATTCTGAGGTAATATTCTTTTTTCCCTTCCCCTCTGCCCCACTTTATGAGAGTGACAAGATAAGGCATAAGACTGTCAATCAACTAGGATTAAAGTGTCAAGATACACTATCGAAGCTGGGCACTGGTGGCTCACACCTGTAATCCTAGCTACCCAGGAGGTTCAGATCTGAGGACCACAGTTTAAAGCCAGCCCATGCAGGAAAAATCCATGAGACTCATCTCTAATTAACCACAGAAAACCAGAAAGGGACCTAGAGCTGTGGCCCAAAGTGATAGAGTCCTAGCCTTAAATGAAAGAGTTTAGGGACAACACTCAGGCCCTGAGTTATTCAAGCTCCACGACTAACAAAAACAAACAACAAAAAAAGATATAGTTAGAGGATAAAGTAGAAAAGGGACCCCCAGGAGCAGAGATTAGGAGTGGTCACAGTTAAGACATGGGAAGGGGGTCACTGAGTGGCAAATCCTACACCAGAGTTGGAGGGGTCACAGAACATCATTCTTTTTACCTGAAGGACCCCAGGCCTGGGGGCAGAGAGAAGAGGAAGACACCAGGGCTGCAGCCACGACCACCAGGACCCTGCTCAGCCCTGAGTAGCTGTGGCTCATCTGTGGGAAGAGAGACAGAATCAGGGATTCCCCCATCCCTGAGATAGGAGGCTAAAGCCTGGTTCCTGCTCTCCAAAGACAACTGAGGTACTAAGTGAACTAAAGCTATTAGAAAACACTGGGTGTGATCAGAAGCCTTCTTTTCCATCATATTCCCGTGCAAGCACGCGCGCGCGCGCACACACACACACACACACACACACACACACACACACACCATCTCAGTCCTGGGCTTAGGGCCCAGAACAAAAGCCGGAGGCAACAGACTGTGCCAGCACCCCCCCCACACACACACCACTCTTGGCACCCACCCCTGGCACCAAGGGCTGGCACTGGCTTAACCACTCCCATTAACCCTCCACTCCATTTCGTGGGAATTCTGGCATTCATCCCACCTGTCCATGGCTAATCACTGCCTCTGACTAACCCGAAGCAAACCTTATCACCTTGCAGCATGGGGGCTGTGTAACGTGTCCAAAACTGCCCTGTAATCTTACCATGAAGTCTAGTCCTGCTCTGGCTTTCAAGTCTCTGGCCTGGTTCTGGCCCCTTGCTCTGGCTACTTGGGCTACTCAGCTGGGCCTGGCTTGAAAGCTTGTTGGTCTAGCTTATGAGGCTGGATGAAGCTAGGGTGCAGGCTGGGGTTGCAGAGTTAAGCGGATCCAGATGCCCTGGCTGCTGCCAGAGGCTGGGGATGGGCAAGCAGCCAGCAGATGGAGATGGAGACAGGGTGGCGGAAAGGGGAGGAGGACTTGGAGCCTGCAAGAATAGAGGGGCCTAGAATAGAGACCACAACACTAACAGAATAGGTCCTGATCACTCCGTCCTGAAGACCCAAGAGGGAGCAGGGGGTCCAACGAGGCAAGGGTAGGGTTGGGGTCAGGGGAACTCAAAAATGTCTGAGGAGGCTCTAACAGTGTGTGCATGTTTCCACAGAAGAGGGCTAGGAGAGAGGATCTGGGTGGAGGTTGGAGGGGGGCGGTAAGCAATAGTAAAAAAGCAAATGGGGAGAATGTTCTTGTCCAGAGTGCCAAAAGAGGAAGAACACACACCCCTCTGGAGTTAAATGGAGCATGGGCCTCTTGTGTTTGTGTCAGTCTGAATTTGTCTTGGTGGCTCCTTCTTGCCCCCAGCCACACTGACCCTACTTGGCCCAGCCCTACCTCTATGATCCCAGTGACTAAGTGTTCAATGGCCTCCAGGACTTCCTCCTACCAGCCATTGCACCAGCACTCCTATTCCACTCAGTTCTGTAACCCCAGAACTAATCCCTCCTTCCCATTCTCTCCCACCCCACACCCCCTAGCCCTGGAGCCCAGCTGCCCCAACCAGGCCCCCTCCCCTAACCTCCTGCTTACTCCCCCTACTTCCCATCTTCTCCCCCTCTCCTTCCTCCCTCTTCCTTTCCTCCCACCCCAAGCCCTGGGAAGGGAAGAGGTTCCCCCTGGGCTGAAAATGAAGCCACAGACACAGCCAGAGCCAGCAAGAGGAAGAGGAGAGTTGCTTATGCTTAAATCCCCATCACTAGGAAATTCTGTTTTCACAGTCGTATATAGCCACATTCACATATGGATTCACTACATACAGTTAACAAAGACACTTCTTTGAACACATATGGATACAATCAAATGAAAACCAGACACAAACTCCTGTTACCATTCTTTTTGCTCCCCAGCAAATATTTCATTAGGGAACAGCTGTCTGGGCTTCAAGGAGAAGGAAGGTCCCAGACTGGGGGATATATGGAAAGGCCAGAGTTCAGTTACCCCCTTCCCTGGAAGTTCCAGCCATTTCTCATCTCCCCCTCCACCCTTTGGGCCCCAGCATGAGGAAATGCCTCTGGTTCCTTGGTGCCAGATACACAGGACTCACACTTAACCTCAGACCCACACTCTCAGATAGTTAGAGTCACACTGATACATTCAGGCATCATCACTAGGACTCAGACATGCTTACATACTTCTCCACATACTTACAGTTTTTCTGTTTCTTTCCTTTCTCCTCTCCTCTTTCCTCTCCCCCCCCCCCAGTCTTCTTCTCCCTCTTCTTCTCTCTTCCTCTCGCTCTTCCTCCCCCTCCCCCTTCTCTCTCTGCCTCTGGGGTGGAGCTGCAGCATTCCCTAAAAGCAACTCCTCTTAGCAATGGCAGATCAGCATGTCACTGTTACAGGCCCCCAGGTAAAAGAGTCAAGCACAGGGACATTGAGAAACAGCTTGAGCACAGGACTAGAAAAACAGATGCACAGAAACACTTGGGAGAGAAAACAACAACTGTGAGCAACATATGTCCAAGAAGGGGAAGAAATACAAGGAACCATAGAGGTTAACATAAAATAAAGAGGGGAGAAGAGGAAGAAGGAAGGCAAGCCACACGTGTTAGGGATGTACAGATGGGCCTGTATATGCTGCAGGCAAAGTAGAAAGGTTAGTTCCACTCTGCTATGAAAGTGGGTCCCTCAGTATAGGAACAAGTAGTACTCCCAAGCAGTCTGTTGGGATGCAGGGCACACACAGAGTCACAAGTCTCATTCTTGCTCTATTACTTGCTGAAGTCACACACTAGCCACACACAAACTTAACCACCCACTCTCACACTGGCAGACACAATCTTAAACCCCACAGAGACCTTCCCAGAACACATTCCCCATGTGGTCGTAGTCCCTCTCACACACACAAACACACCTCACAACTCACAAAAAACGGCCCACACAATCCCACCCTCTCACTACCACATGCAGACTCAGCTACAAGCACGGGAGCACTGGCACATTAGCTGACAATTACAGCAATTGAGTCTCACACTCTGACATCTTCAGCCTCACAGTCGCACAGACACACTTAACAGTCGGTCACTCGGGGCCCTTAAGATCATACACCACTCTGCCCCGCCTCCTCCTGGCAAGACTTCGTAGTCAACACCCGCCCACCCCACCAGGCCTCACCTTCTGCAGCCCGCCAACGCCAGCGCCCTCCACCCTCGCCCTCTGCCCCGGTCTCTACTCGTTCCTGCCCGGGGCTCCTGCAGTTGGGCGCGGCTCCACCCAGGCACCAATAGAAGGAGAGAGGTGAAATAGCGGGGGCTCCTGGCCCATTGGAGCCTCCAACTGCCAATCACATCCACCCCCACCTCCTCTGGACACTTCCTGTCCCGTCTGGGATGGAGGAGGGTGCAGGGGGTAGATGCCAGGACAGAGCCCAAAGCTGTATTCCTGGGACTTGGACTGAAAGTCTGTCCTCATCTGGGGACAGCAAGACTAAAAGCGTTCAGGCCCCTTCCTCTCCCAGCTATCCACAAACAAAGTGCCAGGTTTAAGGCTTAGAAGCCCCTGGGCAGGTGACTGGAAATATTGAAGGTGCCCTAGACTCCAGATAAGATAAAGAAAGCCAGTGTAGAACAGTAGTTTAAGGAACTTTGCTGAGTGTTGTAGTTTTAGAAATGCCAGGCCTTTTGCCAGTTAAATCCCTGTCTCTGAAGGTTGGACCTACAGATCAGTGTTTAAAACCTGACAAGTTGCAGTGAACATGGAGGTGCAAGCATATATTTATGCAGTGTAAGCGTATGTTTATGTTTGCTTTTAAAAAAAATCAGCCACCTTCTTTTCAGGACTTGCAAGGGAAATGCCTACTATGTCTCTGATCTCCTTCTTGACTAGTTAACAGTACCAAGTCCTAGATACTTCCCCTCCAAGGTCTCTCAGGAAAAAACAAAACAAAACAAAAACACCCTGGACTATAAGGCAGGCAGGCAGCCAAGGTTCTGGGGCCTGTCCAGTCACTGTCCAGTGTCAATGTAATTCCCCCACCCAGAGACTCAGTTTCCCTAAGGGGAAAAAAAAAAGACTAAAAGTGTTCTGGCCATCTTTGCATTACTCATATGCCTTGCCTTCACCTTAAAATTTGGAAGACAGGAGGTAACATCTGTTTTCCTGGGTCACATGACCTGTTTTCCCCTCCCCCCTCTCACTAGGGAAACATGTTCAGATGGGAGGGGGTAGAATCAATGACATTCTGAGAATGGCACCTTGCTTCTAGGTTCTGGGGCTCCTACCTACCTCTTGCTGCCCCTTCCCTGTCAGAGATGTCTATTGCCATGTGCAATGTCTGGGGCAGTGGAGGGGGAGGTATGGGGATGGTGGGGGAACAAACAGGTGTACTGAGGGTACACATACTGCATGTGAGCGTCTGAGGAAGCCAAGGACACAAAGCCACATAAATACTCCTTACCCACCCTTTTCAGCCCCTGTGGGATGGAGCACAGCCAAACTGTGGCCACTCACAAAGTCAGGGTTCTGGCTAGCAGCCCAGGGTCTGGCCAGTGACCACTGGGATCAGGATCCTACTCACCCTCTCCCTACCAAATCCTGAGGCTGGGGTTCAGGGAGCTGACACCAGGTCCAACAGTGAAGAGGACCCTGGGCTCCCCAAAGCCTTGGCCTCAGCTAAGAACACAATACTTTAACACTCTCCTAAACTGTAACAACGTGTGTAACATGAATAAGAGAATCATTAGGCCAGATGCAAACCTGGAGAGTCAGAGATTTGGGCTACAATTTGCGCATCAAGGTGTTAAATATCTGTCAGCAAAGAAAACCGGCTAGAAGAACATTTAGTCTTTAATCTCAGATCTCTGAAGGTGATAGAGATCATACTCCTCTGATATCACAATAGGTGGTTAGAGCTCAAGAAGCAGTTTTATTGATACTGCATCTGCCCAAACTCCAGTTCTCTCAGCCAGAAAGCTTCAAGGCCCTGTGGTCAGTGTGGTCAGATGACAGCTGCTGTTTCCTTATTCGCCTTCAACTGGTAATGTACTTCAGGAAGTGCCCTTAATCTCTCTGCAGCCTAGAAAGGAGACAAGAGACAATCAGGGAGGGTAAAGGCCACCCAGAATGATAGTATGGACTTTGGACACCCAGGTGACACACTGTGATAAGGGTGTATGGAAAGGGTTTATGGTGGTCAGGATAGGTGGAGTTACCAGAGGATGGGGGTAGAACAGCTACTGAGTTCCTAGGAATGCCCATGTTTTTTGAGGATCCTCGGGGTCATGATTGTTGGGATCCCTTAAAGAAGTATGGGTGAAAAGGGAGCCTGAGGATCCAGGATGCTCCGAGATCTGACCTGCTCAGGGGTGAGGTCCCTCTGGGCCTGGGCAAGCATTTCATAGCCAACCATGAATTTCCGGACAGTCGCAGAACGCAGAAGTGGAGGGTAGTAATGAGCATGCAGTTGCCAGTGGTCCCACTTGGCCCCAACTTCTGATCCTGTAGGAGCCCCTGAGAAGAAAATGGTAGAGAAGGCCCTTTTCTCAAGTCTTCAGTTTATTTCCTACCCCAAAACCAGGCTAGATAGTCAAAATCTACATCTCCCAGCATTCTCCATCAGAGGCATCCAAGCATTAGAAAGCATACAAGTGAGTTTCACCAAATTTGCTGCTCCATCCTCAACCCTAGCATCCTTGCCTTTGACACATCCCTACCAAATAGGCAGGGAAGCAGAACTCAGAAATGGTGTTGGGGCTAAATATAGATACTCAAAAAGTCTTACCATGCCAGCCCATGGAGTAGGGAAAGGACATCTCAAATAGGTTGTCATACTTGGTCAAAAGCTTCTTCATGATGGAGGCTAAATCTGGAACCAGAAGCTGACTCTCAGGTTGGAAACTAGTGGTTTGTCCTACTAGAGCCACTCCAACCAGAGTCCAGTCCCTGTGTCCCAGCTAGGAGACTGACCATCCCGCTCAGCAGGGGTCAGCTCAGGCAGCCTCCGCACATGCCGCCGGGGCAGTAGTAGAGTCTGGAAGGGCCACACTGCCCAGAAGGGGACCAGCACTAACCAGTGCTCACTTGTTAGAACCAGACGCTCCTGGGCACAGAGAATGGAAATGAGATCTTTAACACTGGTGTGAGGATAGGGGATAAGCAAACAAGCAGGTCAGCAAATAAACAGAAATAAAGCATTTGATAGATTCTTACCACTTCTACCACCTTCACCCAAGTCTAAGCCATTATCATCTTTCCTTAGATTATTGCTAGTGCTTTCTAGCATGCCTCTTGCTAGTTCCCTTCTACCTTTCTCATTCATATACTTCTCTCTTTGGGGATAAGAAGGCCCACCTTCCTAAGGAGCTCCTGGCGGCCATACTCCACTAACAGAGGCTCTCCATGCTGACTCTGATAGGCTTGCTGAGACCGCTCCTCACGCTGAGCAATATCTGGCAGGAAACTGCTAGCCCACACCTGGCATGGACAGGAGCAAAAAGAAAGGCAGGTATTTTATTTGCAAGCCCCTATATCACTAGTATATTTCTTTTATTCTATCCCTGTTCATAGTGCTGGCTTAAACTCCACTAAAGCCATTCCAGTTTCTAACAAACTTACCTGGCAGTGGGGGTGGGGGTTAGAACAGCCCATCATAGCTCCTTTGTTTTCAAAGATCTGTTGGGTAGGGGTAGAGAGCTTTAATCATCCAAAGGCATCAAGTCAACTCTCTCCCAACAACATCCCCATAGAAACAAGAATACTACTTCCCCTGAACCAAATTTCCATCTCCCCATCCCTTCTCTTCCAGGAAAAGGGGAGGCCTCACAGACCTGCACCCAAGGGTACTGAGCACCCAGCTCCTCTGTGACTGAGGCCCACGCATCGATGACAGCACGGATTTCAGGGAGCGACATGAGTGGCAGTGTCACATCCGACCAGGGGTGGAAGCACATGACTTTACTAGGTGGTGAGGGACAACAGAGGGATAGGGATTGGACACTAGGGGCAGGACCCAATCCCAGGGCTTCGTCTTCAACCCTGGGTTGAAATTTAAGAAGATAAATTCATAGTTACCAAACTCCCCTGGCAGCCTCTACTCGGAAAAGGGGGTGATCGCTGGGACCTGAGGTAAAGGAATATCATCACTGCCTGCAGCAGCAGTTTCCCCAAGAGGTGTGGCCTCCCCATCAAGGGTTAGAATCAAGTTACCTGGATCAGGAGCATCAGGCTGCAGAGCTGGGAAGTCATTGTCAAACAGGAAGGTGCCATCATAGTGGGGATTTACCTACTGACAAGAATAGGCTAGAAAATCCTCTCCCCCATACCACCATCTGGTGGGGGGGGGGGGCGGGGGTAGGGTTGCACAGGCTGCTAGAGGGTAGGCGAGGTGGGATATGGTCCCTCCTGTGAGTGACTGGCAGCAGTAAGGGCGGGGCTACCCCCTCGATGGTCCACACTGTGCATATGGCTCTGCAGGCTTACCTCCCCATTCGCCCTCACGGCCCCAGGACACAGAGGGTTGAGAGGGTCATGGCGGGGCACTGTTTCCACATGCTGGGGCTCCACCTGTCCTTGCCAAGGCCGCTTCATGCGATGAGCTGACACCAGCACCCACTCATCCTGCAGCGGGTTGTAGCGAATATGCTGATGCTCTGGGGAGGGTGGGGACAGTCAGTTAGCAAAGCTCTCTGGCTCCCCCTTGCTGTTCTCACCCACCAGCAGGCCGGGCCCAAGCTGAGACGCCCTCTGGTCCCGGTCCTTCTCGGGAGCAAAAGGCCCAGAGCCTGACCTTCCCAGCGCCAAAGGGCCTGCAGCCCCTCTCTCGGCCAGCGGAGCCCCAGCCTGGGGCGGGCGAGCCGGCCTGGACATGGGGTCAGTACTCCCTAAGCCTTAGGAAGTGTGCAGCGCACGCTCAGCACTGTGTCCCAAGGCGTCCCGACCGCCCTGCAGTTACCGCTGGCCCGGAAGACTGAAGCCGGGGCGTCCTCCTCAGACGCCTGCCGGCGCTGCTCGGGGTCGATTCCGCTGTGCAGCATGAGGCCACCCCAGGGACTGTCAGGAATGTCGGAGAGGCCCCAACTCACACTGCCCTCGCTGTCTGCTCTGCTCCGCCCCGCCCCCGTGATTGGCCAGCCGCCAACACGTGACAGGCTGGTGGCGCCGTCAGCCACCTGGAGGCGGGGCTCAGGAAGGCGGGACATCACCGCGAGATGACTGACAGCAGGCACAATAGCCAGACCGAGAATCCAAGGCCCCGGAGGAACCTCTCTCTGTGAAAGCTGAATGCCACACGGTCCTTCAGCTCCAGGGCGTTTACCAGACTAATTTGCTGCACTCAAATCATTCATCTGGTTATTCGTTAAATCAATATGTACTGACCATCTACTATGTGCCAGACTCTTGGGCTTTAAAAATGTGAAGCCTGGGGCTGGGAAGGTGGCTCAGTTGTAGAGCGCTTGCCTTGCATGCCTGAGGCCCTGGGTTCAATTCCTCAGCACCACATAAGCAGAAAAAAAAAGCCAGAAGTGGCGCTGTGGCTCAAGTGGTAGAGCACTAGCCTTGAGCTGAAGAGCTGAGAGACAGTGCCCAGGCCCAGAGTTCAGGCCCCACGACCAGATCCAAAAAAAAAAAAAGAAAGAAAGAAAGAAAGAAAATGTGAAGCCTTGGATTCCTTGTAGGCACAAGTCAGGAGTGTCAGGTAAGGCTGAAAAGTCTGAGAGATGCTATCCCCAGATAACAGCAAAATGCTGGACCTGAGGTGTGGCTCAGGTGGTAGAGATCCAGCTGTGAGTAAGAAAGCTGAACAAGAATATGAGACCTGGGAAGGTAGCTCAGTGGTAGAGCACTTGCCTTGCATGCATGAGGCCCTGGGTTCGACCCCCCAAAAAAGAATATGAGACCCTGAGTTGGGGGGGTGGGGGATGCAGGGAGAGAGAGCAAGAGCACATTGTGGCACATGTATGTAATCACAGCTAGGCTGGAGGTGAAGGTTGGAGGTAACAGTGGGAGGATCACTATCTGAGGCTGACCCTGGGCAAAAGCATGAGAATCTCTCTGAAAAATAAATATATATATATATATATATATATATATATATATATATATATATATATATTTAAAGGCTGGAAGTGTGACTCAAGTGGTAGAATACAAGCACAAGGTCCTGAGTTCACAACCCAGTATCTCCAAAATATATACAAATATGTTGCATATATAGTATATGTGTGTGTGTATATATATATATATATATATAGTGTGTGTGTGTAAGACAGGACCATCAGTAAGTAACATCACTTACCAGCCGGGAGACATCTGAAGTTTTTTTTGGGGGGGCCCTAACTCTGGGCCTGGGTGCTGTCCCTCAGCTCTTCAGCTCAAGACAAGCACTCTACCACTTGAGCCACAGCGCCACTTCTGGCTTTTTTCTTTTTGCTTACGTGGTGCTGAGGAATCAAACCCAGGGCCTCAAGCATGCAAGGCAAGCCCTCTATCACTGAGCCACCTTCCCAGCCCATATCTGAAATATTTTACACACCTTCTCTTCTCCAAATTCTTCAATAACAATAATGAGCTAACATGAGGATAGACTTCAGTACGATTCAAGACAGAAACTTCATGAGCTAGGAACTTGCCTATAAGAGGAAAGATTCTTTCCCAAGTCAGGCTAGGCAGAGCTAGATACTCTGCAGCCAAGCTGCAAAAATTAGGTCACTGGTCATGTACCTGATCTCTGCCCTACAGTCCTCAGGGTAGAATCAGAAGACACTACTAGGTAGAAGGCAGAGAACAGGGCTCAGAAATGAGTTTTACTCCCTCCACTGACTGGTCACTCATACAAGAGGAAGTGAGGGTAAGGGTAGGAGATCTGCTTCTCTATTGTTTCAGTTGTCTTTGTTTGAGGGACTACTTTTTGTGGACAACTCCCGTGCTAACCATACCAGCTGACTCTTCAGGAAAGTCTCCACAGCACTCCTCTCCTTGTGTGTCTCCTTTGCAGGCACTCTCTTTCCATTCATATTGGGGACTGAATCCAGGGCTCCTGTCACCACTACTTGACTCAATAAAACAAAATGCTTCTAGGCCTTTTGTTTTTTGTTGGTTTTTGAGCTAGTCCTGGGGCTTGAACTCAAAACCTGCATCTTGAACACCGTTCCTGAGCTTTTTTTGTTGTTGTTGTTGTTGTTCAAGGCTAATGCCCTACCACTTGAGCCAAAGCCTCACTTCTGGTTTTTGGTGGTTAATTGGAGATAAGAATATCAGGGACTTTCCTGCCAGGGCTGACTATGATTCTTAGATCTCAGCCTTCTGAGTAGCTATAATTACAGGCCTGAGCCACTGACACTTCGCCAGACTTTTTTTGGGGGGGAGGGGGAGGATTCTGGTCGTGGACCTGAACTCTGGACCTGGGCGCTGTCTCTCAGCTCTTCAGCTCAAGGCTAGCGCTATACCACTTGAGCCACAGTGCCATTTCTGGCTTTTGTTTCTGCTTATGTGGTGCTGAGGAATGGAACTCAGGGCCTCATGCATGAAAGGCAAGTGCTCTACCACTGAGCCACCTTCCCAGCCCTCGCCAGACATTTTGTTTTTAATTTTGATTTTGAGACAGGGTCTCTCTAACTTTGCTGGGGCTGGCCTCAAACTGTTGAGCCTCCAGCCTCTTCCACCCTCCTGAACAGCTGGGATTACAGGCATTTGCTACTATGCCCAGTCCTTGATTACTTTTTAGGGGAAAAGGAGAATGGCTTATATGGGTCCTACCCAGATTTCTCCTTTCCAGATCTGAGAAGTACAATCTCTACTATGGCATTTAGAGAATATAATTATGATGTTCACTACCTTAGTCTCATCCTGGGGTCATTCAATAACACAGGATTTAAAAAAAAATTAAATAGAATGCACTGCAGAAGCTTTCTGAAAGATCCGATAAGATTGTTAGAGACCCAATTGGTCTCAGAAGGGTCTTCCTGGAATGAAAAGCAAGAAGCAGATGTTGCTGCTAGTCCTTGCTACTTAAGAGTCCATGAGCTTTAGGAACTGTTTGTCAGTGAGCTTTGGAGGATTCTTTATGACAGCAACTAAAATTATCTACCCTAATACATGCAAAAGACATGCTTCTATATGCAGTGCAGCTAAGAATAGAGGCAAAGGAGATAGGCTTCTTTTTAGAAACTTGGTAGAGAAAGGAAAAATAAAAAAGAAATTATTGCTGCGAATTGTGGCACATATGCACAATCCCAAACCTACAGAGACTAAGGCAGGAGGATGACAATAATGATCTGTTTAAGACAAGCCTGGATTACATAGCAAGACCAGCCTAAAACAAACAAAACAAAAACAAAAGACCAAAGGCACAGCTCAAGTAGAATAGCAAGTACTAGGACCCTAAATTAAATCCTCAGGTAGAGGGGGGGATATGCTGGGATTGGGGCTTGAACTTAGGGCCTTGTGCTCTCACTTGCCTTTTTCACTTGACTGGTATTCTACCACTTGAGCTCTACCTCTGCTTCTGAGCTACACAATATATAGTATCATATCTTTTTTTCCGTGAGTGTATGTAATTTTAGTTGGTATGACTCCCCAAACTCAGTGGCTTAGCACCACAATTCGGTGTGTGTGTGTGTGAGTGTGTGGTGTGTGTGTGTGTGTTTGAGGTGGAGGAAGTATTGTTCCACAAAGCAGTCAGAGAATTTGGTTCCATCTATTTGTGCCTACCACTCCCCAATGCTTTACAATTACCTTCTAGGTCCTCTCTAACACTGTAATAGATGAGCAAATAAAGAGAATGTAAAGAATTTCACAGGCGATTTTAGGAACTAAACCTGGAAGCCTACATTTCATTGCCCCAGGATGCAATCACATGAACCCAACTGACTAGAGTAGACTGTGAAATGTAACCAGACTCTGGGTGCCCAAGAGCAGAGGAAATGTATTTGCACTGTCTCTGCCACACGTCTCTACTGAGATATCTAATGATCATTTCCCATCGTCTTATTGAGCCTCTCAATTATATTTGACTGTGTTGATCTTTTATTCCATCACTCCCATGTGTTAGGCTATTTTCATTCAGTTCCTTTATGTTTTATTTATAGAACACATTTAATGCTCACCATATGCAAGCACTAATTGCTTTAAAAATATTAACTCATTTAATCTTCATCACAATGAAGGTATGTCCTATGAGGTAGGTATTTTATTGATTCCATTTTACAGATAAGAAAATTGAGTCACAGAAAACTTATACAAAATTACACAACTTGTAAGTCAAGTTTGAACATAGGCAGTCCACTTTGAGTTCTTTCTGCTTTCTGCCTCTCTCTGTCCCTCTGTCTCTCTGTCTCTGTCTCTCTGTCTTTGCCTCTCTGTCTGTCTAGTCTCTTGCCTGTCCACACTCCCTCCCTCTCTGGCAGTACTGGGGATTGAAGTTAGCCTGGTGCTTGCTAGGCAGGTGATTTACCATTTGAGCCAAAATCCCAACCCTTATTTTGTTTTTCTGGGATCTAACCTAGAGCTTTTCACAAGCTAGATAAGAATTGTGACACAAAGCTATAGCTCAATCTTGAGTTTATTTTTTAATCCCCCATTATGTCAAAATGCTGCCTTTTTTCTCTTTCACTTTACTGCCTTTTTGTTCTCTTCTTCTGCTATTTGCCCCTTAGCCAATGATGCTTTTTAGAGCTAAGCTTTGAGGAGTGCTGGAATTACCATGCACAGATCAGTTTGTAGATTTTTTTAAAAAAATTTTTCCTTGCCAGTGCTGAAGTTGCACTCAGAGCCTCCTGATCATTTGTTCATGAGTGGTGCTCTACCACTTGAGCCATACCCCCAGCATAGCTTTTGCTGCTTAATTGGAGATGGAGTCTCTTGGACTTTTCTTCCTGGTCTGGCTTGGAAATTCAATCCTCCAAATCTCCACCTCCTGAGTGCCTAGGATTACAGATGTGCCACTGGCACCCAACTAAAACAGCTTGAATTCAGGGGACTCACTCTTGCTCAGCTTGCTTGATCATACCATGGTTGGTGCTCTACCACTTGAACCACATCTTTAGCCTTTAGATTTTAATTACTACCGTTTCTAAGGAATCTGCAGTGAGATCTCTAAACTGGGATGAGACCATGCTGCACTGACTAGAGCCATATTCCTTGTGGTCACCACAGAACTTGATCCACACAAGTGCTAAAATGTTACCTGAATGAATAATACTTCCTGTGTCTAGACTGGATTTGAGTTCCTGATCTGGACACAACTAACTGCCCACTCGGTATGAACAAGTGTGTTAGCCAAGTAAATTGAAGAAGAGAAAGATGGAAAAGAGAATTCCAGGAAAATAGCAAGCCTTGTCAACCCTATTTCCACAGTTCTCAAGCTCACTTTTTTTTTTTTTTTTTTAATCTCCACGGACACAGATCTTCTCTCTTTCTTGGACATTTGTTATGGTATCCCCCAACTCTCATTTTGCTCCACCCCCCCCCTCTCCGCCCCCTCCGCAGATATTGTGTATCCCTGTGCTACTCAGGGCAAAATCTAATCCCACTGCTTCCCTGTGCATAACCTTGTGTAAACTACTGGTTTACATCTTTGTACCTCAGAACAAAAATTGATCATAGAACCCCTAAACAGCCCCATGTCACAGAACCCCTAAACATCCCTATGCTGTCTCTCCCCTAGGTGTCTTGGCTCTTGCAATGGGGTCTCATAGACTGGAATGCCCTTCTCCTGGCTTAAAGACATTGGGTGTCACTGCGTCTGGAAAGCTTTACTTAATGCTTCCAGGTTCGGCCACCTCTCCAAGCTGATCCTGTGCTAGCAAAGGAGGTCCTTTTAATAGTTACGAGACCCAGAGACTTTACAAGTCTCAGGCAGGTCGCCTTGTGGGTGGCCCCGCAGCCCACTGCACACCGCAGACGCAGCAGCTGAGAAGCCCAGCCTGCAAACAGACGCTTAAACGCCCACAGCCGGAAAGCTTGGCCCCGCCCCCTCACCTCACGTGCGTGACGCCTCCCCACCCTCTGCGCCCCTATTAGTAAATGGTTCAACCCATAGGGCGGTGCTACAGTGCCCGGACCTCTCTGATTGGCCAGATCGAGCCATACCACAGTGTTTGCGGGGGAGTGAGTCGGGACCGGCGCCGGCGGGCACCGGGGCCGGACCTAGACTCTCTTCTGCGGTACGCTGCGTTCGGCCGTGCGGAGCGGTGCCAGGCCAGCTACCAGGATGCAGTGGGCAGTGGGTCGGCGGTGGGCGTGGGCCGCGCTGTTTCTGGCTGCCGCGGCGGTGCTAATCCAAGTCCTCTGGCTCTGGCTGGGTACGCAGACCTTCGTCTTCCAGCCCGAAGAGATCGCGCAGTTGGCGCGGCAGTACGCTGGTGAGCGGGTTGAGGGCGGGGATCGGAAATCGGGGAACCGGGAGCGGGGCGAGCTGGCCCGGCAGAGCCAGAAATGTGGTTTCCCAGGGTGGTGTACCCGGGAGCCACGGATGGGGTTGGTCCTGATTCCGCCGCTTCTGTTTCCGCCAGGGCTGGATCAAGAGCTGGCCTTCTCCCGCTTGATCGTGGAGCTGCGGCGGCTGCACCCAGGCCACGTGCTGCCCGACGAGGAGCTGCAGTGGGTGTTTGTGAACGCGGGCGGCTGGATGGGCGCCATGTGCCTTCTGCACGCCTCGCTGTCCGAGTACGTGCTGCTCTTCGGCACCGCCCTGGGCTCCAGCGGCCACTCGGGTCAGTGCTAGCGGTGGGCCGTACCGGGAGGCTGGGCCAGGCCCTCTTTTCTGTGGTTCATCTGGGCTATAAGTGAGGTGAAGACACCCTGATAGTCGATGTCTATCTGATTGTCACTCAGGGCGCTATTGGGCTGAGATTTCTGACACCATCATCTCTGGCACCTTCTACCAGTGGAGAGAGGGCACCACCAAAAGTGAGGTTTTCTATCCAGGTGAGTAAGGAGGCTGTGCCAAATATATGGCTCCCCTCATGCAGGGAGACAAACAAGTGGGGAAGTGAACAGGACACAGAAATGGGATTAGAGCGCACGGGGTGGGGGGGGGGAGGGGGCGCGTTTCCTTCCTCCCCAGCCTCATAAGCCACAGGTAGTTGGTTGAGGCAGAACTAAGGGACTCTGTTGCCCTCCCCTGTTTAAGAGAAACAAAACATAGCTTTCTGACAAAGGTGTCCAATTATTATCCGCCAGGACACTGTTTTACCCAGACAATATTCCAGCACTTGTTGGGGAGACAGTTAATAGTAAATGTGTTTATATCCAAGTTAAGATAGATGTTGTCTCCCACCTCTTTCATTTTAAATAATGAAACCATTTACATTTCTTAAAAATAGAGCTTTTGGTAGGAAAGAAAGTGGAGCTTTGGACTTCATAGCGGGTTAGAGGTTGAGTGTAAACATACAAGCAGTGTGATTGAACAGTTAAAAGAAAAATTCCAGGGGCTGGGAAGGTGGCTCAGTGGTAGAGTGCTTGCCTTGCATGCATGAGGCCCTGGGTTCGATTCCCCAGCACCACATAAGCAAAAAGAAAAAAGCCGGAAGTGGCGCTGTGGCTCAAGTGGTAGAGCGCTAGCCTTGAGCTGAAGAGCTGAGGGACAGCGCCCAGGCCCAGAGTTCAGGCCCCACGACCAGACCCCAAAAAAAATAAAAAATTTCCAAAAGCCTCACAAATCTTGTAACCATCCTATTTAACAAGCCCAGCCCATTTTAGCTAAATTTCCACTTGATATGTTTGAGAATTGAGAATATAGATTTCCATACATTGGCTCATGGCCAGTTGGGGAGTAGGCCTTTCTGGCTTCCTCCAAGACAGAACATGGGCTGGGTGAGGCTATAGAATATGTAGGAGTGGCCATCTGGGTCTCTTACCCCTCTAGATGGTGGGCCAAGTGGGATAGGACTTTTTCCTCTCCCAAGACTGTCTCTTTATGTCCCACCCGGATAGATAGGCCATAGGCCAGGAAAATGTAACAATGAAGGACAGGGCAGAGTGGGCTCCTCACATGGGTACTCCCTATCCCTCAGGGGAGACAGTTGTGCACAGGCCTGGCGAGGCAACGGCTGTGGAATGGGCGCCAAACACATGGATGGTGGAGTACGGCCGGGGTGTCATCCCATCTACCCTGGCATTCGCACTGGCTGACACTGTCTTCAGCACTCAGGACTTCTTCACCCTCTTCTATACCCTCCGCTCCTATGCCCGGGGCCTCCGACTTGAGCTCACCACCTACCTCTTTGGCCAGGACCCCTGACCAGCTAGGCCTGAAGAGAGAACTGTGGATGAACAGGAGCAGGCAGGCCTGTTACACATCCACTTGCTGAAGCCTATGTGGACAGGGCCATATTCACACCATGCAGATTATTGAGTTCCTGATGTACAAGGAGGGACATACATGCTTAGACATCCAGACACAAAACTCGTTGAGAACAAATGGGACACACACATATATAGTTAAATAGATAGATGTCAAGACTTAGTGTACTTCAGGATCATGCACTCATATCCATCCAGAGAAGGAGCCCCAAGTATACTAGTGGGGCCAGTCATGAATATACATATCACGAGCTTGACTTAATAACTCAGGCTGTTCAGGGTTTCCTGCCAGCATTCAAGGCTCTGGAGTTAAGGATGGGGGTGGATATTACATTCTGCCTCAGTCTGACTCGTCAGTACAGCCGTAATCCCTGGTAGAGGAGTTGGTGAGGGAGAAGAGGAACTGCCCTTCACCTGTAGCTATGATACCCTTCCCCTTCATCTCCTCTCTCCTCACCATATGCCTTATCCCCATTTTACCCCCTGCTATGCAAAGGCCCCCCCCCCCCATGTGGCTTACCCTGCCCCCAGCAATGAAGTCACTGGGGAGTCAAGGGAATGTAGAGAATGCTGAAGCCAAGGTCTTCCATCTCTGATAGAACCTTGTTCTTCCCTTGGGGGTATATGGGAAAGTTGGCTTCATCCCAGGTCTGACCACCAAGGAGAGGATCTGGAGAGGTGTGCCTGGATCTAAGGGACCATCCCCTAGCTTAGAGAAGGCTTTTTCTGCGTGTATACACATCCCCCATTACAGTTTCCAGACGGTTTTGCTACTGCATTCTCTGTTCATCTGTCTGTCTCTGTTAATAAAGACTTGTCAAACTGTTCCATTTCTTTGTGTATGAACAGCAGCAAAAGCCACTATCTCCAGGGGGAGTTCAGAAAGGCCTCTTTCTTGCTGTGCTATTCTGTTTATAAAAGATAGAAACTTTGGATGTGTTAGGGACTATATAATCCAGTGTGCCTAAGAATTACCTAAGAGCCCTGTTGAGTCTACAGATTACTGGGCTCCATCCTTGGAATAAGGTGTACTGGGGTGAGGCCTTCAGATTGGTATATATATATAAGATTCACTTCAACACAGTTGTGAATGCCACAGATTATTCTGTGGATCGTCTTGAGAATCCAGTCCTGGATTGGCCACATGGTGGCACTGTGCTCCCACTTTGGGGCTGAAAGCATCACTTATTTCTTGTCAGCTTCTGTGCCCCCAGAGTATGAGAGATAGCTCCCAAACTGAGCAGGTGTTCTTCATTCTACGATCTGCCTATCAACCCAACACTTTTGTGGAAGCTCCTCTGGTGATATGTGACGTGGAGAGGACCAGGACTTGGCTAAAGCAAGCACGAAAGCTAAAGTGCCCTGGGTCCCAAGGGTCCTATTTTTTGTTTTTTCTTTTGTAATAGCCTGTACTGAACCCTGAACTCAGGGTCTAGGCACTGTTCTTTAGCTTTTTTACTCCTTGAGCCACACCTCCAGCTTTTTTTTTTCTGGTTAATTGGAGATAATAATGGGCTTTCCTACCTGGACTAGCTTTGAACCTCCATCCTCAGATCTCAGCCTCCTGAATAGCAAAGATTACAGGTGTGAGCCATCAGCACCAAGGACCCTGTTCTTGCCCTGTTAATGTTTACACCCTAAGCACCAAGCTTACTTCATCTTCCTTACTTCCTTACTCTGGAGTTCAGACCATGACCATTCTACTTCTTAGGACTTGGTATATTAAAAGTGGGAGAAATGTAGTTATGAAATTATATGGAGACAGGAAGGGTGAGCAAATACAGTCATTCAGTATAAAAAGTTATATATGCACACATATACACACTTGATATTCTGGTGAACACAAATATAAAAGGCTACACATATAACTTGACTTGAAAACAACATCGTGGGCCAGGTATGGTGGTGCACACTCATCATCTCAGGAAGAAGGATCAGGAACAGAGGCCAGCCCTAGCAAAAAAGTGAGACACACCTCTACCCCCAAAGATAAAGCAAACAGGGCTAGGGCTGTGGTTCAGTACCTGCCTAGCAAGTATGCTGTCCTGAGTTCAAACACCAAGTCTAAATGAGTGAATTCTGAGTGGCTGAAGTCCAGGCAGATAGCCATCTTGACCTTGCTCCCATTCCCACCAGGTTGGCTATGTTAGGCACTGATTAGGGCCTCTATTGGTGAAGGTTTGCAAAATCATGCTTATTTCCTAAGATTTCCCCTCTGGTAACCCAACTCTACCTCTAGGTTCAAACTACATACTTGTCAGAGATGCCCAAGTGTACCTTATCATTTCTCCCTCTCATAAAGGACTAAAGCCCCAGGCCCCTCCCCATCTCTGTTGCTAAGTGCAATGGTCATTTCATAGTTCTCAGTTTATTTTATTGGCACACACAGCTCTTCCCTCTCCCTTCTTCAGTTCCTGCTCAGTGACTCCTTTCCTTAACACACAGCATCCTCCTATAGTGGCTTTCAGATACTTTCACAATTGTGTGTGTATGTTCACAAGCCCATGTGTGCATCTGCAGCCCTGAGTGTTAAACCCAGGGCCTCATATATGTTAGACAAATGCTCTAACCACTGAACTATACCTCCAGTTCCTTCCCTCCAGTTTCATGTGGTTTGTGTGTCTTTTTTTTTTTTGTCGGTTGTGGGGCTTGAACTCTGGGCCTGGGCGCTGTCCCTCAGCTCTTCAGCTCAAGGTGAGCGCTCTACCACTTGAGCTACAGCGCCACTCCCGGTTTTCTGGTGGTTTATTGGAGATAGGAGTCTCACGGTCTCTCCTGCCCGGGCTGGCTTTGAACCGCGATCCTCAGATCTCAGCCTCCAGAGTAGCTAGGATTACAGGCATGAGCCACCAGCGCCCGGCTTTGTGTGTCTCTTTTGTTGCTAGAGGGGCTTGAACTCGGGGCCTGGGCTCTGTCCCTGAGCATTTTGCTCAAGGCTAGCACTCTACCACTCTAAGCCACAGCTCCACTTTGGGTTTTTGAGTGGTTAATTGGAGATAAGAGGTTCATGGGGACTTTTCTGCTTGGGCTGGCTTCAAACCGTGGTTTTCAGATCTCAGCCTCCTGAGTAGGATTACAGGCATAAGCCACTGGCACCTGGCCTCCTTCCAGTTTTTGATAGGCTTAGCCTAATTTCCTTTCCCTTGAGTGTAGGCTATAGTTAGTTATATATGTTAACAAATAATAACATTAATAATAGCAGAAGTGCTAGTGTGTGACTTCTACAACTAGGTCATAAAATGTACTTCTGCCTCTATAGTCTCTTGAACCACTCTAGAAGAAACCAACAGCCTTATATAATCTATAATCCTGTATAGAAGGCCCCTGGCCTCCTGCTGACCACCAAGTGAGTGTGCCATGTTAGAAGCATTTCCTTCAGCCCTAGCCAACGTTGTTAGTACAACCTCATAAGAAACAATGAGTTCGAACCACCCAGCTAGGACAATCTTGAATCCCTGACCCACAGAAGTGTGAGAAAATACATATCATTTTAAGTTTCTAAGAGTTTTTGTTTGGGGGAGGGTAGCAATAGATAACCAATAAATCCTCTATTTCTTCCAACCCAATTTTTCTCCATGGTTCATATCTCCATCTGACACAGTATATATTCCCTCCCCCTGTAATTATACCAGAGCAAAGAGTTTGTTATATTTATGCCTGTGTCCAACAGTACCTATTGTAAAATAAGTACTCAATAAATACATGTTGAATGAATCAAGCAGTCATTTGCAGAGGCTGAGGTCAGTTTGTCTTATTTTTGTCTCTGTGAAGTTTGAACTGTATGAGTGTGAGAGGCAGCCTTTTGCACAGATGAAGAGAGATAGGCTTACTCTTTCTTCTCAGTTCTTCCCAGTAGAACTCCCCAAAGACAAGTCTAGTTTGCTTGATTGTGTGTGTGTGCGCATACACACACACACACGTGCACACAACACATATGCTGGTCCTGGGGATTAAAATCAGGGTCTAAGTGTTGTCCTTGAGTTTTTGTGCTCAAGGCTACCACTTGAGCCACAGTTCTGAGTCTGGCTTTGTTTGTTTTGTGGTTAATTGGAGATAAAAGTCTCACCAAATTTTTTGCCTGGACTAGGTTTGAACTGTGATGCTCAGATTTCAGTTTCCTAAGTAGGTAGCATTACAGGAGTAAGCCATCAGTGTCTGGCTCAATTCCTTATTTGGGGGCAGGGAGAGTGGCTGCCCAGCCCCATGCCCCTCTCCTCTCCAACCGAAGGGAAAAAAAAGAAAGAAAAAAAAAACTCCTACAAAAAGCAATCTCCAAATCCCCAACTGAAAATTCCCCAAACCAGTTCTTGAACTTTTGCCATCTATCCAGGAGGGATTTTACCATCTGTCCTGGAGCCTCCTCTAGGGCGAAGGGGGACTGAGGGAGAAGGGAGCTAGCCTGAACTGGAGTTCTGCAGATCTCTACCCTCTAGTCATTTATGACACACTCCAGGGCATGACTGGCACCTCTCTTGGCACCTCACTGTTTCTTCCCTTTGTGGGCCCAGCATATGAGGAGAAGATGGAAGAGGTAGAGGCTTGGCTTTGCCAAAGAAGATTACATCCTCCAACAGCCATGGGCTGTGGCATTGGAACTGAAGGTGGATGGATTGCTGAGGAAGGGGTGGGACAGAGGATTCTGACTGGCTTCCATGATGATATTTGAGGCTAGCCAAAAGTAACAGTGGGGCTGAGTCTCAGCATGGCCAAGGATAAGGAATAAGGAAGGTCTTAGCACTGCAGTGGCAGCTGGGCTCTAGACTAGGGTAGAGGCTAGAGGCAGGGAGACCAGAAGGGTAGCACCCAACATGGGACTCTGTTGAGAAAAGCTGGTGGTCTAGGCCAAGGCAAGCTGAGGCTAAAAGGAGAGTGCTGACTGGGAGAGGGTGAGGAACGAGGTTAAGTTCAAATTCTTACCCTCTACAAGAATGGGCATCATGGGCCATATGCACCTTACTGGATGTGAGGTCTGAAGATGGTCCTTGATGCTCAAAGGGTATCATAGTTTTATACCCATGCCAGATGTCACTGCTCCAAATACCTGCTGTTCACTCACCTTAAGTTGGTCCCTGTGCCTTTGGCAAGCAGTTTCCCTTAGACAAAGATAACTAGGACTGTATGAAGGGGCCAGAGAAGATTAATGTCCCAACTTCTCAGAGGAGGGATTATGGCTGTCACACGGAACTACCAAAAGAGAGTCAGCATCTGGGATGGGAGATTACTAGGATAGGGTAGGCCCAAAATAGTTGGCTGCAGGGGTCAGGGGGTGGGGGTGGGGCATCTAGAGAGAGATTTTGTGTGTGTGTGTTGATTTGATTTAATTGATTGATTAATATATCTAGCCAAGGTATTTAGAAATGCAGATATAAACTATATATCATACCCATATAACTATGGGTATGATGTGCTACAGTAGAAAAGCTTTGTGCATGCTCTGTAGTAGGATGCAGAAGGTTTTTTTTTTTGTTTGTTTTTGTTTTTTGTCAATCATGGGGCCTGAACTCTAGGCCTGAGCACTGTCCCTCAGCTCTTCAGCTCAAGGCTAGTGTTCTACCACTTGAACCACAGCACCACTTCCAGCTTTTTCTGCTTATGTGATGCTGAGGAATTGAACCCAGGCCTCATACATGCAAGGCAAGCGCTCTACCACTGAGCCACCTTCCCAGCCCTAGAGAGAGATTTAAAAATTAGGGAGCTGCCAGGTGTGGTGGCTCATGCCTGTAATCCTAGCTACTCAGGAGGCTGAAATCTGAGGATCGAGGTTCAAAGCCAGCCGGGGCAGGAAAGACTGGAGACTCTTATCTCTAATAAACCACTCAGAAAACCGGAAGTGGCACTGTGGCTCAAGTGGTAGAGTGCTATCCTTGAGCTGAAGAGCTGAGAGACAGCACCAAGGCCCAGAGTTCAAGCCCCATGACCAACCAAAAAAAAACAAAACAAGCAAAAAAAAAAAACGGGGTGAGGGGAGTCATGGGTAGAGAACATGTTGTGAAGAGGGTCATCTCTAAACATAAAACAGGTGATGGGAGCCCGAGGTTCATGATACTCTTTGTTCTCCTGTGCCAGAATATCATGTCAAAAAGAGATTTTGGAAAAAGATAAAACCCTGTGCAGCTCTCCCTGTGTGTGTGTGTGTGCCACAGGGTGTACTTCAGGTATGCTGTTGGCTCAGAGATGTAGATGTCTGGATGTGTGGGTGCCCAGGTGTGAGCCCACCACTATGTGCAAACTACAGCACACTTGAATACTGCAAGTGGCCAGAACAGAGGAGAGGCTTGTGTTTTAACCAGATGCTCCACATACATCCCAACATCCTGCAGAGCGATTTCCCAAATCTCAACCTGCCCGGCTCTTTGGCACTCTAGAGCTCTAGTGAGAGTGACAGAAGGAGAAGGCAGTTGTGTGCCTGAACTTGGGACAAGATGCATTGGTATGTGAATGCAGCTATGGGGGGGGGGGGGCGGTAAACGACTTGTGAGACTGGGTGGGACCGGCGGACCAGAATCCAGCAGCGGTGAACTTGGGGAATTAGACTTGCCCAATTCCCCATAGCTCTCCAGCGCCCCCTCCCCCGATCTGGCTGTAAGGAAGGTGGTAGACACCTGTTGGGAGACGGAGGGGCAGAGCCCCGTGGGGGGGGGCCCTCTTCCCCCTGCGCTCCCGCCCGCCCTGCCCAGCGGGTCCCGCCCCCCGCGACCGCAGCCAGCAGAGCAGCAGCCGAGTGAGCGAGCGCAGAGCGCCACGACGGGCAGAAGAGCGCCAGGCTGCGGGAGCGCACGGCTGCGGGAGCGCACGGCGGGTGACAGGGAGCCGGGAACCAAGCCGAGGCTGGGGCCGCCCGGGAGGCGGGCGGAGCAGAGGGGCCGCGGTGGAGACGCCAGGGGCAGCGGGCCAGGCCAGGCAGGTGAGTGCGACTGCTGGGCTCTGGGAACCAAAGAACGGAGACGCCTCCAGACCGTCCAGTCCCTTCCCTGGTCCAGGCTCGGCTCCGTCGTCCTCTATTCCCGTGCCTCGATTTCTTGTCCTCTTCCTCTCTGTCCCATCACTCCGTTTTCCCCTGCCCTTCTCTCCCCCCCCCCCCTTTCTCTTTCTCATCTCTTTTCTATCTCTCCGGCGGTGTCAGTCTTTCCCTGTCTCTCACGTCTTACAATTAGACCCTTTCCGCCTCTTGTCTCTGCCTTCTCTCCGCACTGCTGCCACTTAGGTCTTTTATCTCTTGCTTCTCTCTCTAACCCTTCCTGCCTCTCTATCAAGCAATTTTCCCCCTTCACACTCTATCCTTACATTTATCTGTCTCTCCCATCTCTCTTCACCTTGGTGGCTCTTCATCCTATCCCCATCTCAATTTTTATATCTCCCTGATTATGTCTCTCTGTGGCATCTATCTATCCTCTATACATGTCTAGCTAGCTAGCTATTTCTTCTTCCTCTCCCCCCACCCCATGCCTGTCCATTTCTGGGAAAGCTTTCTGCCCTTTCCTTATGTACAGGGTGCTATCTATACATGTCTGGATCCACAATCATCTCCCTTGTGTTGAGAGTGTGTTGGGGCAGTAAGGCTCACCACCCATAATTTCCTGCTCACAGGCGGCCCTTTCCTCTGGACCCCGTCTGGTACCAGGCCCCCCCTCAGTAGGGGGACTGCGCCTGGAAGCTGTCATGGAGACCCTGCAGAGGCAGCAGGCAGCTCGGCTGGCCCAAGGGTTGGGGCCGTTGGCCCCTCCTCGCCTCCAGCTGCCACAGCCTCCCTTACCTGGTCCTCGGACCATGCAAGCTCCTGAGGGGGCTTTGGAGGAGGTTGGGGCTGAGGAGGAGGAAGATGCTGAAGAGGATGAGGAAGGGGAGGAAGCCAGAGCAGAAGAGGAGGCAGCTGAGGAGAGTCATCCAGGGGTCCATGGCCCCAGCTCACCTTCCAGCCAGCCCTCTGGACCCCATCCCCATGAGTGGACCTACGAGGAACAATTTAAGCAGGTAGGACCTCCTCACTGTTAAGGTCTTCCTCCTTTCTTCCCCTCTGAGCAAGGCAGAGCCAGGTGATCAGTAGTCCACCCATCCCTACCACCCTCTGCAGGATGGAAAGACACACACACACACACACACACACACAGAGAGAGAGAGAGAGACAGAGACAGAGAGAGAGACACAGAGAGAGACAGAGAAACAGACAGACAGACAGGCAGACAGACAGAGATAAGACTAAAGGAGACATAGAGAGGAGAGACACTCTAATATATGGAAAGGTACAGAGGATGCCCAGAAATACAAGGACTGACAAATTAGAGGCATTGGTGGGGAGTCTAGGGTCTGGAGATTTTAGTGCCAGTACTACCCAACTTACCTTCTTATACATCAAATCACAAGGACCAATGGGACTGTCTATCTCTGTCTTTGGAAGCAGGTTAGAAATTGCCACTCCCTTTGCATGCTGCTAAACCTCTTGTCACTACTCCACCATCTAAAATTTTCTTCCTAAGTTCTATAAGTGACAGTTTTTAGCCTGTGTTGGCCACTACAGCTGCAGTATACCTGGCAAGCCCTTGTACAAGTAGGAATTCTAAGACTTTACTCATATGGCCTTAATGTAAAGGTCTTTCTTCCTATTGAACACCATGAAGGTGTTACTTAGGGCTGTTACTCCCTATGTGCTATTCTGGTGTATTACTCATAGGGTATTGGCCTTAGATATTTTCCAGAGGTATCAATCTGTGCATAGTGTTCTGTGACATTATTATAAGACTAGCACATACTCAGGCCCAGTGTCTGGAGATAACAGCTCTAGTGACTGTTTCCCCTGGGGGTAATTCTGGGAGAGTGTATTATTTGTAGATATCCAACTAAGACAGGAGTTTGATAGTTGTGTGACTCTAAAACTAGGTCTCTGGGATTTGCTTCTCTTACTTTGAATGAAAGAGAATTGTTCCTATAGTGTAACTCAGGGGTTGTTATTCTGATTGAGTGACTCCATTACTGTGGGAATTGTTCATCTTAGACTTGAGAGGTGATACTAGAGGTGGGACTCCAGGTGACTGAGAAGTGGTAGGATAACAGACAGGTCCCTCATGCCCTGACTTCTCAGGTCATGAATAACTCTTCTGTAGTAGGCAAGGTATCTGCCTGTAGAAGGGGATCTGACCAGAAGGTGTCAATCAGGAGCTCTTGAGCATCATTCCTACTCCTTACTCACCCTTAGTGCACTCTCCCCTCTCTTCTCTCTCTCATACACATATGCATAAGTCCCTTGAATAGATGAATGGAAATTTATTTAAGGGTCTCAGGTACACAGCCTCTGTATTATAGAGCAGAGTCCCAGCTTGGTTTCCTTCTTAGGCCTTAGGGTAGGAAAAAAAAACAACAACTCTATCTTGGAGAGTGACTGAGCAGTCATAGCTTTTTCCTATTTGTCAGATGCACATTTGAGCTGTCCAGGGTATCACTATCCAGGCTTAGTTTCTAAGTGTAGTAGAAAAAACACCACCAGCATGGTGCCAGTGGCCCATGCCTGTACTTCTTGCTACTCAAGAGTCTGAGATCTGGAGGATCTTGGTTTTAAGCCAATTCAGACAGAAAAGTTTACTAGACTCCATCTCCAAAACAACCAGAAAGAAACAGGGCTGGATTCTTGGCTCAGGTGGTAGAGCAGCCTAGGAAATGTGAGGTTCTAAGTTCAATTCCAGTACTGGGGGGTGGGGGTAGTATCAGCACTGATACTGGGCTCAGATTTTGGCTTGAAGCCAGCCTGGGCATAAAAGTCTGCAAGACTGGGCTGGGAAAGTGGCTCAGTGGTAGAGTTCTTGCCTTGTATGCATGAGACCCTGGGTTGGATTCCTCAGCACCACATAAGCAGAAAAAGCCGGAAGTGGCTCTGTGGCTCAAGTGGTAGAGCGCTAGCCTTGAGCTGAAGAGCTGAGGGACAGTGCCCAGGCCCAGAGGTCAGGCTCCACAACCAACAAACAAAAAAGTCTACAAGACTCCATCTCTAAAATATTAACCAGCAAAATGCCAGACTAAGGGTGTGGCTCAAGTGGTAGAGAGCCATATGTGAGCAAGGAAGCTGAATGGAAGTGTGAGGCTCTGAGTTCAACCTTACTACCAGAAAAAAGCCACTATTTACTTCTGGGGGAGGGGAGGATCAGGCCTGATATTGAGAAATTCACATCCAGACTCTACTCACACCTTCAGTTAGAGCCTCCTTCTTATTCAGGGTAAAGCCTGAATTTGGGTTTCAGGGGGAGAGATTCAGTAGAACTAAGAATGACCCTGCTCCTTCCTCAGCTGTACGAGCTTGATGCAGATCCCAAGAGGAAGGAATTTCTGGATGATCTGTTTACTTTCATGCAGAAGAGAGGTGAGTGAGGTAATGGGGGAAGGAGCCCTGGACTGCTCCCTTTCCAGATTTTAGAAAGGGAGATTATTCCGGGGTGTAGTCCCCAGGTGTGGTCCTCCTGCACAGTGCTGAGGTTGGCAGCACCTGTCCTTTGGGCCTTCAATAACATCTTTAACCTCTGACCCTGCCCCCCCTTCCCCACCCCAGGATTAATTAGTGGCCGGCCCACTGGCAGGTTAATGAGTGTGGGATCAATTGGGAGGGTGGGAAGGGGAACTGGTAGGAAGCTGTCTTGGGGTAAAGGAGTGCCAGGGCTGGAGGGCTGGGAATGCCTTGGTTCTTTCTCTATGGTGGGCTCTTTACCTAGCCTTGTCTCTTCTTAATTTCCCCTTACTTTAAGCCAAGGGATGCCCCATGTGTCCTGTAGGAGAAAGGACTGGGATTGGATTGAAGGGAGATAGAAGGGACTAGAAACCACACTTAGTGGGCAGTGGAGAAGGAATTTCTTTCCAGGTATCTCAGTGCTGGAAGAATGCAAGAAGGTTCCAGGAGGGGATTGGGGTAGGCAGCAGTCCATCACTTCCGCTTCTCCCCAGATTCATGGGACTGAACACTGACTCATTATCTCTCTCTACAAAGCTAATTAACTCACTCAGAGTGCAGCCTGATAAGCTGCTAATTAACTGGCTGCACTGCACCCTCCCCTTAGTGCAGCTGCTAGCCCAACACCAGGTCCCTCCAGACCCCACCCTAGGCCCTGCATCTCTTGCCAGTGCCTTCCTTCCCAGAGACCCTTGGTGGGGCCCCAGATCTGCTTTCTCCCCTGGGAGTTCTGGTCATTCCTGTCCTGGTGTCCCCTCTCTGTCCCTTCCTCAGAGCCTCTTCTCCACTGAGAACGGTAAGGCGTTTTGAGAAGATCCCAACACTGCCCACACCCCCGTAGCTCTGCTTTTCTTCCTCCCTCCGCTCCGCTGCGGAAGAGGGGGGGCTCCCACGGGGCCGATAATTTCCCCCCATTAATCAGGCCGCAGCTAATTGTTCGGGTCCAAAGGCGACGGTGGAAGGGGACGGGATCGGTAAAGAATTAACTGGGGCCCATCGCTCAGCGCAGACAGGCCCCTTTGTCAGATCTGGATGGCGGGGGCGGCGCAGGCTGCGGAGTTGGCTGGTCCAGGCAGGAGCCGATTCTTTGCCCGCCATCCCCTGGCCTTAAGCAGTAACTGAGAGTTTTCAGAGAAGTCCAGCTCTTTGGTACTATCCACAAGTCCTTCCTATAATCTACCTCAGGTTAGCGAACTAAAGCTTTCAGGCTAAATACAGCTGCCACCTATGTTTTAATGTATTTAGAAAATACAATTAGGAGAGGAATAGCATTGCTACACTGTGAAATTCGGAATCCACGACCTGTCAATAAAGTTTTATTGGAATACAGGCATACCCACTTCCTTAAGTATTTCTAAGGTTGCTCTCGGGTTGAAATTGCAAAATTGGGTAATTGTGACAGCTACCACTTAAACCACAAAGCCCTAATATTAATCATCTGACTCTTTACAGGGCAAGTTTGCTGACCCCTGTTCTTAGCCCCCTGTTCTTGTAACAAGAAAGGCATCACGGCTCTGTCATCCTTCCATCCTTCCTTTCCTTCTCAGGAACCGGCCCCAAATCCCAGGCCAAGCCTCGCAGATATCCAACTCCTTCAGGCCCCCAGGGAAGACCACAGATAGGACTTTGTTTTAGTCACCTGACGCTTTACCTATTCCACAACAGGGACGCCAGTAAACCGCGTACCCATCATGGCAAAGCAGGTGCTGGACCTGTACGCATTGTTTCGCCTGGTGACGGCCAAAGGCGGCCTGGTGGAAGTCATCAACCGAAAAGTGTGGCGAGAGGTCACTCGCGGCCTCAGTTTACCCACCACCATCACCTCGGCAGCGTTTACCTTACGCACTCAGTGAGGCCAGGAGCGCAGGCAGAAGCCAAGGGCAATCCGGGGCTGAGGGTGGAGGAAAAGCATGAAGGATGGGGTGGGTGTGTGGGACTTGATTGGCTGGGCCCAGCCTTTCTCTCCATGTCCACCCCTAGATACATGAAGTACCTGTACCCATACGAGTGCGAGACACGGGCTCTCAGCTCCCCGGGCGAGCTCCAAGCCGCCATAGACAGCAATCGGCGAGAAGGACGTCGCCAGGCTTACACCGCGGTCCCGCTCTTCAGTGTAACGGGGCCGGGACCAGGCCCTCGCGGCGCTCAGGGTCCCGCCCTAGGTCCAGGTCCTGGCCCCGCCCCGCCCCCGCCCCAGCTCGCTCCCGGCCCTGCCCAGAGTTCCGCCTCTGGCCTGCCAGCGCACGCTTGCGCCCAGCTAAGCCCCATTAAGAAAGGTGCGAGAGAAAGGGTGCAGAACTTGGGATGGGGGGTGAAGGTTGTCTCAGTTCTATACAAGCACGGAGGTGCAACAAACAATACAGGGGTTCTAAGGTTCACAGGCTTTGTGGCAAGGAAGCGACAAGATCTAATGGAGTTCTGAGGCTTGGAGATTGCTAAAATAGAAAGATCCTGAGGGTTGGGGATCAGTAAAGCCTCGAGAGTGCTAGCTTACCTCTGTGCTGGGGCTGAAGCTCAGGAACATAGCTCGTTTCACACCTATTCACATAACGCACCAAATTGGTGTGTTGGCTCTACACTTTCAGAGCCTCTAGACTGAGGCTGTAGGTAGGAAGAGAGATTGAACTTTGTGTGTGAAGTTCAAGTGACCGCTTCTGGTCCCAGACATTGGGGAGAATCAAATACAAAGACAAGTTGGGTTGGGCCAAAGGAACTAAATGATGTCTTCTTTCAGAGGAAAGTGGAATTCCAACCCCTCGTCTGACATTACCTGTGGGTCTGGCTTTGGGGCCTGCACGAGAGAAGTTGGCACCAGAGGAGCCTCCAGAGAAGAGGGCTGTGCTGATGGGCCCCACTGACCCATCTCGACTTGGTGCACCCCCCAGTTTCCTGCCCCGTGGCAAAATTCCTCTGAGGGGTGAGGAGGGGTTTGCTAGTGAGGGTCTTTGAGCTTGTGTCCCATCACACAGTGGAGGTAGAACTGATAAATCCTTCAATAGACAACTATGTAAGTATAAGCATAGGACAAAACAGAGCCAAGACTATCTGTAGGAATGGGGGAGGGGATTCTAAGTTGAAGTCTCATTCCCCAAAATGTGACTCTTCTACTCTATCCCGGACAGAAGAGCGCCTGGATGGACCCCTCAATCTGGCGGGCAGTGGCATCAGCAGTATCAACATGGCACTAGAGATCAATGGGGTGGTCTACACTGGTATGGATACTGTAGGCTTTCTACACTGGCATGGAGTTGGGATTTAGACTGGCATGGGTATTTTAGACTTTCCCTACTAGCATGAGGTTTAGTGATAAGTGAACTTACATGGATAACTTGAGCTTCATGGATTGTTACATTGGCATGGGATCCAAGGCAAAGGTCTCTGTAGCATGGTTACTATAGGAGTTTGCCTTGTCATGGGCCTTTTATGGTGCCAATATTTCTTATTGTTGGAGGATATTAACTTTGGCAAGGGAGTTTCTCACTGAACTCAACAGCTTGCCCTCATTGATTTGTGGCAAGATTATACATGAAGACCTCTAACAATGAGGACCATTTTGTTCCCTTCTTTCATCCCTCCCTATGCTTGTGTTTGCCTTTTACTATCTCCTCACTTTTTTTTTTTTTTTGCCAGGTGTCCTTTTTGCCCGCCGTCAGCCTGTGCCAGCTTCCCAGGGCCCAACCAGCTCTGTACCCCCACCCTCTACAGGACCTCCTTCTAGCACCTTGTCCTAAGAATTCCTACTTAGAACTAAGAATCCCAGCTCCATTTCTGAGGGTGAGGAGGAACCCTTCCACCTTGGTTCTTTCAGGATGCCTACTCTGGAACTCAGTCCTGGGAGATGACAGCACCCTACCTCCATGCCAAAGCAATTTCTTCTGATGTTTCATCTACCTCATTGTAAAAAGAGGGCACTTCCTCCCTAGCCATGTCTAGCAGTATCTACCAAAGAACTCCCCAGGTACACCCTATCATGTATCTTCTCATGTGCTCCCGTGTCAATATCATCTCTGGCACCTTACCTATTTGAGTCAACCCTGCTTCTCTTCAAGAGCCAGGTGAAGGGTTGGGTTGAAGCATTGTAGAGGAGACATCCCTCAGGTAGCATTTGGAAAATAAAGCTATCCCTCCTTCTCTGGTGTGTCCTTTTATTTGGGTCTTGGAAGTTGGGAGGAATGATTTGGTATGAGGGCTGCATCAGGCCAGGATCTCGTTCAGGAAAAGGCAGAATACAGACTTCCCAAGAGAATAGCTGCATAAGAATAGCATATATTCTCTTCAACCATGCTCGGTTTCAAATCCAGATTTTGTCTCAAAAGTTCTGGCTGGCATTGGGTAGGTCATTCACTCACCCGCTTTGAATCTTAAGTCTCAGGAAGTTTCCAACTGATCTTTCTATAGAAATGGACCTGGAGTAGTGGCTGTATTCATTAATTACACATGCAATCTCAGATAATGGGTAGAAAAACTCCCTGGTACCTTGGAAGTAGAAGTATGTAAGACAAAATTCTTGACAATTGGGGTTGAGCCAGGATAGGGAGCGTTGCCTAGGTAACAAGACCGCTTTTAACACCTATCGCTAGCCTGGCCTAATGTCTTCCGGTATTGAAGGCTGGGTCGTGACGTCACTTCCGTCATGGAAGGCCATGGGTGCACTTGGATTGGTCAGTTTTCCTATTTGGGAAGGAAGTCCCGCCTCTGGATGTTCGGTGACTTGGTCCGGGTGGCAGCAGCGATGGCGGCTCTGACTGACGTGCAGCGGCTGCAGGCTCGAGTGGAGGAGCTGGAACGCTGGGTGTACGGCCCTCACGGGACTCGAGGCTCGCGGAAGGTGAGCAATCTGGTCCCGTGGCCTGTTTCTGGCAGCGGGACCACTAGCCCTGCCTTTGGGATGGATGCCACCGCTCCATTTCCAACGCCCACAGCGTTGGAAATTAAAATGTCCAGGCTTCTCGGAACAGATGGGACCCTCGGAGTCCACTCCTGTGGGACGAGGGGCGGGTCTGAAGACAGTTAGGGCTGTTTGAGATGGACTCTGACAACTGTAAGACCCCGCCCCTGCCGTCTTAGGCTCGGTGGGGAGACCTGACACACTCAAGGAGCAGGCTAATGAAGAGTTTCACTAAAAGCTGACGCCCACAGGAAGTGCCATCTTGTAGTGTAATTAATTGCTAAGTGAATTGTGCGTGGAGAGGTCCATGGGACCCTACAGGAGGCTAAGTGGATGGGAGGATCCACTTACAGGTGGATAAGAAGGCTCCTAGGAGTGAGAGGTGAAATCTGAGAAGACCTAGATTAGGAGGGTCAGAGACTGAATGCTAAAATGTTCATATGTAGACGTAAATTAATTTATTTTGGTGTTGCTACTGGGGCTTGAACTTAGGGCCTGGATGCTGCCTTTGCTTTTTCGCCTCCCACGGGTATCTGTCCAATATAACCTATGAAAATGGATTTGTCTACTGGTCTTTTCCATTTGGCTAACAGACATCTCAGGCTCAACTTACATGCTCTTAACTGTACTTCTCCCCTAATCTGATTCTCTTCTGTATTCCCTAATGCAGGGATTGAAACATCATTGGGATCCTAGAGTTCATCATAGACTTTTATATCTCCTACACTAGACTTCAAGTGGAGGGGATGGGCCTAGATATAGGCCAGCCAGTCTGGCAGCTGATACAGTCATGGCTAGTCATGAGGTAATAAAGGCCTAGATACTTGAATTTCTATGCCCAAACTCAGGGTTTAGGAATTAGAGAATATATAGTAGGGACTGGTACCTCTTAAATTTATATTAGTTCATTACCTTCTTATTTGGACTTTAGACTCTCCAAGAAGTACATGACTTTCATATCAAGGATTCCCTGAAAGCGTGACTACATCTTTAATCAAGAGAAAAATATCATTATAGATTACTAGGACTCAGAGACTTGAGAGACTAGAGAAATTAGGGTTCTTTAGGTCTTCCAAGCCTTGGATCAGGAGGTGTATCTTGGAATTAACCTCTATTTCCTTAACAGGTGGCTGATGGTCTGGTCAAGGTGCAGGTGGCTTTAGGGAACATTGCCAGTAAGAGGGAGAGGGTGAAGATTCTGTACAAAAAGAGTGAGTACTTTCATGGGATGCCTGCTTAATTTACTTCCCAAAAGCCTATGCTTCCCGGGACCTGATTGTGACTTTTCAGCTAGTAGATCACTGGAATATCCCCTTGAGAATATAAAGAATGTGAAGGCATTTCTCTACCAAATTGGGGTTTGCTCTCCTACCTGTGTATAAATCACAAGTCAATGCCAGTGTTCTGTCATTGGATGAGAGCTTTTCTTCAAAGGTTCAGCTTTTCTTATTGAAGGAGGGGAAGAAAATATGGATTTTTTTTCTCTAAGAAAGGTGAAGAAGCAGGAAAAAATTAACCATTGAGAGCTTTGGTTCAGCCAAGCCTTTTAAACTATGTCACAGCTAGTAACTTGTTCAGTAACTAGAAATTAGATAGCACTAATTTGTCTTGGTGGAATTGCGGAGGAAAGGGGCCTTTTATCCTTGGTAAAGAATAGGTCAGTGGGAATGCTGGGGGCCCCAGTGTGTGGCAGTGATGTGCTTTCCAAAGCATAGGTTCAACTAGCAAGTGCTGATACTGGAGAAACTGGGAAGTAGGATAGGAGCCATTCCCTAACCTTGTGAGTTCTATTTTTCATCTTTTTGATCTTTTTTTCTCTTTTTTCAGCATTGGTGCTTGAACTCAGGGCCTTGGGTGCTGCAACCTTAGCTTTTTCACTCAAAATTAGTGCTTTATCACTTGAGTCACAGATTGACTTCTGAGTTTATTTAATTGAAGATAAGATCCTCACAGACTGGGCTGGGAAGGTGGCTCAGTGGTAGAACGCTTGCCTTGCATGCCTGAGGCCCTGGGTTCGATTCCTTAGCACCACATACGCAAAAAGAAAAAAGCTGGAAGTGGCACTGTGGCTCAAGTGGTAGAGTGCTAGCCTTGAGCTGAAGAGCTGAGGGACAGCGTCCAGACCCAGGGTTCAGGCCCCACAACCGGACCCCCCCCCAAAAAAAAAAAAAAAAGATCCTCACAGACTTCCCTGCCTAGCCTGGCTTCAAATTTCAATTCTTAGATCTCAGCCTGGCCAGTAGCTAGGATAACAAGTGTTAACACTTTTTTCAGTACTAGGCATTGAACTTGCTGGGAAAGAATTCTATTACTTGAGCCACATACTCTCACTCCTAATAGTTAAAAGCTAGATAAGTATATGTGCTTTATGTATTAAGCCCAGGGCCTTGTATATGCTAGGCAAGTACTGAGCTATATCCTCAGCCTTCCTTTCATTTTTTAGTAAGTTTTTTTATTGTAAAAATATTGTTCAGAGGGGTTACAGTTACATGAGCAAGGTAATGAGTACATTTCCTATCAAGCATTGTTGCCTCCTCCTTTGTTTTTCCCCTACCACCCCTTCTCTTCCACCTCCACAACTACACTCCCACCCCCTTTCCCCCCAAATTGTAAAGTTTGTTTTTCAACATAGTGTCTTGTACATCTCATTGTTACAATGGGTCAACCTATATCCTTATTTAAACATTTTGTTTTTCAGCCTTCATTTTCATTGTTCTATTTTTCTAGTTGAAGACCTGATCAAATACCTGGATCCTGAATACATTGATCGAATTGCTATACCTGATGCCTCTAAGTTGCAGTTCATCTTAGCAGGTAATTCTTGACTACATGTGCATGTGCATCTGAGGATCTAGGTTGTGGGGGAATGAGCACAGAAATGGCCTCTCTCTTCCAACTTATTATATATACAGCCCTAAAAACGACTCTGGAATTCTGACCCAGCTTTAGGCTGAAGCCCATGTGCTCCTATGGGTCTCTAGTTAGCACTGGGTGTAGTATAACTCTGGGATAGCTGTCTTCCATTGTCAGCCAAAGTGGGAGCTACTCCAATGTTGGAGGATTCTCATTAAAAACCTTTCTCACTCTGCTTACTGGACAGAGATATGAGAAGGAGATGAGGTAGAGAACATTGTCATTGGGAGAAAGGAGAGTTTTGGCATGAGTTTGAACATTTTTCTTTCATATGAGAAATATCTGAGATTTCAGAGCTAAGCTAGGAAGCAACAGTTGCTCAGATTTTCAGTATATCAGTTGTCACAGCTATTCAAGAGACTGAGGCAGGATGATTGTAAATTTGAGGCCAGACTGGGACAACATAGTGACACCTTGTCTTTTTTACAAAAGAAAAGATTTAGCTAGATGTTAGTGGCTCAACCCTGTAATCCTAGCTACTGAGGAGGCTAAGATCTGAGGATTGCAATTCAAAGCCAGCCTAGGCAGGAAAGTCCATGAGACTCTTTATCTCCACTTAAACATCAAAAAGCTAGAAGTGAATCTGTGGCTCAAGTGGTAGAGTGCTAGCCTTGAGCAATAATTTAGCTTAGAGACAGCACCTAGGCTCTGAGTTTAAGCCCTAAGACCAACACACAGACACACACACACGCATATACACACAGAGGAAACTATTTAATGCTCATCTGCTGTGATCCAGGCTTTCTCCTGGGTATAAGGCATGCTATACCAGAAAGCCCTTGCCCCTTTGGGCAAAATCAGACGTAAAAGAGACAGAATTCTTTCTTTAAGCACTTAAGATTGTAACCTAACTTGGAGATCAATCTCTCAGAAGACTGATAAATGAATATAATGTAACACTGAGGGCTGGGTGGGGAAGAGAAGCTCCTGCTAAGAGGAACTGTCAGAAGTCATAAAAAGGCTCCTGATCAATTGCCATGGCTCAGGTACCAAATTCAGGAGATCTTCCCCTGAACTGACTGGAGCCCAGTTCTCCTTCCCTCCCTACACACTGTCTCAGAGTATACATCTATATGCAGGTGAAGTTACATAGTCTCATAATCATCTTGATTTTAGTTTTTCCCTTCTTGCATGTGGTCCAGTTCCATCTTCACAAAATGTTTTGAACATGTAACTTGCCTACTTTTGAACCTCAGTGTCTCTTTTCTCTTTCTTTTCTTTCTTTCTTTTTCTCTCTCTCCTCCTCCTTCTTCTTCTTTTTTTTTTGGTGCTAATACTAGGGCTTAAACTCAGGACCTGAACACTGTCCCTGAGCTTTTTTGCTCAAGACTAGTGAGTCACATCTCCATTTCTGACATTTTGATAGTTAATTGGAGATAATATAATAGCCTCACAGACTTTCCTGCCTGGCCTGGATTTGAGCCACGATCCTCAGATCTCAGCTTTCTAAGTAGCTAGGATTACAAGTATGCACCACCAGTGTCTGGCAGTGTTTCTTTTCTTAACTAGGATAAATGCCTAATTATTTAGCCTACCATTAAAAGCCTGCTAGCCTATTGAGCCTGCCCTTTTTCCTGTTGTGGTCTTCCTGCTCCAATTCAGCTAGTTGAATTCTTTTTCCTCATTCTTACATTGTCATTTGTACATAATAGTCTTCACTCTTTTTTAAAAAATTCATCTTTAAGAGTTGTCTGAAGAATTGCCATTCAACAATAGTCCTCACTCTTAAATGCCTTTCTACTGACACCCCACTGTATTTTCCACAGTAGACAAATTCCACTGGATTTCAGTATATTGAAATCCCCTTAGCATACAGAGTCTAGCCCAGGTCTACTCTCCCATTGTTCTCCCAGCTCTCCTATTATCTGTGTCTAAGAGCCACTACACAAAACCTTCCTAGGCTGGGAAGGTGGTTCAGTGGTAGAGTGCTTAACCTTGCATGCATGAGGCCCTGGGTTCGATTCCTCAGCACCACATAAGCAGAAAAAGCCTGAAATGGCACCATGGCTCAAGTGGTAGAGTGCTAATCTTGAGCTGAAGAGCTGAGGGACAGCGCCTGGGCCCAGAGTTCAGGCCCCACGACTGACCAAAAAACAAAAAATAAAACCTTCCTGGCATAGTCTGCCATGGATCTCCTCTAACAGACCTTCCCTGAGGTCTTCTGTTGGGGAACCAAGTTCAAAGTACTCTTCCTCTTGTGGCTAAGAGCACTTGTTGAGTTGCTGATAGGCGGCTTTAAGAAGAGACTGTGGAGTTAAAACCTGGATAAAGGTGGGATTTGTAGAGATCAAGAGGCTTTTTGGACTCAAAATGGGTTCAACAGGAGCATCCAGAGGGTGGGATGGAAATGTACATCTACAGGGATAGAAAGTGGACAAGGCTGCTGCCCAAAGCTCCAGGGTCTAGGTAGATGCTTGACTGCTTGCGTGGAAGTAGCAATGACCAGGCCATTGTCTTGTTTTTATGCTTCAGAGGAGCAGTTCATCCTTTCCCAGGTTGCACTCCTGGAGCACGTGGATGCCCTTGTGCCCATGCTGGACAGTGCTCCCATCAAAGGTACCCCCCCCCCCCCCCCCGGGGCTGCAACTCCACTATTTGTGCTTGGGGAGGTGGGTGGATGGGCCTTGACTTCCCTGGGCTTAGGCTGGGTCTGTTCATCCTCTTTATCCCTACTTTAAGGATACTTATCCCCTAACCGGGATTAACATTCCCATGGTAGAAAGCCTTGATTCAAGACCTCAGGTAATTCAGAATTAAGGATCCTAGATCTCAAAGCCCCCCAACTCTGCAGATTCCTTCTGCTTTCTACCCTACTGCTCAGTATCCCCCTTTCAGGGTGGTGTAGAGTCTAGATTTTACTGACTGAGCCCCTGCCAGGTGTGTGAACACTTCTTGCTGCACTGCTGAGACAGTCCTTGGGCCTGAGCTTTGACAAGTAGGCAGTGGCTTTAATTGAATCCAGATATCCATCTTGTCTGCCTCTGGAGGTATTTTCCCGAGCTTCCTTTCTCTGCCCCTGACCAGCTAAACACTGAGTATCTGACAGCTACAGTTCTAACGTGGTGGCCAAAGCTCTCTCAGTGTTAGATTCTCAGTAGCTAGTTTAGGGACCTGGCATTCACTCTCATTCTGCCTACAGGTTCTCTGCTCTCTAGACCAGGCAGACCTCACCTCTGCTTGGATGAGAGCAGACACCTCTGCTCTACCTCTGTCCTACGAAAGACAAAGCTTTGCTTTCTTTTTTTTTTTTTTCTGGCCCTATTTATAGCATCTGTATGGTAGAAGGGGCAACAATGGGGACTCCTATGTTGTTTTTTTGATACTTGTTCTTCCCATCCCCTATGGGTCCTGGAATAAGAATGGGGTGGGCAGAGAGCCCCACCACCACCACCTCCAGCTACAACAATCGATGAAGCCTTGCGTTTGTTTAGCTTCTCCACTCAATACTCTAATCCTGCCAAAGACCTAATAGACTATTGAGCAGTCCCAGGGGAGGGCACAAGCATCATCAGGCAGTGTGTATGTTGTGTTTCACAGCCGTTCCTGAGCATGCTGCCCACTTGCAGCGCCTGGCCCAGATCCACATCCAGCAGCAGGTATGGAAAGGGAGAGGACTAGAAGGTGCAAGTGGTAAGGCACCTCATCCCCATTCCTGCCAGCTGAGGGAGCAGCCTCCAGTCCTTCAGTTGTCCACTCAGAGGAATATTGAAGGTTTATTCTTAATCTTCCAAATATCCTAGAGCGGGGAAGGGACTGGTTTACAGCCATATACAGGCTTCTTGCCTCCTGGAGTACTGCTATTCAAACACCAGAAAGCTGAAGTTGGGAGGTACCTAATAAATTTTTTTTTTTTGGGGGGGGGGGGGTCCAGTTGTGGGGCCTGAACTCTGGGCCTGGGCGCTGTCCCTCAGCTCTTCAGCTCAAGGCTAGCACTCTACTACTGGAACCACAGCACCCTTTCCGCCTTTTTTCTTTTTGCTTATGTGGTGCTGAGGAATCGAACCCAGGGCTTCATGCATGCAAGGCAAGCACTCTACCACTGAGCCACCTTCCCAGCCCATACCTAATAATTTCTAAGAGTGGTATGTCCTTCACTCTAAGTGGAGGAACTTTTTTTTTCTATTTCTAGGCTGTAGAGTCAAATCAAAGAGGGTACAGATAGGAACAGAGGAGATAGATACTAGAGGAGATATATACTAGAGAGAATGTTTACTTAATATTTGTTCACTTCATCTTTCACTGTTCCTTTTTTTTTTTTTTTTGCCAGTCCTGAGGCTTGAACTCAGGGCCTGGGCACTGTCCCTGAGCTTCTTTTGCTCAAGGCTAGCACTCTAGCCACAGTGCCACTTCTGGTACTGAGGAATCGAACCTAGGGCTTCATGCATGCTAGGTAAGCACTCTACCACTAAGCCACATTCCCAGCCCCCTTTCACCATTCTTTAAACTGCTTTGAGAATGCCTGTCCTAGCAGCTGAAAGTTCCACCTTAGCGATTAATTTGCTCCTTTTGTTCTAGATTTAGGCATCCTCTTTCCTAGGCTTTGTGGGGAGTAGGTCAGGAAGGTTAGTAGGAGATGGGGGAGATGCCTAACTCCTCTCTCAGTTATACTCTGACTTATAGGATCAGTGTGTGGAGATTACTGAGGAATCCAAGGCTCTCCTGGAGGAATACAACAAGACTGTATCCTTTCTTCTCAGCCAGCTCCCTAATAGGCTCCCTCCCCAAGCCTACCTCAAGCTGCCTCACACCCAATCCCAACCAGCCTGTCTGTACTCTACTCTCCACTCCTTGTCCCATTGGGGCACATACAAAGTCTCTTCACTCCTGTTCTCCTTGACCTGTGACTAGACAATGCTTCTCTCCAAGCAATTTGTGCAGTGGGATGAGCTACTTTGCCAGTTAGAGGCAGCAAAGCAAGTGAAACCAGCAGAAGAATGACAGCTCCTCTCCATCCCAGGGCAGCCACATTGCAGGACCCTGTGCCTATCTTATATAACAGGGCAGAAGCAGCTTTGTATTTATTGGCTTCAAGGACCAACTGTCTGTACTCAAGTAAGGCTCTGAGGTCAGAGGTTAAGTTTCCTGAAAGATGTGCTTTGCACCCCATCAGTGTATTTATTCCAGTGACAATAAACTGTACACATCACCGGAGGAGTGTGCTTCTTGGTCTAGGATGGGCTTCGTGGTGACAATGGAAGCAGGTAAGGGCTGAATGGTCAACCTACCTAGTGGTGGGACCAGGAACACACTAATGCTGGTCGGGTTTTCTGGGAGAAAAGCTCTCAAGATGCTTTCAGATCATTTGACAGATGCACACAGGACTTTTTTTTTGGGGGGGGGTCCGGTCATGGGGCCTGAACTCTGGGCCTGGTGCTGTCCCTCAGCTCTTCAGCTCAAGGCTAGCGCTCTACCACTTGAGCCAAAGCGCCACTTCTGGCTTTTTTCTTTTTGCTTATGTGGTGCTGAGGAATGGAACCCACAGCCTCAGGCATGCAAGGCAAGCGCTCTACCACTGAGCCACCTTCCCAGCCCCAAACACAGGACTTTTATATATCCTGTCATTTCACATTTACCAAGTACCCTGTGAATATTAGGTGCCATGCCAGGGAGGGAGGACTACCTATTAGGCTACCTATAGGCTACCTATTCTTTTCCCTGCATAGACTATTGGGGAAACTATCAAGGAAAAGGGCAGTCCTGCCAAGTGGGTACAGAGTCCTTTCAGACACAGAACAAGGAATTGAGGGAACTTGCCTTGGTGGGTGATAAGCAAGGACTTTATGAGCCAAGGGAGCAGAAGAGTACGTGCAAAAGCAAAAAGGGGTCTGAAAATTTCTCTCGGGAGCGCGTCTGGTGTCACACCTCAGGAGGTCGAGTTTCTAAGGAAGGGGACTTGGAAGGCAGGGTTGCTGGATGGGAAAGGGCAGGAGAAAGGAGTTGGGCACCCTCAGTGTCTGCTGCCCCCTTGTGGTCCCGGGGAGGGCCTTGGCTCCCCGAGCCGCCGCCGCCGCCGCCCCCCACAGTGCTCCCGGTCCCCTCGAGTCCAGCGTGCTCAGGCGCGACTCCACGGACGCGCCCCCGGGCTCGTGAGGACGCTGCGGGGCCCTGGGCCTCCGCGTGCGGCCAGGGCGAGCTGTGCACAGCTTCCAGGGTGATCGAGGTGCTAGCCCCAGAATTCAGCAACCAAGGACCTGGTCGGCTGCCGCCCCCGGGCCTGGAACGGCCGCTCGCTCGCTCCCGCGGGGTCGCCCACCGCCCCCTCTCCGCCTCGCCCGCGCTCCCATCTCCTTCCCGCAGAACTCGGCTGACGGCCGCCGAGCCCTGCCCGGGTCATGGCGCCGCGCGGGCTGCGCGTCCCCCCGGCTGCCCGGCCCGGCCGTCCAGCGAGTCCTGGGCTGCCCGCAGGCCCCGCCCCCTCCGGCGTGCGCGGCCCCGCGGCCCCAGCGCGCTCTCGGCCCGCGCGCCATCTTGGCTACGCTCTGAGGGCCGAGCGTGGTCTGGCGGCCGCGGTAAGCGCCGGGTCTCAGCGGTGTCGGGGCCGCTGAAGTTGGGGAGAGGGGGCGCCCGCTACGCTACGGGTTTGCAGCGCACAGAACGCTGGGAGCGGCCCGTGGCGGGGGATTGGCTGAGACCCGCCACCGAGGCCCAGGCAGTCCTCCGCCCAGGCCTCCGCTCCCGAGACCTCAGTGGGCCATCGGAGGCCCTCCCCGGCCTAGGCACCCCGGGCGCTGAGGCTTTGTGTTGGGGGAACAGTGAGGGAGGCCTCTATATGTATCCTGAGGTGGAGGGGGTGGGCCCTGCTCTGTCCTTGGAGACCCTAGTCTTGTTAAAGTCCTAGGGTGATAAGAACGGCCAGAATGAGTTCCCAGACTCGGGGTGATCGGGGGCCAGCCATGTCCCCCAGAGGCTTGATGTCTGGGGAACTAGGTCTGGTCTCCGGACTGGGTCACTCTGCACAACTTGGTGGGAGGTAGAGGATGGTAGAGGATGGTGGAGGGAGGTGGAGATGGCGGAGGGCGGCCTGGAGCACATTCCTAGCACTCATCTGTTGCTTTCCTTCAGTGAGTAGCCAGATTGCTTCGAGAGGCCACCGCCAGCAGGATGGAACACTACCGGAAAGCTGGCTCTGTAGAACTTCCGGCACCTTCCCCAATGCCCCAGCTACCCCCTGACACCCTGGAGATGCGGGTCCGAGATGGCAGCAAAATTCGAAATCTGCTGGGGCTGGCCCTGGGTCGGTTGGAGGGTGGCAGCGCAAGACACGTGGTGTTCTCAGGTTCCGGCCGGGCTGCTGGGAAGGCTGTCAGCTGTGCCGAGATTGTCAAGCGGCGGGTCCCAGGTCTGCACCAGCTCACCAAACTGCGTTTTCTACAGACGGAGGACAGCTGGGTCCCAACTTCACCTGATACAGGCCTAGACCCCCTCACAGTGCGCCGCCATGTGCCTGCAGTGTGGGTACTGCTCAGCCGGGACCCCTTGGACCCCAGTGAATGTGGCTACCAGCCCCCAGGAGCACCCCCTGGCCTGGGCTCTATACCCAGCTCCAGCTTTGGTACCCGGTCCCGAAGGAGGGCTCGAGACACTCGGTCCTGAAGATCTGCAGAGACAGGTTGTTCTCTAGACCTGAGTATCTGTGATGGATGTGCCTTACCTGAGAACCACTTGTGATTCAACATCCCCAGCAAGGCTAGTTCCACAGAACTTTGGCTCTTTCCCTCTGGAATGTAGAAAGGTTCTGCTATGAAGAATGACAGGTGTGGAGTCTCTTCTGAGTTCTGGATTGTTTGAGAAGGGCTTACCCTCCCTCTAACTACAGGACATCTGATCTTCCTTGTGATAGAGGTCCAGGGAGGGAAATAAAATTCAGTTCATTTGTCAGATGAGCTTTTGCTCAGCCTGCTGTGTGGAAGTGTAATTAAAACATTGGGAGTCTCACCAGGCATTGGTGGCTCACGCCTGTAATCCTAGCTACTCCGGAAGCTGAGATCTCAGGATTGCTATTCAAAGCCAGCCGGGGTAGGAAAGTCTGTGAGACTCATATCTCCAATTAACCACCAGAAAATAGGAAGTGGCACTGTGACTCAAAATGGTAGAATGCTAGCCTTGAGAGAAAAAGCTCAGGGACAGTGCCCAGGCCCTGAGTTCAAGCCCTGTGTCTGACCAAACGAGAAACAATGTGAGTTCTCTCCCAGTGAGAAATCATGAGCTGGAAAGAGAGAAAGCGTAGGCCTAGGACAGTCCTAGGAGGATTTGATGTCAAGAAGGAACCTTAAGCACTCTTTAACTAGGCCTCTGGCTGTTGGCCACCTCCTTTGGGTTAGTTTCGGGACTCCAAAGGTCAGATAATTTTTCCCCATCTCTGGCATTTTGTTATAGTATAGTATAGTAAGATATTGGACTCTGACACTAGCCTTCCTGGATTTGAGTTCTGGTTCGGCCAGAAGTTCCTCCCTTGTGACTTTGGCCAAGTTACTGCATAGGCCTTAGTGCTCTCATCCTTTATAGTTTATTTCATAGTGTTCTTAGGATTAAAGAGGTGTACATATTTGATGCTTGATCCTACTTGGACATGTAGAACTATGTAAGTGTTAATTGTTTCTAAATTACTTTTACATATAAATTACTTAGTTTATAAATATGCTTCTTTATGAGACAAGGTCTGCCTGGCACAGACCCTTGAAGTCATGATCCTCCTGCGTTAGCCTCCCAGGGCCTGGAATTACAGGTGTGCACCCACACCTGGCTTCAAGCATGCTTTTTTTTTTTTTTTAAGTTTTTTAATTATACAGTGGGTTGTGATATTTCTATAATGCTCACTATTATTACTCCTCTAATCCCCATTTTTAAAGCTCTTAAGTGTTACCTTCTGTTTTCACAAATGCATATACTTTGGTTATATCCACTGCCCACTTGCCCTCTTATCCCTCACCATGGTTTTACTGCCAAACAGTTCCCCTTTTACATTCACAAATGTGCTTTTTCTTATGTTAAAAAATATGCCTTCAGTCGGAGGTGTGGCTCAAGTGGCAAAGCTCTTGCCCACCAAGTGCTAAGTTCAAATGTTAGTACTGAAATAAAAATAAAACCTTATTGTAATTATCTGTGGTTCACACCCATAATTCTAGCTATAGGGGAGGTTGAGGTGTATAGAATCACAGGTCCAGGCCAGCCTGGGCCACAAGATTTCAAGTCCCCTCATCTCAACCAGTAGCTGGGCCAGTAGCTGGGCACAGTAATGGACACTGGTTGAGATTAGAGGATGGTGGTTCTAGACCAGTCCAGACAAAAAAGACTCCATCTCAAAAACCTGGGCATAGGGCAGTTGTCTAACATCTCAACTATGGCAGGAGGGTCACCAAGCTGGCCTGGGCATAAAGCAAAGCCCTGTCTCAAGGAAATAACCAGAACAAGAAGTGCTGGAGGTATGATTTAAATGATAGAGCTGCCTAGCAAGCACAAATCCTGAGTTTGAACCCTAGTACAGTTAGAAAACAACAAAAATGAACCTGAATTTCATATTTTTCTAAGGTCTCATCTTTGGCTTTTTAACCCTTGCTGGTCTTTTTCTGCCTCAACTTGGCCCTGGACTCAAATTCATCATGATGAGGTTGAGTGGTGAGAGTTGATTGTTTTAGTAGCCAGGTTCTATAGACACTAGGGCAGGATTGTAAGCAGTGGCTCTGAATTGAGGATGGAATCAGTTGGGACTCCCAGGGTTCTCAGGAGTTCAGTAAGTTCAGTACCAGGGTGTTCAGTCATGAGAAAAACAGAAAATTAGGGTTCTGGGTTCACAAAGCGGAACCAACAATTTGAGGATGTTGAAGTGGTGGTTTCTTGAGAGAAACCAAGAGAGACAGAGATGTTAGGAAAAAGAATTGTGGGCACTGGCCACCTTAATAAGGGCTTCAAAGATGGATGAGGAGACCACAGAGCCAGCAGGCTTTAGTCAGAGCTCAAAACATACTGTTTGCTTTTCAAGATAGGTTACCCAATGGAAGACCCTGGGGCAGGTGGTGAGGATTCAGAGTATTAAGCGATCTGAGACCTCAGTTGCTGCACCATAAGGCCCTATGATGCAGGTATCAAACACCCCTGAAGGTGATTATGGCTTCTGTGCTGATTAGGTATCCTGAGAGCAACAACCTGATCTCCAGCTAATTCAGGATTTGGGGTTTTGGCTTTCTCTCACCCTCTATATTCTTCCAACCCCTCCCTCTCCTTTCTTGTCATTAAGAGACCCACACTGGCACTAGCTTTTAATACTGCATCAGCCTCCCCAGTGCTGGATTAGGGGCATGTGCTTATACTCCTTGGAATTCACTTATGTCTTCTGCCATCAGCAGAAGTTCTGGGTGTCCAGAACTTTGGGGTCAGAATATCTTGCAGACTACTGATATTTGACCCTGCATCCCATCCTGATCCATTTTGCTGTGGCAGGGTCACATGTGCTAGGCATGGTGATCTGGGCTGAAGGAATGATTTCAGTAAGGTGGCATTGAAAGCTATGGAGTCCTATGATGGACTCCCAATTGTGCTGAGATACCATCTAAGTTCCCCAGGGTGATGGAAGAGGTAACGTGAGTGGGAACAACTGAGGTCACAATCCTTGGGAACACAGGACCCACACCTCGGAGATTCAGGACATAACTACAGATTGAGGGAGAAGTAGGTTAGCAGTTCTAGGAATTTTCCCTTTCCCTGTTCCCTATAGGGCCCAAGTGAGACCCAGGCAATAGAAATAGAAAGTGAGAGGGGTGAAGTCTTTGGAGCAAGAAAGTCTGCCCAAGTTTGTTTGTTTTTTTTTTTTTTTGGTCCGGTTGTGGGCTTGAACTCTGAGCCTGGGCGCTGTCCCTCAGCTCTTCAGCTCAAGGCGAGCGCTCTACTCTACCACTTGAGCCACAGCGCCACTTCCAGCTTTTTTTTCCTGCTTATGTGGTGCTGAGGAATCGAACCCAGGGCCTCAGGCATGCAAGGCAAGCGCTCTACCACTGAGCCACCTTCCCAGCCCCAATGCCCAAGTTTTTGTTTTTTTTTTTTTTTATTGTAAAGCTACTATACAGAGGGTTACAGTTACATGAGTGAGGTACTGAGTACACTTCCTCTTGAACATTGTTACCCCCTCCATTGTTTTCCCCCTACCATCCCCTCCCTCCCTCCCTTCCCCGAGGTTCTTTTTTTTTTTTTTTGATTGTGATTAAATGATTACATAATTTCAAAGTCACAAGTTCATTCTAACTTCCCTGGAGCAAACTGTCTACCACAGTCTGTAATATATAACAGTGTTCACATGTTATATACCATATTTGTGATCAGCAGCAATGCCCAAGTTTTAAGAAGGTATAACATTCAAGTATGATTCTTCCCACTTTCTCCTTAATCCACTACAATGTGGCCTTTGCCTCTGACTTCTTAGAACAGATTTTGCCTTGGCCAAAAGATAAGGATGTAGGGATACCTCTTTCAAGAATTTGGAGGAGAGATGGCTCCCCGTGAGAGGAAGGACTATGGATGTGTATGCAGGTAGATGTGGAGGGGAAGGTAGAACCCTAGGAAGTTCTGTCTTTGTGAAGCAGCAGTCCAGCTGAGGGTGAGGCAAAGAAACGGGATGAAAGGAAGAGTGAGACAGATGTTGGAATTAGGAGTACATGGAGATGACCAGGCAAGGCTAAAAATGTGGAATGGTAACTATGAACTTGTATAATCAGTGGGAGGGTGTGAGCTCCAACAGCACCCACGAGACAAATGAGGACACAGAAAAGGCACAGATGCATTCTTCCAGACCGTGAAGTTAAGACAGGCAGGAACAATTCACTACTAAGAGAGTTCATGTAAGGAGCTGGGCCCCAGTGGCTCAGACCTATAATACTAGCTCCTTGGGAGGCTAAGATCTGAAGATCTCAGTTTGGAATGAACCTGAGTGGCCAAACATGTGAGACTCAACTAATTTGCAAAAAGCTGACAGTGGAGGAGGTATAGCCTAAGTGGTAGAGTGCCCAGCCTCAGGTAAAAGAGCCAAGCAAGAACACAAGGCCTTGAGTTCAAGCCCCAGTACTGACATGCATGTGTGTGCGCGCGCACAGCCACACCCACACCAAAGATGTAGTGAAGGGCCCAGTTATGAAAACTGTTGGAAAGGACGAGAGGAAGGGCTTGGGTGAGTGGCCTAGGAGTCCTCATGAAGAGCTTTGGAGTGAACAGAGATGAAATGCCATAGCAAGAGAGGAATGGCGTGGCTATATTCGTTTCCTAAAGTGGTCGCAAAGTGCTACAAACTGAGCAGCTTAGAACAGCAGAATTTATTGACTCATAATTCCGGTAGCTAGAAGCCCCAAACCAGGAGGTCAACCCGGTCACTTTACCTCTGAAACATGTAGGGGAAACCTTCCTTGACTTCTAGTTTCTGGTGGTTCGCCAGCAATCTTTGCTTATAAATTTATCACTCCAATCTTCTGTCATCACAAGGCATTTCCCTTGTGTGTCTCTTCACATCATATTCCTCTTGTATGTATTTGTCCAAATTTTCCTTTCTTCAAGAAAACCTGCCATATTGGATAAGGGTCCACCCTAATGACTTCATTTTAACTTATCTCTGTAAAGACTCTACTTCTAAATAAAATCAACATCCTGGAGTACTGGAATTAGGATATTGAATATATCTTTTTTTTTTTTTTTTTTGGTTGTAGGTAGGGGCACACACATAATTCAATCCATAAGTATTGATGAGAGAAGTCAGTGGTTTGAGAGTTTTAGAAGTTGATAGGATTTCTTTGTGGCCAATAGAGTTAGTAGCTGGGTGGCCTGGAAGAAAAGTCACTGATGACAAGGCAGGGACAAAGGAAGAGTCATCCAAGATGCAATGTATTGCCAATACTCAAACCTGCTTTGGAGATAGCTTATGTAGCCTCATATATGTTACCTTAGGAACGGGATCTTCAGAGCACAGTATTTCTGGAAGTATTACATACCAAATCTAAGCAGGCATCAAGTTCTGCCATTTACCTCTCAGGTGTCCCTCCACTTCTGAAGCCTGGGTTGGAGTGTGTCCTTCATTATCTTACAACAGTCTTCTTGTTAGTTTCCCTTCTTTACTCTTCCCCTCCCCACCCCCACCTCCCAGCTGTCCTCCACACCAAGCTACTGGCTTTTCTTTTGTTTAAAATGCTTTTCCCAAATATCTTCATGGTTGTTTCGCCCACTCCTTTAAGTCTTTGTTCAAATGTTTATTAGAGAATCAAGTCTGTTGATTTCTTTTGAAACCACAGACCATCAGTGTGTGTGTGTGTGTGTGTGTGTGTGTATGCTGGTCATAGGGCTTCAACTGTCCCTGAGTTTTTTTGTTTTTTGTTTTTTTCTCAAGGCTAGAACTCTTTTACTTGAGCAACAGCTCCACTTGTGGTTTTTTGCTAGTTTATTGGCAATAAGAGTTTCCTGCTCAGGCTGGCTTTGAACTATGATCCACATATGTCAGCCCCCTAGCTGTAGCTAGCATTACAGGAGTGAGCCACTAGTACCTAACCAGACTACTATTGGTTTTTTGTTTTTTTTTAATTTCCCCTTACTGTGCCGAGTGTGTGTGTGTGTGTGTGTGTGTGTGTGTGTGTGTGTGTGTGTGTTTTACCTTCTAAATATAAATTCTTTAAAATCCAAATTTATTCACCAAATAATCTAAAAGGACTCTATTGCTTGGTTGTTGCCCATGACTCAGTCCATCTTTGGCCTGGTCTCCTTGAAACCTGTTCTCTGACCACACTAATGCCTCACTCCCAAGTGTAGTGAGTTTTTCTTCTTCTGAAAGACCTTTCTTTGCCCTTAACTTTCTGCCTTGGAAATCATTAACACCTTTGCTAACCTCTGAGAACTCCCTTGGGGCCAAGCTTCCCACTCCCTACTGTTTAACTGGTTCACCTGCTAGCTCAGGAGTCAGGCCTGATTTGGGTGTCTCAGGCTTCCACATTGGTCATTGCACTGGGTGTGGCGTCCTGACTGAGCTGTATTTGGCCACAAGGTGGCAGCATATGCAAAGGGATATCCCATCCATTCCCTTTGCAAGATCTGTAGATTCCTAGAAGCCTTAACCAAGAGCAGACCAGACTTGAAATTTGGCCCTAAATAGGCTCAGTTACTTCTTAGTTGTTCAACAAACAGATAATTATTGGCTAGATGACAAAGCTAGGTACTGGCTCAGCATCAACAACTCTATGTGTTATAGGCAGATAATAGATGATGGACAGAGATAGATAGATAGATAGATAGATAGATAGATAGATAGATAGATAGATAATGTCACATAACATCCTCATGAGTGTGACTGAGGTGCACAGATCCAAGATGTTGAATATTGAAGAAACCAAAGTCTTTAGGCAAATTTCTTTTTTCTGTAGGTCCTTTGCTGGAACTCAGAGCTTGGGTACTGTCCCCGAGCTTCTGTGCTCAAAGCTGATGCTCTGCCACTTGAGCTAAGGCTCTGTTTCAGGCTTTTTGGTAGTCGATTGGAGATTGAAAGTCTTATGAACTTTACTGCCTGGGCTGATTTTGAACCACAATCCTCAGACCTCGGCTTCCTGAGTAGCTAGGATTACAGATGTGAACCACTGATGCCTGGCGGACAGGCAGATCTTCAAAAAGTATAGTGTTTGTAAATTAGTTAGCTAGGAGAAACATAGAAAGGGCATCCACAGTGACCAGAAGTCATGAGCCAAGGCATAGAAGCTTAGAGATGATCACTGACACATGAAGTTCAAGGCAGGGAGTAGGAGGAGGGCAGCTCAGAAGTGAGTGGAGGGCTGAACTGGAAGGCCCATGGGCATAGCCAAGGAACTTGGACTTTATCTAGAAGGCGATGAAGAGTCAGTGAAGGCTTTGAGGAGGGAGTGAGATAGAACTCAGATTATGTTTTTAGAGGAAGAATTCTGGTGCAGTGGACTGGGGGCCTGGGGTAGAAGTGAGGAATCTGTTGTAGGGATCCAAGGAGAGACAAGGAGGTAAAAATGATGACCTGATCAGGCCCTGGAGAAGTTTTACCCTGCTCACAAGGGCATTCAATGTTCTGTACTGTTCATTGTTCTATATTTGGTCCTAAGTGTTCTTTGCCTCTCCATATGAGCTACTTCAGCTTCTGCTCCTGAGGCTCCTTTGAGCTCCATCCTAGCTCCTCAGATTGTTTTGGCTGGAACCAGGATCTCTGTCAGCTTTCATATAGAGGCCACAGCATCCTAGGTTCCTCTGTTAGTAGATCTTTAAGCTTTCAACTCATCCTACATCCCAGCGTCTCTCAGGGTGACCGTTGTCATGGGTCCTCAGGAGTATGGCTGAAGGACCTCCTCTACCAAGGAGCCAAGGTAAGCATTATTCATTCCTTGCTATCTCCCATAGCCCCCTACTTGAATGTGGGGTGTTTGGGTGACACCCTCAGTGGGCAGAGAGGCATAACTGAAGGAAAAGGCCTGGAAGTAGGAGAGTACAAGTTGGTGTTTGAGGAGCATGGGAGAAAGTTGTTAGTAGGGTCTTGCAGATTCAGGTCAGAAACTGGAAGGTCAGGCCTGGTGCCATGACTGTGGATTTCCAGCAGGGGGCACCAGAATCAGGTTTTTGAGCAGGGATTAGAAGAGTCACCTTCATTTACAGCCTCATGAATATGCACAGAACCTGTTGAATTATGCAGACAGAAAGGATGTAAATGTGTATGCAGATCTGGTGCTGCCCTCCTTGTTGTTATGGAAACCAGAAAAGGAAGGGGCAACACCTTAGGGAGACCAGGACACTTCTTTCACTGCTTTTTCCAGTCCTGTCATTTCGATCTCTTCACCTCACTGTTTTTGTCCCCCTTTGTACCTCTTTCTACCTTTTGATCTTGCATTTTTTCCTCTCTCCTCTCTCCCAGCCTTTTTCTCCTCCTCCTCTTCTTGTTCTTCTCAACTATTTTTTTTTCTGTCTCCCAGTCTCTGAGTTTCAGTCTTTATTTGCCTCCATACCATTGTTGCTTTGTGATCGAAACACGGACTGATTTCCAGTCTCTTTTTGTCCTTAACTTCATGTCTCTCCCTCCTTCTGCATTGCACTGTCTCTTTGTCCTTGGTTCACATATCTCTTTCTCCATGTCTGCAAGTTTCTTCTTTTTTTTCTTGTGGGGCTGAACTCTGGGCCTGCCCACTGTCCCTCAGCTCTTCAGCTCAAGGCTAGTGCTCTACCACTTGATCCACAGCACCACTTCCAGCTTTTTTCTGTTTGTGTGGTGCTGAGGAATCGAACCCAGGGCCTCATGCATGCGAGGCAAGCACGCTACCACTGAGCCAACTTCCCAGCCCCAAGTTTCTATTTTTTGGTCTCTCTCCCAGGTTTGCTCTCTCTTTTGCTTGCTCTTGCTTTTCTGAACCTTTTGTTCTAAAACTTGTCTCTATCTGATGGGAAAGACAGGAAGCGGCACATCTGTCCTTGCCTGATGAGATGTTCCCCCCCCCCCCCCCCCAGCCGGCTGCCCACATGTTCAAGGATTCCTAGGCATTCTCCCCACATAAAGTCCTGTTTTGGATCTGGCCCCTGCCCCTGCCACAGTGTTGGCACAGGATCTCCATGACAGACCCAGGCTGGCTGCCAGAACCCCAGGACTCCTGACCCAGCTTCTGCCTGTTATGTGACCCTTCCCAGTGTTTCTTCCTCTCTAGGTTTGTACTCACTGAGTGCTCTCCTTGAAGCTGCTTGGCACCTTAAGGCAATGAAGTGTCGGGACTAGGAAAACAAGGGGAGAGTCTTAGTTGCTCACCCATCTGGCCCTCTGCCTGAGAGCTGACGTGAAGGGTCTGGCTGGAGCCCAGGTGTGGGGGCGTCTGGGGCAAGTTGAGACCAATCCAGGCCCCCCCAGAGAAGCCTCCTTGCTGAGCTACCAAGTTGAGCAGCAGTCTTTAGGTGATCTACCTTCCCTGCCTTTTACAGCCTCAGCTGTCCAGTTCTTGTTTAGGGTCCTCTTCCTATATTTCATGAACACCTACTCTGTACCATGTCCTCTGCTTTCACAGGACATTGTGATATAGAAATGAAATCGGGACTGCTTCTGCTCCTCCTCCTACCTGCTCCTCTCCTCCCTCTCCCTGCTCCTCTCCTCCCTCTCCCTGCTCCTCTCCTCCCCCCTCCCCCCGTTGCTGCTCCCCATCCCTGGGGCCAGGAACTCTTTTGATCAGGTGAAGAGCATGGACTTTTCTGTCACCTGACAGCTTCAGTTTGGGGAGGGCAAACAAGCAGCTGCCAAAGTCATGGATTAAATCTGAAAAGGACAGCCACAGTAAGAAAAGGCGACAAAGGGCTGGGAAGGTGGCTCAGTGGTAGAGTGCTTGCCTTGCATGCCTAAGGCCCTGGGTTCGATTCCCTAGCACCACATAAGCAAAAAGAAAAAAAGCCGGAAGTGGCGCTATGGCTCAAGTGGTAGAGCGCTAGCCTTGAGCTGAAGAGCTGAGGGACAGCGCCCAGGCCCAGAGTTCAGGCCCCACGACTGGACCAAAAAAAAAACCAAAAAAACAAAAAAGAAACGGTGACAAGAGAAAGTAGGTGGATGAAGGCAGTAGGCTTCCATACAGAGTATTGGGTGAGGTGTGAGAGTTCTGGGGGTTTGTGGGGTTTTTTGGTCTTGTTTTGTTTTCTGGTGCTGGTCCTGAGACTTGAACTCAAGGCTTAGGCATTGCCCCTGAGCCTCTTTGCTCAAGGCTAGCGCCCAACCACTTGAGCCACAGCCCCACTTCGGCTTTTTTGGTAGTTAATTGGTGATAAGGTTCTCATGAATTTTCCTGCTTGGGCTACTTTGGACCTCAATCCTCAGATCTCAGTCACCTGAGTAGCTAGGATTCCAGATTGAGCCACCAGCTCCAGGTGGTTCTGAAGTATTTTGAGGGCAGGTAAGCCATCCTATGTTGGAGGTAGAGAGGTTCCCCTTTTGGTCCTGGCCTCTGGGCAGGTTACTTCACCTCTAGGCAGGCAGTAATCATGGGGGATCTGGCCTTGGGCCCAGGTGTGGGGGCGGCTGAAGCAGTCAGGACAAGTCCCCCTCCTCCAAGCCCCCAGCTCTCCTCCCCAGCCAGGAAGGACCACAGACACAAGCGCTCTCCTCATTCACCCATGCTCAGGCCCAGGCGTGATCCTGTGGCTGGGAATTCCATGTCTGAATTGAAAACATCCCTGGACTCCTCTATCCCAGCCCACCCCAGCTGTGCCAGAGGGCTGGGGAAGAGTCAAGGAGGGCTGTCTAGGGGGCTGCAGGTCTGCAAAGCCAGACACAGAGAGCTACAGATCAAGGATGGAGAGAGAGACAGTTAAACACTGAGGGTGAGGAGATGACATAGAGAGATGGAGAGAAGAAAGACATCATAGAGAAGGGACACACAAGGATTGGCAACAAGACAAAGCTAGCGTACGAAAGGGCCTGCCGCCTGGTGCCGGGCTCAGGCCTCCTGTAATCCTAGCTACTCACGAAGCTGAGAACTGAGAGACCACAATGCAAAGCCAGCCAAGGTAGAAAAGTTTGTGGGACTCTTATCTCCAGTTAACCACCAAAAAGCTGAAAGTGGAGCTGTGGCTTAAGTGCTAGCCTTGAGCCAAAAAGCCCAGAGACAGTGCCCAGGCCCAGCTTCAAGCCCCAGGACTGACACAATAAAGCAAGAGGGGGAAGGGGGGAAAGGGGGGTAGTCTTACCAAGCCTACTGCTAAGAACACTTAACTGGGTTATTTTATTTAACTCAATCTTACAACAGTCTTAGGAAATAGGTCCTATTATCATCCCATTTTACTGCTGAGTTAATTGAGGCCCATTTTACTCCTGCGGTAATTGAGATATGAAGTCATTTGCCTGAGGCCCTAAAGCCAGTAAATTACAACCCCCTTCCTCCCCCCAGTTTGACAGAAAAGCCTGGGAAAGAGACAGACATAGAGACAGAGGTGGGGACAGATTTCCACATCAGACTTCTGAGGAATCTGGAAATCCTGGAATCTTCAGGCAGCTGTGCAGGGGAAGGGCCTTCCCATCAGGCTGACATGACTACAGCTTCCGGTCCTTTCTGTCAGAGTCAGAGGAAGGAAGGAACGGGGGAAGGGCAAGAAACAGCAGCGCAAGGTGAAAGATGGAAGGGATCCTAGGCCACAGAACTCTTTATTTGACCCTCCTCCTGCCACCTTGATGTTGTGACTTGTCCCAACACTGTTCAGATCAGCCAGCCAGTACCTTGCTCTGGGGGACACAGGCTTTAATAACTATTCTTTCTTCTCCATAGATTTATTGAGCACCTGCTAGTTGAGGGCACTCTGCCCCATGTCTAGAAATACTCCCCATTGTCTAACTTACACACACACACACACACACACACACACACACACACACACACACACACACACACACACACCCCGCCCCACTCCAAGATCAGTTCTGCTGGAAGGGAATAAAACTCGAATTTGGGACCCTTCAAAATGAGGAGGTTAACCTGGTATGCAAGGTGGTTGTCTGAGAAAAGAGAAGAGGTCCCTAAGGGCTGAGTTGGGGTACCACCTGGTTGGAGGCCCCTTTTAGTTTGGGGAGAAGGGTCAGCAGCCCAGCTGGTGGGGATCTTGGGGAGCCAAGCTGTCAACAGCAGGGAGGACCAGGGGTGAGAAGAAAACCAGGAGCTGTCCTGGGGGAGCCAGGGAGTTGGCGTTATGGTTTCTAATGTCTTAGCCCTGGTTTCAATTACTCTCAGGGTCCCTAGGGGCTCCCCAACCACTGCAGGCTCCTGAGCTTGAGGAAGGCTCAGCAGCCTCCTGGGAAGACTAGAAACCAGGGCCTCAGGGATAGAAGCCTAGGGACCCTGAGCCTTTTCATTCTCTTCTGCCCCTGTGCCTGACTGAGAGAGGCCCCTAGACCAAGAGGGGGTTCTGGGAACAGCAGAGAGGCTGGGGAGGGATGGATCTGTGCTACATTGCATTAAGGCCCTGGAAAGGGGTCTGCAGTATCAGCTCCATTGTTACAGCCTGGTCCCACCCTGCTATTGGCTTTGTGCTAAAAACCCAGGGCTCTTATTTGGTCTCTAAGCTCCTCTTTAGGCTCATAACGCCTCTCATGAGGTAGAAGAGACTCTAGACTCTCCTTCTAACTCTGAGGCCACCATACCTTTCTTGTCTTCAGGGAGTCTCTCATCTTCCTGTTCCAGTTTTTTTAGGTCCAAGACAGGGACTTGAACTCAGTACCTGATATTTTTTTTTCTGGTCCTGGGACTTGAACTCTGAGCTAGGGTGCTCTCTCTGAGCTTCTTTTGTTCAAGGTGAGTGTTCCACCATTTGAGCCACAGTACCACTTCCAGCTTTTTTGAGTAGTTTGTTGGAGATAAGAGTCTCACAGACTTTCATTCCTGGGCTGTCTTCAAACTATGATCCTTAGATCTCAGCCTTCTGAGTAGCTAGGGTTACAGGTGTGAGCCATTGGCACCCAGCTGGTACCTGACGTTTTTGCTCATTGGCTAGTGCTCTACCAACCGAGCATGCCTCAAACCCCCGGTTCTATTTTTTAATCACGGGTCCTAGGGTTTACTTTCTATCCTGCCTCCTCTTACCACATTCCCTCCTCCAAACCTGACATCCATCTCACCTCCCAGTATGGTTAGAATGCCCAGATTGGCCTGGGACTTTGAAGAAGGTTCAAGTTTCCACATGTTCTGGAAACTAACAGAGACAGCAGTGCATCTCCAACCAGCTAGCCCTCACTCGGTGGTTTGAGACTTCTCTCCTTCCTCATTCTTGCTCCTGCCTAACCATTGTTACACAGCCCCCCCCCCCCCCAACCAAAAGCTGGGTATGTCAAGGACCTCCTCTCCTCGCTCTGTGAATGGTTCCATCATCTCCCAATCACTCATGCCAAAAACCTGGGAGTCGCCTATGCTTTAGTACACAATGTTCCCTCTGGGCCTGGCACACAGTAGGTGCTAATAAATGTCTGTTGGACTGAATTTAATTCAATTTTCTCTCTTGGGCGCTCCCTCTGCCTCTTTCTATTTCCCTCGGACTTGATGTCGCTAGCATTCAGTCTCCAAATTTCTAAATTATCTCTGTCTTCCAAGTCACCACAGTTGAGTTTCCTGGAGGAAGTTGAAGCCTCTTTTATTTTTCTCCCTCTTCTCCCCAATCCTGGGGACTCACAGGCTAGCCAGAGGTAAAGTCATAAGAGGTGAAGGAAGAGAACCAGTTTTTTTTGTGGGGGGCTACATGACCCTCATCTCTTCTTGGAAATCCCAGCCTTATTATCAACAGCAGCCATCAGACTATGCTCGCACTGGAAAGGGACAATTCTTTGAGGACAGATGCCTCCAGAAGAAGAAAAAGAAGAAGAAGAAGAAGAAGAAAGAAGAAGAAGAAGAAGAAGAAGAAGAAGAAGAAGAAGAAGAAGAAGAAGAAGAAGAAGAAGAAGAAGAAGAGAAGAAGAAGAAGAAGAAGAAGAAGAAGAAGAAGAAGAAGAAGAAGAAGAAGAAGAAGAAGAAGAAGAAGAAGAAGAAGAAGAAGAAAAAGAAGAAGAAGAAGAAGAAGAAGAAGAGAAGGAGGAGGAGGAGGAGGAGGAGAAGGGAAGAGGGGAGGAGGGGGACGAGGGGGAGGAGGGGGGAGGAGGGGGAGGAGAGGGAGGAGGAGGAAGAGGAAGGGAAGAGCAGGAGGAAGGGAAGAGGAGGAGGATGGAGGAGCTATGTGCCTCTGAGCAGGGAATCTGTTTCATGCAAATTTTTACAAAATGAAAAATTGCATCTGTGATTTTTGCAAGTCTGTTTCCCTGTTCTTGCCTTCAAAAAACAGTCTTCTGATCCCAAATTTCCTCCCCCCCCCCCCATCTCCCATCCTCCAATCCCATCTGGATCCTCTGTTCCCTCTCTGCCCACCTGCTTCACTTTCCAAACTTAACCCCACCCCAGTATCACTCCATGGGGGGACAAGGTCCTCTTTCTTAATATTAAGGCATGTATACAGAACTTTCCCCCATGGTGCACAGGAGAGATGGAGATGATTATTTTGAGAGATCCCCCCCTCCCCTGCTCCTCAAAGCCTTGTCCTCACTGCTCAGCCCATGACCTTGTCCCATCAGGTTGGAAGGTGGACCTTACCCAGCAGTCTCAATGGTCTTGCTGACATTCAAATGTGCTCCTTATCTACTTTCTTCCTTCCCCAGCCTCTGTGGCCTTGGCACCAAAGGCATTTTAGGATGTGGCCTCTGGAGTCACTTGGGCTTCTTCAGCCTGCTTTCCAGGCTTCTGATTAACCCCTTCCCCGATCAACGCTATCCTACTCACTTGTGGTATTTATTCATTCCACATTTATTTAAATCTATTTCAAGAGTTAGGAGTACCTGTTCTATGCCTGACCTACCGCCTGGTGTTGGCCAACACAGTACTGCTTTCATAGAGGTCGCAGGCATCACACAACTAACTAGGTCTTTTTTTTTTTTTTTTGGTCAGTCATGGGACCTGAACTCTGGGCCTGGGCACTGTCCCTCAGCTCTTCAGCTCAAGGCTAGTACTCTACCACTTGAGCCACAGAGCCACTTCTGGCTTTTTCTGCTTATGTGGTGCTGAGGAATTGAACTCAGGGCATCATGCATGCAAGGCAAGTACTCTACCACTGAGCCACCTTCCCAGCCCCAAGGTCATTTATTTTTAATGGTAGTTTTAAAATTGTTTGTCGGTCATGGGGCCTGAACTTAGGGCCTGGGTACTCTCCCTGACACCTTATGCTCAAGGCTGGGGCTCTAGCACTTTGACCCACAGCTCTACTTCTGGCTTTTGAGTGGCTAATTGGAGATAAGAGCTCACAGGGACTTTTCTGCTGGGCTGGCTTCAAACTGCGATCCTCAGACCTCAGCCTCCTGAGTAGCTGGGATTACAGGCGCCTGGCCTAACTAGGTAATTTGACAGCACACTAACCATTCTTTTACCCAATACTAAGAATTGAACTCAGGGCCTTAAGCTTGCTGGCAAATGATCTACCACACTAACCATTATTAGGTAAAAGTATTATGGCACTAGGGGAAAGGACAAATGGGTTTCGTCTAGGCCTCTCTTAGGAGAGAGACGCTTCAGCTATTTCCTCTTGGCTGAGGAGACTGGGGAGTCAGGCACAGGACAAAGTGCTTTATTTCTTTTTCTGTCTTTCTTTTCTTACTTTTTTAATACCCACCTTCCTATCTTCTCTGACTAGAATGTAAACACCATAAGGGAGGATACATTTAATTTGTTTTTGAGACAAAAAGGTAAAGTATGCAAATCTTGAATTATAGCTCAAATTTTAGTTTTTCCTGTTCTAGAGCTTTGTCTAAATGAAATCATTCAGTATGTCTTTTGTGTCTGGCTTTTTCCCATCTTTGCTCACCATTTTCTCTGTGAGATCTGCCCATGTTGCTTTTGAAGCTGTAGTGTGTTTTTTCTTTTGCTGTGACCATAACACAATCGATGTATCTACACTGTTTCTACCTGGGGACTATTATGAATAGAGCTGCTATGAACTTTCTTGGTGAGCATATTTGATCATTTATTTGGGGATATATCAGCTTAGTAGAGCCTGCCAGTGTTCCAAAGTGGTTGTACCAACTTATACACCATACACAATGTAAAGGATGTAGTTGTTTCGCGTTCTTGAGAGATAAGTGTCTGGTACACTGCAGTATTGAGATCAGTACCTGACACGGTAGGGGCTTTATATTTATTATCTGATTTATGAACAGGAGGAGCCATTAGCATTCCTGAGGTACTTCTCTGGGTCTGGCACTAACTTACTAAGTGACTCTGGGCAAGGCAACTTCCCTTCTTTGGGACATTTCCCTGACTGTAGCATGAAAAGACCAACACTGAAGGCTTTGCCTTCCAGTGCCAGCTGGGTACTGTGAAAGCTGGACACCTGTTCTTTCACTTACTCTACTTATATTGCTTAACAACGGGGCCTACTATGTGCCAGCACGGTGAAGTTGGGATGGGTGATGTGCCATTTTCAGGTCATCCAGGGCCAGGGGTCACTGCCTATTTTGTCCCTAACTCGTCTTCCCAGAGCCCGCTCCTCCTCCCTCCCCTGTCCAGCCCTGACCCTGGTGGGAGGGGGTCTGGACTGAGCCTGTGGATGGAAAATGTGATTAATAATCAAAAAAACATCCAAGAGGAAGAGACCAGGAAAACAACTTGGGGAAGGCTCCTCGCCCAGGGGAGCGGGGCCATGTCCTGGGCCTTGGGACAGCTTCGGCTGCCCTCCCCGCCGCCCTTTCTGGGTAGCTGCCACAAGAACCAGTATTTTAGCCAAAAGGGAGGGGGGACACCCTAATTATTTACTTAAAAGATGCTCCCCAATGTAAATCATGCTTCCCCTAAGGGCTACTCTGGTACCCCTCCACAAGTGGTCTCTCTGCTTGGTTATGTGGGGGGTGGGGGGAGGGCTAGAGATTCTGGACTGGGGGCAGAGGAGGAATTTCAACATGCAATGTTTTGTTCATTAACAGAGAACATGGGGGGAAATTCCCTTCCTGCTTGGGTCTGGGCAGCCCAAGCGGACACTCCAAAGCTAGTTTGAAAAATGGAGTTTGGGCTCTAGAGTGAGGCGAGGGTTTCTACTGAAGCACCATAACAAGAGACCTCGTCCTTCTTTTCAGACTCCTAACTACTAGGGGTGGTGGTGGTGGTGGTGGTGGTGATGGTTCTCAACCTTAATCCTTCCTCCTTCCAGGGATTTGGTTCCCAATGCCTTAGATTGCCCTCAAAATTCCTTCATAGTAAAACAGTAGAAACTGTGATTAGACTGGAGGTAGAACTTCCCACTGAGGAAGAAGAAGAAGGGGGAAAAAAAGAGTATCAAAGTGAGGGAGGAGAGAACTTGGACCTATCTGAATGAAGTAGAACTCTGATAGAACGTGCTGGTTTGATAGGCAGGGAGGCAAACATGGGAGGGGAACCTTTATCAGTGGATTTAGGCCCTAGTGAGGAGAGAAAATGCGATCGTTCCAGGGTATTGGGGTGGGGTGGGGGGGACTTCTGGTTCAATACTTAGCTTCCCTCACTATGGCTAAAGCCCTTTCCCATTTTCTACCTTTGAGAAATCGTTGTCCTTTTCTGGTGTGGGAGGTTGGAAGGGTCAGGGCACACAGAGGCAGAAAAGTCCAGATAATAGGATTCCAGGAGGAGGTGGGCAGAATGAGGGTGTTTGAGTGCAACCCAGGTGCTGTCCCAAGATGGGAGGGTAAGTCGTCGAGCGGGGGCGGGGGGGGGGGGGGCTGGACTGGACCCTGGACTTGGTGGGGCTCTGGGCCCCCCTCCCTGGCTCGGCCCAGGGCTGTGTTGGGATCGGGTTTCTCGGCGCCTGGAGCCTCCGCGAGGCCGAGCTGTTCCCGGGCCTCGGCCAAGCCGCCCCGGGCGCTGGCACTGCTCGAGGAAGCAGGGGGGGGGGGGGTTGGGGGAGCGAGGGGGGGGCTGTGAGGGCGTTTACGTAACTGCCTCCCAAAGCCCGCCCCGACCTGCCAAACCCCAGTGTGATTGAGAGCGTGTGTGACTGCGTGTGCCTGTGTGACAGTGTGTGTGTGTGGTGTGTACGTGTGATTCCCACTCTTGTGCAATCTTTAGCCATTAGAACGTGCCATAGCGAGGTGGAACACAGACATTTTACTGCCTGTGTGAGGCTGTGTGACCCCATATTGGGCGCTTGCAGGACAGGGACCCCCCCCCTCCCCCAGTGAGGGATGTAGAGCCAGGAATGGATCCACGGTGAAAATACTGCAGGGCAGACATGGGTATAGCATTTCCTTTCCCAGGAGCATTGGTAAGGGGAGATTGAAGAGGAGGGATGTGGGCTTTCCTTCCTTGGATGAGGGAGAGTCCTTGCAGCCCAAAGGCTTGAGTCTGGTGAGAAGCTGTGATCCAAGTTTAGGTTACTGCCAGGGTGGAGTGTGAAGTCACAAGTCCTGGCTTTTGCTGGGCACCAGTGGCTCACATCTGTAATCCTAGCTACTTGGGAGGCTAAAATGTGAGGATTACGGTTCAAAGCCAGCCTGGGCAGGAAAGTCCATGAGACTCTTATCTCCAAATAGCCACCAGAAAACCAGAAGTGGAGCTGTGGCTCAAAGTATCCTTGAGCAAAAGAGCTCAGGAACAGCGCACAGGCCCAGAGTTCAAGCCTCACAATCCAAAAAAAAAAAAAAAAAAAGAGTCCTGGCCACACATTCCCCGCTCCGTTCTTTTTCTTTCTTTTTCTTTTTCTTTTGCCAGTCATGGGGCCTGAACTCTGGGCCTGGGCGCTGTCCCTCAATATCTTCAGCTCAAGGCTAGCGCTCTACCACTTGAGCCACAGCGTCACTTCCAGCTTTTTTTGCTTATGTGGTGGAGGAATTGAACCCAGGGCCTCATGCATGCAAGGCAAGCACTCTACCACTGAGCCACCTTCCCAGCTCCCCGCTTCTTTCTTAGTGGGTATAAAACTGTAGAGGACCTGAGGACATAGCTAAGTGGCATGTGAGAGGTGGTGGGTCGGATCCCCAGCACAGCAAAAACACGAAGAGAAAACCCACAGCAAAACAAGAAAATCTGGGCTGGGAAGGTGGCTCAGTGGTAGAGTGCTTGCCTTGCATGCATGAGGCCCTGAGTTTGATTCCTCAGCACCACATAAATAGAAAAAAAAAGCCGGAAGTGGTGCTGTGGCTCAAGTGGTAGAGTGCTAGCCTTGAGCTGAAGAGCTGAGGGACAGTGCCCACACCCAGAGTTCAGGCCCCATGATCGGACCAAAAAACAAGAAAATCTTTCAGGAAGTCAAAGTTAAAAACATTCCAAATGTCCCAAGGCATCTCTAAATCCGGGGCCCCTATGTCTTGCACAGTCTGGGGGCCTCACTTTCTGCCACTCCTCATGGGAGAGGCAGATGGTGAAGACAGGAAAGGCAGTCAATATGCAAGTTGGGGCTGTGGAGAGAGCGCTGACGTTTAATTTAAGCATAGAGAAGGTAGGTGGCACAGAAATAGGGAGGCCAGGAGTAAGAGCAACCAGGTGAGTGTTGGATGGGAGACCAGCCAGAAGACCAAATAGAAGCTTAGCTCTAACCCCAAGGCAGTGGGGAAGAGACCCCAGAGGATTCAATACTGAGGCTTAGGAGCACAGGAGTTAGTGAGCAGATAATGCAAGGTTATCGGAATTAACAAGAGCAGGAACCCCACCAGTCTTCTGTGGCCCCAGCTCAAGTAGGAAGAAAATGAGTTCTTTGCCAGGTGATGGAAGCTTGGAGAAGGAGCACTGTAGCCCTGTCAATTAGCCAGGCCTCCCCGCGTAACGCGAGCCAGAGGGGCACGCGCTTCCTGCACCGACCGCCAGGTGTCGCTGCGGCCCCGGGGAAATGAGCAAGGCCACTGGATCCCGTTTCGGGAGGAGCTGCTAACCCCCCGCCGCCGCCCCCCCCCCCCGCCCTCCCTCCGCCCCGTCACTGCCCCCACCCTCCGACCCCCGGATCCGACGTGCGCCTCTCCCCATCCTTCATCCTCTCACACAAGTGCACGTCGCGTTCCTGGTCCTTTGATGTCGGGTGTAGGCCCGGCACCCCGGGACTGCGGCAGTGACGACGGCAGCCTCCGCGAACCCGGGTGGCACGCGGCGGGGGGGGGGGGGGGGGACGCTGGTTGGGGCGGAATCCCTGCCTGCTGGCAACCTTGCAGCAAGAGGCCGCATGCGGGCATCAAGGCAGCCCACGAGCGAGCCACCCATCTCCACGGCCTTACCCACCCATCCACGTGGGGATGGACCGGTGTGAGGCCCGGGCTCTTTGGCCCTCCACCACACCTAACCTCGCCCGGGCCCAGCGCGGAGCGAAGGTCCCCACCCCCTGCTCACGCTCCCTCCTCGCCCTCCCTCCCCACTCTGGTCACCTCGGTCCGGGGCCTGAGCCTCGCGGGCTGAGGCCCCGGGGTGCCGGGGGAGAGGACATCTTTCTGGCGGGCGTGTGTGGACTCGATCTCAGCTGGGCGCAGCTATTTCCCTGTGTTTCCTGATGCTCAGGCCGGCAGTCTCTGAGCCTCAGGCCCGGCGGACCCCTGACTTGTATGGTGGGGATTCTACTGCCATAGAAGTGAAACTGAAAAGCCTGGGCCGTGGCGGGAAGGTTGTTTTGTGTGAGTGTGTGTGTGCGTGTGCGCGTGTGTGTGTGTGTGCGTGTGTATGTTTTCTTTCCCTCGGCAAAGGGAGTCTCTGAGGCATTTGTTGGGAGAGGGCCCGGGCGCTGTAGGCAGCCTGCAAGGGGAATAGTGTGGAGAAACTGCGAGATCTTTCCCTCTCCTCGCCCTCTGCCTTGGAACAGTTTTCTGGAGGGACAAGGCCTAGGGACTGTGGGTCAAAGGCCAAGTGAAAAGTCCAGAGGTGGGGATGGGGTGGGACCTCTCCTCCTCTGCCTCGCGCTGCCGCTCTCCGTGGCGTCCTCGCGTGGCCTCGGAAGTTGAGCAGGCTGTCCACCCTCCACCTTCCACGTTGCAGCCACACCGGAGGCCCGAGGTCGCCCCTTCAGAGGCCCAGGCTGAGGAAGGGTGTTGAATGTCCAGTGCCAGGGGCTCGGAGTTGGGTGAACCGCGCGTTCTGGAGCTGCCTGGCCGGGCATGAAGGGCAGAGCCGAGGGTGCAGCGCCCAGGGCGGGGTGGTGGTGGTGTGGTGGTGGTGGTGGTGGTATCACGGGAGACATGGTAGGAATCCAAGGCCGGGGCTCCCAGCCTGGTCCACCCTGGGTCCGGCCCCCCGCAGTCCTGAGCGAGGGGTTTATCTGTGTGTGACTAGGAATCGAGGGGGTCGCTGCTGGGGGCAGTAGGAATAGGGGAGGAGCGAAGCCAGCTGGCTTCTTCTACCAAAGTGGGGGCAGGGGACTCTGCCTCGCGCTCCTCTCGGTGATGCTGGAGGGAGGACCCCAGAGTTGGCCCCGGCTGGGCTAGGGTGCGTGTGCGAGACCTGGTGGGGCCCGAGCCTTACGGGCAGCGTGCGCAGGAGGGACGCGGCCCAGGCTGAGTGAGTGGGACGAGTGATCCCGGGGGAGTGGGTGCGCGCCCGGCCGTTCGGAGGGTGCGGGCGGAGTGGGTGTGTGTCCGCGCGCTCGCGGCGGGGAGCCCCGCGGCTCCGGCTGTGCGTGAAGCGCGGGAGGGCACCCACAGCCCGTCTGGAGGGCGCGCCAGAGAAAAGGGCGAACGTGGAGGGGCCACGCGTGCCAGTGCGGGGCGAGTGTGCCAGCGGGGGGTAGGGCGCGTGCCTGCGCTGGGCGAGTGGCTGTGTGTGTGTGTGTGTGTGTGTGTGTGTGTGTGTGTGCGCGCGCGCGAGGGGGGGGGGGCTCCCAGGCCTGGCGCAGGCACGCGTGCCCTCCCGAGCGGGCTGCGCGTACCAGGCGCGGGAGCGTGCCCCGGCGGGGGCGCGCGGGGGCCGTGGAGGGGAGGGGGTCGTGGCGCGCGGCCGCGGAGAGACAAGGCGAGCGGGGGAGGGGAGCCGGGGCGCGCGCGGCCGAGCGGGCGCCCGCGGTCACATGGGCGAGGGAAGGAGGGAGGGAGCGCGCGAGGGAGGGAGGAGGATGGGGGGGGTTAAAGCCTCCGAGAGCCGAGGAGCCGGTGCAGAGCGGGCGGCGGCGGCGGCGGCGGCGGCAGCGGCAGCGGAGGCGGTGGCTCCAGCCGGCGCGGCGCGGCGCGGCGCGGGGTTCGGCTGTGGGATCCGACCGCGGTGCTAGCTCCGCGCTCGGGGCTTCGCTCCCTACCCAGGGGCGGACGAAGGGCGCGGCGCGGAGCCTTGGTGGCCCGAGGGCGCGGTGAGTACCCCGCGGCGGGCTGCGCGAAGCTTGGACCCTCGAACCCTTCCAGGCGGACAGACCCGCGGATCCGCAGCCCTCGCTTGCACGACAAGAGTGAGGGGAACACGCGTGGGCCCCTGGCCGCGGGGGGAGGCAGGAAAGTTCATGAGAAACTTTGCCCGCAAACTCGGGGGCGGGGGCGCAGGAGAAGCGGCCCCCCACGTCCGCGCGCGCCAGGGGTTGGGCGTGGTGGTGCTGCTGGTGCTGGTGGGGCTAGACAATCGGCTCGAGGGAGGTGGCCCGGAAGGTTTGTCCTAGGGTCCCTCTTCTTCCTACCCTTCAGCCACACGCTCAAAGGTCTGCGAACATTCCAGAGCTTGGTGGGTCGCCGAGGCCCCCCGCGCACCCAAAGGCGGCTTCTTTCTCGGCCACGGTCTGGACTTCAAAGCGCCCCGGGGTGTGAACGGAGGGCTGCGCGTCTGCTGGTGTTGTGTGTCCGTGCTGATTCGGCTCTGTGTGTGTGTGTGTGTGTGTGTGAATGTGTGTGTTGGTGTGAGCCTGCCTATGGTTTCCTCCTGAGTCCGCCTGGATGTATCTCCACGCAGTGGGTCTCCTCCGGCGTGTCTCTTTGTAAGTCCTCTGGCGAGTGTGATTCCGCCTGTGTTGTGTTCCCAAGTGTCTCTTTGTGAGTGTGCCCCTGTTGTGCCTCCTCCGGTGCGGATCCGTGTGAGCCGCCCTGAGTGTCCCCGTGTTGCTCCGAGTAGTGGATCTCCCCGTGCGTGGGGGGCTGGGCCGCGCGGAGGTCACCAGACGGACAGCTCTCCTGCTCCGCTGCTCTCCTCTCCTCGCCCGAGCCTCCCAGCCAGCGTCTCGCCCGCTTGCTCGGCTCGCTCGCTCGCTCGCTCGCGCCCTCGCTTCTCTGGGCCCCCTCCCCCTCCAGTAGCTTCAGGCGGGCAGGACTATTTCACGCCTTGTTGAAAATTCAGGATTTTCTTTCTCTTTCCGTCTAGTCTCTCTCTTTGAGAATCGGCTGTGTGTGTCTGTGTGGCTAGCAGCTTGTCTGCAACCCTGGGTGCGAGTCTGCATGCTGTTGTAAGGAGTGTGTCTGAAACACCAGTTGTGTTTTGCATGTGCTACGTGGTATATTTGTGACTCTGTGACTGGGGGTGTTTCTGAAGCTGTAATCACCGAGGTGGTGAAAGTCTGAAATGCTGGGCGTGTTTGTCCATCTGTACTTGTTAGGAGTCCAGGGGGGCCTAAAACCGGGTGTAGTTTTGTGTGTCTAACCCCGCATGTGATGCTGTGCCCTTGCATGTGTGGGGATGGGGCTGGAACAATTGGATATTCCTGGGGAAGTAGGGATGATCTGAACTTGAGGAATGCCCTTGTCTATCCTTACAACCCACACAGATCCTTTCAGCTGGCTCCTGGGGCTCTGGTTGGGATTGGTGAGATGGTTCATACTCTGTCAGAACTGATACTCCAACAGGGACCCTGAACCTACACAAAGCCTAGGAGTTTAAAGTTCATATTCAGTACTAGGGGTTTAGGGGGCTGGGAGCCTGGCTTAACTGGTAAAGCATTTGCCTAGCAGGAATGGGGTTCTGAGTTCAATCCTCAGCAACCCCCCCCTCCCCGAAAAAAGACATCTTGGGGCTCTGGGAATTCATACTCAAGATTCACAGTGAGGCAGACACTTAAACTCATTCCAAAATCTTGGGGTTTATACTCATAGTTACATGTGCATGTGTTCAGAATTACACCAGGACAGTGAGGCTAACATGTGGATTCACATTTACATTCTGGGGTTCACATTCAGATTGGGGTTCTGTCATCACACTTGGACTCACACTATAGACTCACATGTAGACAGACATTTCTGTTCTTTAACTTACAGATTTACAGTGTGACTTAGAAGCTCATTGGGGTTCTAGGCTGGATTTGCAGACCTGAGAGCTTCCCAAGTTCATATTTACATTCTGTGACTGAGAAGCTCCCACTCAGACTCACAAAAGCAATGTTGGGTTCATATTTGAACCAAGGACTCCTACAGGAAACTGCTGCTCCTCATCAAACTCATGCTCCTGTTTGACATGCACACTCACTTTTCCCCACTGAGTCTCACGTTCAAAGTTCACAGGGACTCTGGTACTCACTCAGATTCATATTAGACCTTTTGGGTTACACATATATGCAGAGACTAGGAGTCACGTGATTTAGAGCTCACACTTAGACTCCTGTCAGGATCTGGAGGATTCCAACAGATCTGGAAGTGCTGTGACACACTCATATTCACATGAAGGTCTTGGACTCACACTCTGACATTTGAGTGTTCACACTCAAAATTCTGATTCCATCTAGGATCATGTAGCTGTCCACTAGAGTTCTCATGTTCACACTCAGACTTACATTGGTAGAGTGGCGCTCACACTTAGACTCAAAAATATAATTCATATGGGACAGTTAGTTCATAATCATAATGTCCTCAAGCTAAGGGCTCACCCTCTGACTATAATTCTAATACTTCACCCTTACTTGTTTGAGTATCCTGGAACTCACAGCTACACTCATAGTTCTGTCTTTGAGGAGTCACATTCAGACCCACACTAAGATTGTGACACAACCCCAGAGGAACTTAAGACTCAGTCAAATGTACCCATGATTGCCTTTGATTTGTGGCATATGTTAGAGTAATCGAGGTAAGGAACAAGACTGGAACAAGAACTGTCCCCTCTAACAATGGAGAGGAGATGGGATACATATTTAGTTATATTCCTCACTTGGGCAGATGGAGGGGGTGGGGAAACAATCCATCAAATCTTCTTGACTTGCCTTCCACATGAAGACTTGGCTCTTGGCAGGAAGTTCTGAGCGCCTTGTTGTACAGTGGTGTCACAAGCCCTCAGAGTCTTCTGTGTTTCATACACATCCCCTTAAGTAGTTTCTGGACACTGCTTCTGAAGAAGAAAGGGAAAGGTGTAAGGAAATAAAGCTCATATCCTCCCAAACATCTCCCCATCTTCCTTAGAATGAAGAAGTGTGAGGCTGACCTCTGGGCTCCAGAGAGCATTCCTAGATACTGAAGTTGTGATTCTAAAAGCGATGGTAGGTAGCCTTGTCTATGTGAGAAGGTAGTTGAGAGGGGAGACTGGACAAGAACACATTCTCTCTTATCTCTCCTGTCCAGACTGGAGAGAGGTAGGGGCCATGTTATGTTATGTTATGTCTCACAGTATTTCCTGGAATGTCTGTTGAGCCCTTACCCAGCTCCAGGGCTTGCCCAGGGATCTGCCTTCTACTTTCCAGAAGAGAAGTATTCTGGAGGGAGGAGGAGCTAGACTGCAGCCAGCCTTGGACTCCACGTGCCTTAGGGACCTGGGCTTGGACTTCACATACCCTCGTGCTATGGAGACAGGAGGGTGAGGCCACCTGAGCTACCTATACCTCCCATGGGGGCTCACACAGTAGTAACCTGGCCTATAGCCTCCCACCCGCAAGCTGAGATGGCTGGGCTTTAACTGCTCCTGGTCCCTGAAGGGGACACATGCTCTCCAGCCCCCCTATGGGGGTGAGGGACTTGGAGGCAAGTTGCTCTGCTCTCTGCCCCCCCATGGTGAGTTGAAGTGTAAATGAATCGGAAACATATGGAGTAGATTTTCTTTGAAATGCAGATGGGTTGGGGGGGGACCATGTGTGCCTGGTTTTGAGGGGGGGGGGTCCTGGGAAGCAAAGAGGCTGAGAAGAGAGAGCTGACCCTCCTCCAGACCCACTGTGGGTTGGGGGAGTGAGGGAGAACTCAGCTGTGTAAACTCCTGTGGCCCTGGCTGACCACACCCACAGGGACTCCAGCTTCCTACAGGGAGAGGCTGGGGAAGCAAGTGGTCCACGTGAGCGGAGAGCTTGCTGTTGTCTCCCTTCACCTCTGCAAGCCGGCAAAGGGAGCTCCTAAAGCACAGCAGCGTTCTGGGTTGGGGGGTCACCAGAGCCAGGAACTCTCAGGGCCAAGGACTAGAAGGAGGAGCTAGAGTAGATGGGGTGGGAGGCGGGAGAGAAGAGTTCAACTCTGCTCTTGTGAGGAAACGGCTTCCAGAAGATGGAGGCAGGGACAACTCAAGTTAGACAGTGAGGGTGACTGTCAGCATGAGGATCCATCTGGGGTTTAGGAAGGGACCAAAGAGTCCTCAGTTCTGCAAGAGAACAAAATATTCTCTTTTTCTCTCTCTTACACACACACACACACACACACACACACACACAGACGCGCGCACACACACACACACACATACATTTTCTCTCTCTTTCCTCTTCTCTCCTCTTCCTCCTTCTTTGTGCCAGTATGGGGCTTGAACTCAGGGGCCTTGTGCTTACTTGCTTGCCTGGTTGGTATTCTACTACTTGCATCACTTCCAGTCCAAGAGAACAGATTTCTGTAGGCCTAGGGCACCCCAACACCCTACTTACTCATTCCTCAACTAACACTCAGCAGGGTGGCGTAGTTGCCTGTGAGGTTGGTAGGACCCCTCTCCCCTGATCCTGAGTCTGCCTTCTTCACCACTGACTTTTGATCTGTACACAGACCTGGTACAAAGTAGGAGGGCAGTGTTTGAGTGGGTAATGTCCCTTTTCCCCTTCCATCAGACACAGTACTCCATTTGGGCTGTGTCCTGAGTTCCCTGTACAGTGCATGGCAGGGAATAGATGCCATGAAGAATGAATACAAGGAGAGAGGAGACTCAACGGCTCCTCTTGTACACCTCTATTGGCTCAAAGGAGTCATGTTCAGGCTGGATACAAAAAAGATTTTCCCTTCATGCAAGAAAGGAGTGCAAAGGATAGACAGACACCCTCTTCCTTGGGAAGGTCAGGGTGGGGGAAAAAATGGCAGAGAAATAACCTGATTCTGTGGCAGAGGATGGAGCTCATTCTGCCTTCTCATCAGCTTTAGGATTTTTCAGAAAGTGGGAAAACCTTCATTCCTCTGAGGTGGTGAGCGTGCCCCTCATTCTCTCTAAATCTTACTAAAGTGCAAGAACTCTGGGCCTTGGGGGCTGAGTAGCTGCTGAGGGCAGCATGGACTGTCTGGATTGGTTATTAATGTTGTCTGAGAACACAGGGTTCAGATCCTAAAAATACTCTATCCTGCCAAAGCTCAAGAGTTGCTGGTGGGGGCTCGTATAGCATTAGAGAGAGAGCAAAAGAGTGTGTGTAGAGCAGGGGGGAGAGACATCCAGATTATATCTCTGGGAGGTACTGTGTGTGAGCCTGGGAAACTGAGGCAAGAATCGATGGGGAATGCACAGGAGACAGATTTTTATTTATATAGAGCAAAGATTGACAAAATTAGTGGTGCCAATTAGTCAAATTATGGCAATATTGAGGGTAATTGGTGATCATCCTACACTGCAGAAAATTTCCTTCTTAGAGAGTCTGGAGACACATCTGATACTAGACATAAAAATCAAGTAGTCGGTAGGAACCCTTTCAAGTCCAGCTTCGGTGTGTTCCAAATAAGTATGTGGCAAAGAAACCAAAATCTTCCTTAAGTGCTTTTTTCTGAGCCACTGCCCCATTCTAGCCTCTTCTTTACAGCTAGAATCCCAATGAGGGCTTTCAGAACCTCTTCTGTAGACCTCCACCTTACTTCTGATCCCAGGCACCTCTTTTCCAAGAGAAGGGACTGCATGGTGGTCCTAAAATGCAAGAGGAGCCCAGCATCAGAGGGCAGATGCCATGTGACCTTGGCCCATGAGTTGACCTTTCTGGGCCCCTCCATGAAATCGAAGGATGGGGGGTGGCAGGGGGCTGAGCCCTGGCCCAGGCCTGCAGAGAAGGCGGTTTTGGCACCCATCCAGGCCCCTGACGTCAATGACTCTCCAAATAATGGAATCAATATTGGGGGGGGGGCGTGAACCAGGCCCCAGCGATTAGAAACAGATCAGCACAAACCCGCAGCTGATTCTGATAGAGCTGGTTTGGAGCTCTAGGGTGGGAGGCCTGGAAGGGATGTAGACCTGAGGGGGTAAGGGAGGGGGGCCCCTCAGGAATGGGGAGGCGGAGCCATCCCGTGTCCAAAGTAGGGTCTCAGCAGAGGCGGAGACCAGTCTGTCTGGGATTGATGTGATGGGGTAGAACGCCACCCCCCACCCCTTCCCACCCCCCTTCCAGTTCTGGTTCCATCCTCTTTTGAACCTGTGAGATTCTAAGGCTAGGTGGTTTGTACATGGAGATTTCTTTCAGCCAGTGAATGGTAAAGACCGGGCAATGGGAATTCATCTCCCTGCAGCCCAGGCCTGGGCCTGTAGGCCTTGTTAGGGGTTATACCCAGATAGGGGGAGAGGGTTTCGAGTGAGTCCTAAGTGAGATGGAGCCAAAGGGCATTTTCACTTCGTGATAGAGAAATGAATATCTGACCTCAGACTGGGAGCGTTACATCCAGTCAACTCACATTCTCTGGGCCTCCTAGAAGGCAGCAGGTGAGAATGGAGTAGGTCATGGGGTCCATGGGGGGCTGGCCCGGCGGCAGCTGACAAAAAGCACAGGAAGAAGGGCTGGGGGGGACTGCTGTAATTACGGAGCATTTATTATTAATCAGATGAAATTGCTGGAAGCAGCTGGTGTAATGTGCGTAGCAATACTGCATGCTTCCCCTCGACATGCACACACACACACACACACATATGCCACACACACAGCCTGAGCCTGGCTTGTTTTCACAATTTTTTTTCCTTGTGAAGGTCAGATGGATCTATAGGGGTCTCCGTGTCTGTGCTTATTGTCTGTGCTCACCAAGTGTGTGTCTGTGTTTTCATGTCATTTTCCATCTACTTGTCATTCTTGGATTGATACATGTCTTTGTCTTCTCTGTCTCCTGTCTTTGGGCCTGTGTCTTGATATGTGTATGTATCCCTCACTACTAGCCAGCCTGTCTCTTACATTGTTTTAGCTTTGAGCTCTCTCTTCCTGATTTGAAGTATCTGCATATCTGGGCAGGTTTCTCGTTGGTATGTGGTTAGCACCTAATCAGCCTTTGCTGATACATCTAGGACCTGTTGAAGAGCAGCAGAATCCTCAAGATTTCCTGGGGACTTGGAGAAGGCAAGGGCCTGTTGAGTGGTTGGATTTTGTTGATGTGTTAAGATACCACTGAGTTCAATGCTAGCTCATTTAGCTCATTTAGTTGTGTGACTTTGGGAAAACTGATTATCTCAGTGTCCTCATCTGTAAAATGGAAGCAGGATTACCTCTGAGGGTTGTTTGAATGATTCAGTATAAAAATCTAAGTAAAGGGCTTATTACAATGGCTGACTAACCAAGGACCTGAATAATTACTAACTGTTGGGACTGGGGTATATCTCTATGGTAAAGTGCTTTCCTAGCATGGGTTTGGTCTCCAGCTTGATTTTTAACATGATTTTTTTTAATTTAACTTTTTTGGTTGTGGGATTTGAACTTTAGGGCCTGGTCACTGTCCCTGAGCTTTTTTGCTCAATGCTAGCACTCTATACTTGGAGCCACAGTGCCACTTCTGGTTTTCTGGTGGTTAATTGGGATAAGACTCTCATACTTTCCTGGGCTGGCTTTAAACTGTGACCCTCAGATCTCAGTCTCCTGAGTAGCTAGAATTACAGGTGTGAACCACCAGCACCCAGCTTGGGATTTTTAAAAAAATGCTGTCTGTTATTGGAAAGGCACTGTGCAGTGGGCAAAGTGCACTGTGAGTGTTCTAGGGGCAAAGTGGTACTATAGAAGGCTTTGGAGTTAGCTCCGAATTGCAGTATAGGCTCTAGGATTGATTAGCTCTGTAGTCTTGGGCACGTTACTTCTTTGAATTTTAGTTTGTATGGCTTTCACATGGACAGAATAGCAGAATCTACTTCATGAGGAAGCCAAAAGGATTAATTAAGATAACATATAACTTGCCTAACCGTCATGGCTCATGACAGATGCTCAGTAAGTCATAGTGGTGACAGGGAAAAGGATGTTATGATGGCGGATGTTGACGCCCTGCCTCTGACCCTGTCTCTCCGTGAGTGTGAGTGTGAGGAAGTGTGTGATATGGTAGTGCTTGACTCTGCAAACTGCTTGTGTGAGGATTTTGGATTGTATGCAAGGGGTGTCAGGCCACTGACTTCTAGCCTTTGACCTTGTGCTTCGAAACTGAAATGGGAAGGTGTGGGAAGGAATCTGTACTATCCTAACTTCTCTTCCACCTCAGCCTCCCCTTCTTGCAGTGGGTTTGTAAGTTTGGAATGAGTTGGCTTAAGACCTGTGACTCCTCTGTGACCTCTGTGTGCCCTTTGCCCTTCTAGAATCCAGCCTTGTCACGCCATCCTGCCTCCTTGTTTTGGAAGTCCTGGGACGACTTTGGTCTGGAGGAGGAGGAGGAAGATTTTGATGTGTGTGGAGTGTGGTTGGTAGAAGGTAAGCGTGTAAGTGCTAGGGACCCAGGTAGATAGAACTGTCTCAGGGCAGGTGCATTGGGGCTGTACATCTGGGGGCCCTGGGTGAAAGACTGAGATCTTTTCCCTCTGTTCCCTAGGCCATCCTCCTAAGATGTTGAGTTTAGTATGGCTGGAGGCTTTTCAGGCCCCTGTGCTAGGCCCAGAGAAAGGAAGAGACTTACCCATGATAACACAGGCAAGGGCAAAGCCAGATCAGAAAACAGTTCTACACTGAAAGGGTGTGGAGTCTCAGATGTGGGAATGTTTAGGTTTTGGAGCCTTTGGCTTTTCTCTCTGCCCTCCAGACATCTCTCTGGCTTGATTAAGGGAGCAGCTGGGCTTGAAGGAGGTGGAATGGCAGGTCGGAAGGTCCAGAATCTTCTGGGGCCAGCTGTGGGTCTGAGTCTGCCTCTCTGCCTCTCATTCAGTCCAGGCAAGGCCCCTGGATTGGCAGCCCCGGGGTGGGGGCATCCAAGGAATCGAAGCACTGGAGCGGAACGGAAGGGCCTATTGTCCAAAACCCGCCCGAGGCCCACAAAGGCCGGCTGGGCTTTTCATCTCAGCTCCCAAACAGACTGGCCATTTTCCCGGCCTGGGGTGGGAAGGTGGGGGCACTAGCCCTTTAGAACTAGGAGTGGGGTGTTGTTGAGTGTGGAGTGGGATACCCCAAGTTGACACATGGCCTCAAAAGGAACTTAGATGGAGTCAGGGCCCTGGAGAGCAGGGAAGAATGGTTGGTTATAAAGAGCTAAGCTTTCTACCCCACAGTTCCCAGAGGACCCAAGGACTAGGAGTGAGGTATGTGCTAGCAGTTCAAATGGGATGCAACTAGGAAATAGATTTACAGAATGATAGATGATATTAATTGGGGGTACACCTGGGAGCTCGCAGGCTTACTGGGAAAATGGACTACTGAGCTATGAGGGCATGCAATCCTCCTCTCCCAAGTTGGGAACACAGTTAGGGAGCTAGGAGAGAGACTAGAAAAGAGGGAGGAGGGCTTACAGGAGAGAGTGAGTTTCCTGCAGCAAGAGGGACTGAGGCCAGACAGCAGGAAGGACTTCCTGCCAGTGAACAGTAGCTCAGATGCCCTGACCCTGTCCCTGGGGATCTTAGAGGATCTCAGAGAGCAGGGGAGCTGGAGACACCCCAGGGGCTCAGGCTGAGGCAGCTTCTGTGGGGGCCAAGGAGGAGGCCTAGGAGGGAGGACTTGGCAGTTTCACCTACCCTCCCCTAGCAGCACCTCCAGCACCACTTTAAAAACAGCTTTTTAATTTAACAAAGTGGATGAAAAACTGTTTTTGGAAATAAAAGCTATCTGCCGTCTCCGGGCTAGCACTCAGCCCTTGCAGAGAGCCTCTCTTCGGGTTTCTCACTGCTGCCGGTGCCTCCTCTCCTCCCTCTCTGTCTCCTTTTGTGTTTGTTTCTGCTCCTTAGGGCCCCCCCCTCCTTTTGGCCTCTCATCATCTTAGCCTCCGCAGGAGTTTCATCCTCTGTCTCTCCCTCATCTCCGTTCTCTGCATCTCCTCCCGTCCCTCCTCTCCCAGTCTCTCTCTTCCAGGGCATCTCTCTCCCTGATTTGTCTCTGTCTCCCAGCCTGTCTCAATCTCTGTCTCCTTCCACCCCCCTCCTTCTCCCCCAACCCCAGCTCTAAATGGGTCTATTTAAAACGCCCGACGCTGCCAAGTCAGAAAAGCGTCTCCTGATAAAGCGCATTAGGCGGAGGGAGGGAGGAGGAGGGAGGAGGGAGCGGCAGGCGGACGGATTGATCCAAGCCCGTAACCCCATTAATCAGGCAGCGTGGATCCCCCCCCCCCAGCTTCAGCCCCTTCGGAGCTAAAAGCCCCTTAAATATTTATCACCCCTCCCCCACGGGGTGAGGGGAGTGGTGTGTGGCCCTTCCCCTGAGCATCCCAGCTGCCTGATGCCCCCCCCCCCGTGCGAATGTGTGTGTGTGCCTGCTTGAGTGTGCATGTGCGCGTGCTCCTGGGTACATGGATTGGTGTGCATCCCCTACAGGCCTAGACCCCGCTGGTCACTTGTACCTCCACCATCTGTCCTGGCCTCTGGGGACCTCAGGAGTCCGGCTCTAGATAGGAATGAGGTATAGGAGACCCCTCCCCCCCCCGTCCGTCGAGGGTTCTCACGTCTCCCCTAAATGCAGAGGAACGGGAGGACGGGGTGGTTGGCATTGGCACCCTCACTCCCAGAAGTCCAGAAGGTGGATCTGTTTGCAGATTCTGCGCGATTCCCAGTGCAGGAAGTACTGCGTCCCCAGTCCCTTTCCTAAAGTGCTCCTCCGAGGTGGCTGAAGCGCCCCCTCTCCTTCCCCCCTCCCCGTTCTTAGGGGGTGCGTCGGGGGGGGGGCCTTCCTTACCCTCCGAGACGTGGGAAGGTGAGCTGGGCCCGCGGAGTGGGGGGACGCCGCGGTGCGGCACGCCGCGGCGCGGGACGCCCGGGGCAGCGGAGGGCAGCGGAGGGCAGCCCCGACACCGCCGTGCGCCCGGGCTGGCCCCAGGCAACGTCGCCGTGGGCGAGGGAAGCGGGGAGGTGGCCCTGATCACCCCTGGGTGAGAGGAGGGGCCCAGCGGGAGCCCGGGGGTCCCTCCCGTCCCCTCCCCCAGCATCAAGTGCCACATCTCCTCCTGACTCAGACAATTAGATTCAGAAGATGACCTCACTGCGCGCCGTCCCTCGCCCGCTCCCGGCGCGCTCCGCGTCTCCCTCCTCCCGGCCCGCTCGCCCGCAGCCCCGCTCCCCGACCCGGCCCGCCGCCGGCTCCCGCGCTCGCCCGCTCCCCCGCGCGCGGGTTCGGCCCCCCATCGCTCCCGGCCCGGCCCCTCGCCAGCCAGGATCCTCCGGGGTGGGGGGTGGGAGGGGCTGCTCCGGCTCCCCGAGCCCGGCTGGGACGAACTTGGACCCCGGTCTGCAGCCCCGGGGACCCGATGCCCGCGGGCGGTACCCCTGGGGTTCCCGCACGGGGACCCCCGTCACCCCGCCGCCGCCGCGGAGACGCCCCCGCCCGCGCCGGCCCGCCAGCCCGCCTCGGCGCTTCCCGCTCCCTCCCCGGCCCCCGCCCCCCGCGGCTGCTCGGCGCTCCCCCTGCCAAGCTGTCTCTCTTCTCTTCTCTTTCTCCCCCCCCCCCGCCCCCCTGCCTCTGCAGCCGGTGGGAGGGACTGGGACTTCCTGAGGTCCCAGGGATGGGGCCGGGGCCCATTGGCTGCAGACGGACCAGGCCTGGGAGAGGGAAGGGGGCTCTGGCTGTGTCCATTGGCCTGGGGGAGGAGATCTCTGCCTGGGTGGGAGGGGGGACTACCGAGAGAGAGGCCCAGGGTGTAGGGGTGACATCTAGACAAGGGGGATGAGCTCCTGATATCTTCCTTTTCTCACATCCTGTGGGCCTCTTGCCTAGTTTCATTTGATCCCCCGAAGCCTGGCTTCATTTGTCCACACCTCCTAGCTAACTTGAATCCCCATCGCTGGCTTTCATGTGGCTCTGTAGCCTATCTGGTTTGGGGGCCCTGTCACCTGGTATCCTTATACCCCACTGCCTGTTTTGTTGGTAGTTTGGTTTTGTTGTTGTTGATCGCACAACAGCTTTCTCCAAGACCCTATCATCTAGCTTGTATGGGAATGCCCAGCCTGCCGTTAGTTAGATTAGGTCCTGGTGTTTGCCTGTTTTGTCTGGCTTCTAGAGAACCGTATCAGGCTCCTTTTAGGATCGAGGCGTCAGGACCCCAGCTACACCTGGAGTGGCAAGCTGTAAGGTTGCCAATTGTTCCCCAGTTGGGGGCTGGCCAGTATAGCCTAGCTTCCATTCTGCCTGGACAGCGACTCAGCGTCCCCAGGGCCAGGTGTGTATGGCTGCAGGGTCCAAGATGCCTGAGGACTCTTGTCCTCAGTGATTTGTTAGGGGAGCACCATCTTGCCTGCTGCTGGACATCTGCTCCCCCTCACAGTGATGACAGGGCTTTGGTGGGAGAAGAGCAGGACCTCATTTCCCTCCCTTCCCTGCCCCTTCTGCATAGAAGGGCCTGACATGTAGGTGCCCTCAAGACAGTTATGAGCACAGAGATGTTTCCTCGAGGCCTAAAGTTATCCAGCATGTAGTTAGGCTGAGAGCTGTTACTTCTTATCCTGAAGAAGGGGCAAGAGGGGTAAGCAGAAAGGCCTGGGAAGCAGTGCGGGAGGACTCTGCTGCCTATGCTCCTACTGCTATCAGTGCCATCATTTCTACTCTCCTGGGACCTCCTTACTACCCCCAGCCTCACCTGGATCTCCCCACACAGCCTAATGCTGTTGAAAGCAGGATTAGTGGAGGAGGAGCTGCCTGAGGAATAATTGCCTATTGTTTTACCTTGAGGAACCAACAAAATTTCTCCTTTCCCTTCCTGCCTTAAGCCATCTGGCTTTCTCCCTTTTCAGCACAGTGAGGCAACCTGAGGCTCCAGCAGGGTGTGACTGCCTGTGGATCTGTGTACTTCCCTTCGTGGTGTGAGGATGTGAGAGGCTCAGGGTGACTGGGAGGTTCTGGGTTTCTGGAAGTATATAATGGTGTCTGTGTGGAAGGTTGAATGTTGGGAGTTTGTGATGGTATCCATATGTGAAATCATGACTGTTTGGTGTGAATGCGTATGTCTGACTATAATGTGTGTGTGCACACAGACCAGTGTGTGTGAGGCAGTGGCACTGGTGTCCACGTGGGAGGCCATGATGGTGAACCAAATAGCAGTGTGTGTGAGCTGCCTGGGTGTGTCTGCAGAGCTCTGGCTGTATGGATGAGGAGGTGGGGGTGCTCTGAAGAGCGCTGCTGGGTAGCAGTGAGAGTAATGTGTTTCCTCTTGGGGTGAAGTGAGCATTGGGTCCTGTGTGACCTGCATCGATGGGGTGTGCACGAGCATGTGTGTGCATACTCATGCCTGTGTTTACCCATCAGGAACAGATTGCTCTGGCTTTCCCACTGTGAGGGAGGGGGAAGGGGAGGAAGGATGGCTTGCTCTTGCCCAGCAGACCAGAAGGTTCCTCAGAAATAGCCTGCAGGGTGCACATGCATGTTATGGTGGCAGAGAGAATGGAACAAAACATTTATTCCATGAAGATGGTCCAAGCTCTATCCCCTCACTCAAGTCTGGCTCCCTGGAAAGGCTGTATTTTTAGTTCTTTTTTGTTACAAACCCATGTTTCATATGTATTGGTGCTCCTGCCCCTTAGAGAGTGTGTGTGTGTGTGTGTGTGTGTACTCAAACTTGCACACATGAGTTTCTGTATGTTTCAAGGACGTTGTAGCAGAGATGGGAGAGGGAGATGCTGAGGCAAATAGGTTTTTGAACCATCCTCCAAGTCTGGAGAGCTGTTCTATTCATCCTCTGTCCACCCAAAGGACCCAGCCTTGCAGCCTCCTTCCTGCTCCTCTTTACCTACAGTAGGTTCCATTTTGCCCTATGTCACCCCAACTAAGGGAAGAATCATCATACCATCTTGCTCTTCCCATCCCCCACCTCCCAGAGAGTTCTTCCAGCTATCTAAGCTGCTACAACGTTAAGGGCAGCATCCCTCTCCCCCCACACTTGATCTGACTGGTAGGAGAGCCTTTCCTGGGTGGAGGGATCCTCCTAATTCTGCTCAAAGTCAGAAGAGACTCTGGACTGGGCTTGGGGAGTAGGGGATTTGGCACCTGTGCTTTAATTTCTATGAAGCTGTCCAGAGCCATGGGCCCAAAGCGAGGATATGAACTTGTGAGGGAGAGAATGATTTTTTTTTTTAAAGGATAAAGCCCAGGCCTTCTACATGTAAAAGAGCTGTGTGTACACAGGCTGGTGTGTGTGCATGTACAATCCTATGCCTGGGTCATCACAGCTTGCAGAGCCCCAAGTAGGCCTCCACATGTGGGCACAGGCTGGTGGGACATATTCCCATCTCCCTAGGACACCTTCCAGCTGCGCAGCCAGGCTCATCACAGGAGGGCCCCAACATGCACGCACACACACACACACACACACACACACACACACACGTGCAGCAGGGCACGCACATGCTGAACTCAGGGTCCCTATGGTGCAAGAGGCTGGGGGTGGGGGCTTGAGCATTCAGAGTCCAGGCTGCTGCCAAAATCCATCGGAATCTTGTTGTCCCACCCCCCCAGGCCCCCATCTCCGGCTGTGGAGGTCACAACAGCAGGTGCGGATACCCACCCCCCCAACTCACTCACATTGGGCCGCCTCCTTTTCTACAACTTCAGCCAGCGGCTGGAGCTGGGGGACCGCTGGCCCAGCCTTCCTCCTGGCCCCCCTCCCACTGGCGCTCAGCTTCTCCTGCCCCTTTCTAAGAGGAGGAGGAGGAGGACTGGCTGCCATAGGGTACTTTCCCTGGAGCATTGAGGCTTTGCCCTTAATGAAGGAGGAGGAGGAGTGAGAAGGGGGGTATCCCCAGCCTCAGTTTCTGGATCCCATACCACTTAAGGTGGTAGTACCAAGAGCTGAGAGGCAGAGAGGAGGAAAAGAGAAAGGCCAGAGACTAGAATCAGAGCGACAAAGGAGATCACAAGGACTGTGGGCTTGTCTGTGGCCAGCCATCCTAAGCCCAAGAACTGGCCCCTGACCTGGACCCACATCCTCTTCCTAGTGGGGGGCCTGCAGGGCCAGCTGCCAGGGGCTAGGCTTCCCTCCGTAGCCTGGTTCCCTCCCCAGCCTCTGGGCTTCTCAGGCCTCTGCCCCCCCTCCCCGCCCCACCCACGCTGTCCAGGCTGCCTAGGCCTGGTGGGATCTGGGGGCCTCCCGGCCTCAGCCCCTCCTCCTCCTCCTGGAGCTTCCTATCTGTCCGGTCTCTCCCAGGCTTCCTCTTGATAAAGCCAGGGCTCTTTCTCCCTGCCCACCGTGTCTTTGTCCATATTTGCCCCTGCTCTGCTTTTCATTTTCTTTCTCCATCTTCAAGTGTATGTCTCTCTTTTCTGCCTCCATCCCAATTCCTCTGTAGTTCTGAAGCCAGCAGAGATCACCAGACATTTGGATGAGTTCCTTCATTCTGGGTCCTGATTTTACTCGCCTCTGGAATTGCTATGGGTAGAGGGGAAGAAGATGGGACCTCAGGGAAAAGGGTGCCCTTTTTCTTCATGTCATGGGATTGTAGAGTCGGGGTTGCTGGAGGAGACTGGAAGCTGTGAAGAGTCATCTCAACCCTGCACTGGGCAAAAGCCCTCCATCAGTTGAGTATGACTGATTCTACCCTCTTCCCCAGGAATGCTGGATGTCCTAACCAGTGACCTTCAAATCTCCATCACCCATCTTAAAAGTAGACTGGTAACCTTGCTTTGGCTCACCACAGTGGCCTACCTGTGCGTTGTCTAGGCCAGATTGGGTCTACCTGATCCTCATATCAGGCTACCCAAAGCTCAGAACACATGACTTCAGATCAACACTTGAACATAGTGGTGCTGAAACCTAACGAATGGTGGTCATACCCTTCACCCCAACCTCATTGTGGCAGGGACTCCCCAGGCTTGCTCTTGGTAGCCCAAAGTGCTGGTTATAATTCTACAGGATAAATTGAGGCTTTCCCAAACTCAGCTCTTGAGCCTTGTACAGGTTCTGCATTCAGTTGAGCAGAGGGTAAGGAGGGCACAGATAATTGGGACATTGCTGGGGCTGATAACAGGGAAAACTGGGCTGAGTATTGGTGGCTCATGCCAGTAATCCTAGCTACTCAAGAGGCTGAGATCTGAGGATCACCATTCAAAGCCAGCCCAGGCAGGAAAGTCCATGAGACTCTTATCTCTAATTAACCACTAGAAAACCAGAAGAGAGATCCTCCTAACTCTGCCCAAAGTGAGAAGAAACTCTGGACTTGACTTGGGGAGTAGGGGATTTGGCACCAGTGCTTTAGTTTCTATGAAGCTGTCCAGAGCCACGGGCCCACTTCTGAGGGAAAGGATGATTTTTTTGAAGGAGAAAGCCCAGGCCTTCTACATATAAAAGGGCTGTGTGTACACAACCTGATGTGTTTGTTGTAGAGCACTAACCTTGAGCAGCAAAAGCTCATGGACAGTACCCAGGCCGAGTTCAAGCCCCAGGACTGACAAAGAGAGAGAGAGAGAGAGAGAGAGAGAGAGAGAGAGAGAGAGAGAGAGAGAGAGAGAGAGAGAATTGAGTTCTGTATCCTGAAGCAGACTCTAAGATTTGGTGATTGATCTAATAGCTATCAGTATGGCTGGTAGTGTTGCTAATGGTAGTGTCAGCCTCCATGGGAGTCAGTACTGTTGTGGACTGGACCAGTGTCATTCTGTGTGTCATGGAGTCTATCAACATCCCTGAGTCATTGTTTCACTGTTACTCTGTGTGACTGTCAGTCTCATTGAATCTTTCACCTGAAGTTCCTTTCACTACAACTGTGACATTCTCAACAGGTTGGTATGTGACTGTCAATCATTGCCTCAATTCTTATTATCCTGGTGATTGTCAACAGTGCTATTGTATAATTTTCACTGAGTGTCTTTGTGTCATAATGGCAGTAATTTGTGGTCCCAGGATTTGTCTTAAATAATGATAACAGTGGAGCTCCATGTTGGAATCAGTGCTGGACCCTTACTCTGTTGGGCACTAGGTTCCCTTCTGGCTGGTGGGGTGTCCTCCATTCCCTCCTCATTCTGGGGCTGACCTCTTCAAGGGGCTTTCTTGGAGCATGCCATCTGCATAGCCCTATGTGGGATCCTATAGCATTTTTCACCCAAACTTATCCCAGAGTCCTGGGGTGTGGACTTGGAAAATTCCTGGGACTGCCCTGGGATGGAAGCCTGAGGTGAGCCAGGGTAGGGCAGTTGCATGTGTGGTATTTTTTGTTGTTTTAGTGTGTGTGTGTGTGTGTGTGTGTATGTGTATGTGTTTATGCCAGTATGGGTCTTGAACTCAGGGCCTGGGTGCTATCCTTTAGCTTTTTCCACTTAAGGCTGGTAATCTACCATTTAAACCACAGATCTGCTTACAGATTGCTTGCTTGCTCTCTCTCTCTCTCTCTCATTCTTCCATTCTTCTATTCCTCCTTCCTTCTTTCATGCCAGTCCTAAGGCTTAAACTCAGGGCCTGGGAGCTGTCCCTGAGCTTTTGTGCTCAAGGCTAGCTCTCTATCACTTGATAACTCTCTATCTGCCTTTTTTGGTGGTTAGTTGAAGATTAAGAATCTTACGGGCTGAGCACTGGTGGCTCACGCTTATAATCCTAGCTACTCAGGAGGCTGAGCTCTGAGGATTATGGCTCAAAGCCTGCTCAGGCAGGAAAGTCCGTGAGACTCTTATTTCCAATTAACCACCAGAAAATCAGAAATGGTGCTGTGGCTTAAAGTGGTAGATTACTAGTCTTGGGCAGAGCTGAGGAATAGAGCCCAGGTCCAGAGCTTAAGCCCCACGACTGACCCCCCCCACCCCCACAAAAAAAAAAAAAAAAAGAATCTTACAGGCTTTTCTGCCTGGGCTGATTTTGAACTGGGACCCTCAGATCTCAGCCTCCTGAGTTGGTAAGATTACAGGGTGATCACCAGCACCCATTACAGTGGTATGTTTTGGATGAATGGGTCCAGCTAGGACTCTAAGGAAAGCAGGGAATGAAACTGCCTTAGTACTTTCAGGTCCTCAGATGATGCAGGATAGGGACAAGGTTTCAGTCTCTCTCTCTGTCCCTCTCTGTCTCTCTGTCTCTGTCTCTGTCTCTGTCTCTCTTTCTCTCCTGGTCCTGGCTTGAACTAAGGGCCTGGACACTGTCCCTGAGCTTTTTTTGCTCAAGGCTAGAGCTCTACCACTTGAGCCACATCTCCACTTCCAGCTTTTGGGTGGTTCATTGGAGATAAGACTCTCATGGACTTTCCTGCTCTGGTTTGCTTTGACCTCAATCCGCAGATCTCAGCCTCATGAGTAGCTAGAATTACAGGCATGAGCCACTGGATCCTGGCTCAGTTTACTTTTATCCCCTGGGGCTGTGCTCCTAGATCCCTAAAAAATCTCTCTAGCCCTAGATGGGCCCCACATCAGTTCTTGATGCACTGACCATCTCTCTCTCTCCAGCTAGAGGAGCTGAGTGGGCTTCCTCAGATGCTTTGGGGGTGGACAGAGACCCTTTGGCTCTCTCTCCTCCCTCTGGAATGCCTGACATCCTTCATGTGCCTCGTCTTCTTCCCTGCCTCTATTCTTCCATTTCTGTCTCTGATTCTCCTGGTCCCTCTGGGTCTCTACTCAGCGCTCTACCCCTCTCTCTGCTCCCCTCACTTTTGCCCAGGCTCTCTGCCTTTTCTGGGTGCCCTGACCTGCAGAGTCTGTCTTGGTCCCCACCCCCACTCTGCAGCTCTAGCTTGCTCTCAGCAGCGTGTCTCCTGTGGCTGCAGCCCTGTTGGCCCAGGGCCCGGCCCTTACAGTAACTCATCGGGCTGATGGAGGCGACTTTGATGAAGAAGCTACTCCTCCCCCACAGAGGCCTGAGTTGAGTGTGTGTGTGTGTGTGTGTGTGTGTGTGTGTACAAGTCCATGGGGGTATTGCTGTGTACATGCCTGGCCATCTTTCCCCTCTAACCTGGCTGAGACCCAGAAGGATCAGGGAGCAGAGGCTCTGCCTTTCTCTTCTGGCACTTCCATCCTGTCAGCTAACCTTCATCCACACTACCTGCTTGTCTGCTGTCTAAGCACTGGTTCATGCTTCTATGTGGTGGACAATGAACCTGGCCTGTTGGTGGCAGGTGTTCCTCATCGTGAGGAGAAAGGCATGGGCAGATGGTAGAGATTGAAGGGGAAGGTCTGAGGGCTACTGGCAAGGGCTGAGGTGCAGAAGCAGGTAAGTTCTCTAGAACCAGCTCTGAATTCAGAGCTTCCTAGCTTGCTGCTGTATGACTTTGATTGTTGTCTTGAAACTCCAAGGCCTGAAGAATAGCTAAAGATGAGGAGTGGCTGAGGATCAGAAGGAGTTAGACTAACTGGTACGTAAGGCCTCAGGAGTCACTTAAGCAGGAATAGTGTCCAAGGCCACATGGGCAGAGGGATGATCCCCTCCCCAGAAGAGAGACAGAGCATCTGAACTGTGACCATGTGAACAAGCAGGTTCATAGAACTTTCTAGACTTTTTCTGGGATGGGTAGAGAGTAGCCAAGGGCAGCGGGGAACTTTTTCCCCTTCTCCCCTTCTTCTCTCAGCAAGTTTGATTTATTCTGCCCTCCACCTCAACTGCTACAGGTTGACGCCCACCTTTATCTCCTCACCGCTATATCCTTGTCTGTACTGACGCTAGCTTTTATCTGCAGTTTGTGTCTCTGGCACTTTCTCAGGGTGTATCTGGCAGTGTGTCTCTGTCAATTACTCTGGCCGTGGGTCTGGCTGTCTTTTTTCCTGGCAGTATTTCTAATGGTGCCTCTGATTGTTTTGCTGAGAGTGTTTCTGTCAGGGTGTTTGGCTGTGTGTCTGATGGTATCTCTGGCAATGTTTTTAGTGGTGTAGATACTTCCTGACTGAGCATCTGGCTGTGGTTCTGGCTTTTTCTGTAGCTGTTTGTCTGGGTGTACGCCTGTGTCTCTCAGTTCCTCTGGTATTTCTCTGCTTGTATGTCAGACAGTTTCCCTGGAACTGTTTCTGACAGTATCTCTAGCTCTGTGGCTGTGTCGCTGATGGCTTCTTTGCCTGTTTTCCTTGCTTGTCCTCTGGATGTATCTGCTCAGGTATGGCTGTGTTTTACAGTGTTTCTGGCAATTCCTTTTATTGTATTGACTGTTCTCTGACCATTTCTCCAGTTATCTGGGTATACCTACTTTTGTCTGATGATTTCCTCTAACAGCTCTAATATGTGTGTGAAGCAGTGTCTCTGGCCAGTATCTTTGCTCTGAGGCTGACTGAGTCTGACTGGGGACCTGGTTAGATTATCTAGTAGTGTCCCTTGTCTCTGTATCTCTGTTTCTGTGTGATTGACAATCCCTCTCTTTCTCTCCTCCACTGGGGAGGAAAAGTTGTCATTTGGGGCAATTTCTGTAGGAAATAGTTGCTTCCTTGCTCTCAGGTATGAGTGTATGCTAGATCAGGAGTGGGAGCAGTAATACCCTCCCAGGAGGCATGATTCCGTACGGTGGCCCCTGAACCCCTTCTGGCTTCTTGGGAATGCATCCTCCGGGTACTATGTACTTGCATGGATGCAGATAGACACTATTATACCTCTGCTAGTGGGAGTACCAGGCTACTGGGGAGCATGTAGCTAGGGTGAAGAAGGGCCTGAGGTCCCTGATAAGGACTGAGCATATAAAAACGCCTCTGTTTTCTCTTGCACAATAAAGCAAAAGCCACATCTAACCTAGCTCATGTGCCACTGCCCGGGTGCTCTGTGTTGTTCTTAACGCAGTGGCCAGGCTCCCAACAGGATGGCTAGGGACTAACAAGAGATCCAAGGACTCCTGAGCATCCAGGTTTCAGATTTTATCCCCATGGGCACAGCAGGGGACCTTACATTCAAGGCAATTTAGAGAAGTACAGAACTCCAATTAAAACATTACTCTTGCACAGAAATGGAGGGACAAAGGGTGAAAAACACAGCAGTGGCACTCAAGAGACACTGTGTTGAAAATGAACTATACAACATGTGGGTAGAAGGGAAAAACTGGGAAAGAGCAAGGAAAGAGGTGACATTGTCCAAAAAGAAATGTACTCTTTACCTGACTTATGTAACTGCAACCCCTCTGTACATTACCTTTATAATAACAATAAAAAAGGAACAACAACAACAAAAACCCATTACTCTTGCACTGGTGACATGCCTATAATCCTAGCTAGTCAGGAGGATGAGATCTAAAGGTTGTAGTTAAAGCCAGCCTAGGCAGTAAAGGTCTGTGAGACCCTTATCTCCAATTAACCACCTAAAAAAAAAACCAGAAGTGGAATTGTGGCTCAAAGTGGTAGAGTACTAGCTTTGAGCAAAAAAAAACTCAGGGACAGTGCGCAGGCCCTGAGTTCAACCCTAAGACCAACAAAAAATAAATTTAAAAAAATTATTCTTTCATTTTGTAATGTTCATAGCTAACTAGCCAGCCTCACCAGTAAAGTGTATATGTGTGACAGAGAGAGAGAGAGAGATTAGAAAAAATGGCCCTGGCATTACCAATATTCTATAAGTCATCTGTGGTTGACCCTGTACAGCTAGAAGTCTTATTGAACAACAAACCACTATAGGTTGTTTTCTATTATCTTAGCTAACTTTTGCCTATAGATACCAATAATGTTGTTTTCCATTGCTTGGAAGAGGATCCTGAGCCCCTATTAAGTAGGGCATTTGGGGTCAAGATGTCCTGACCCCAAATGGACTGGGATTTCCCAGTCTTGCCTGAGAACAGGGGGCTCCCCAGGAGGTTCCTGCTTGGGCTGATGCTGCCTCTTCCCTCATTGTTTCTTCCAACAGATGGCTGCTCCTGTCCCGTGGGCCTGCTGTGCTGTACTTGCTGCTGCTGCTGCTGTTGTCTACACCCAGAGACACAGTCCACAGGGTGAGTAATTGGGAGGAGCTGTGTGTGAATCCTCATTGGCATAGCTGCACACGGATACCACCCAAGAGTCACATTGGCACTCAGTGGCATTGTCACCCCTGGGAACCCTGAGGGAGATGTCATGTGACATTGAGATGCAGGGTGACCCATGGATATCTCATAGACACAGCCTTCCACAGTTACGCCTGGGAGGTCACATGCTACTCAAGCTTCTGGCTTGAAATGTTCTGTCTCTGTTTTCACTAGGGAGGGTTAAGGTTGGGAATGGGTGGGATAGGAGTTGGGAGTAGAGCTAGGGGCAGTGCTCTAGTGCAGTTTTTGAGCAAAAGGGGATATCTCCTTCAGGAGATATGCGGGGGGGGGGTGCAATTTGGGGCACTGATAAGAGGCCATGGGCAAGCCTGCTGGTCACATTCTACTCTCAGTCTTGTCCTAGAGGAAGATGGGAACAGAGCTGGTGGGACAGGCAGGGGAACAGATGGGAAAGGGTTGTTGGTATCCTAAGGATGAGATGCAGTTAGCCAGAATGACGGAAGGACAGAGGGACTGCTCAGGGCCAGGACTATTGACCGCCTTACTGTTCTTCTTTTACCTTTTTTGTCCAGTGAAGTCTGAGTCTTTCCCACAGCCCATAAGACAAGGAACTGGCCCCCTGCTGGGGAAACATGGGCCCTCTTCACATCAGTCCCTCTACTACATTTGAGGCAGCACCTCAAACAACCGTGCCATAGGTCTGAACTTGCTTCAAGTCCTTAAGGGTCCCCATTGGGGAAAGTGTCAAAGACAAAGGGACTTTCCCAAGTCCACTCTGGCTGAGATGGGTAGAAACAGGGAAGGAAGGGGGCATCTCCAGGGCTCAGGTATAGAGAGGACCCTGATAGTTGAGCTCTGCCATCCTTCCAAGCTACAGGTGTCAGAGGGTAGGAGGTGAATGCTTCTATTGCTTCTTTCTTATGAGACCACAAGGAGGCCCAGAGAGAACCTAGGTGGACCTAGGGATGCTGACTGGACCTGTCCAGGACCTGCCGTTGCTTTCTACCATTGTGTGCAAAGGTCTCTACCTACGCATAGAGGGCTGCACATGGCCAAGGCCCTGGCATAAACCCACGTCTCTGAGTGTATGAGACTGTTCCCTTGTGCATGTAAGGGCATGCCCCTGCTCAAGGTGGTTTCTCTATACGGCTGTATCCTTGTTGGGCTATGCCCACATGCGTGACATTGCCTGTATGGACGACCATACTCTTTTAGGGCTGTATTCTTGTGTTTGAGGCTCTACTCCACATGTGATAGCTTCTTTGTGTGTTTGTGTCCCTGCTAAACTACATCCCTGTGTAACTTCCTGTCCTCACCAGGTGTAACTGTGCCTCTGGGTGGCAGTGGCCTCCAATGCATACATGTCATTGTGTGTCAGGTGTTACCATCCCTGAAGTCTGGTCCAATGCCCTTATGTGCCTGAATGAATGTGTGATTGTAACCTTGTCGATGGATGATTGTCCCATGAGTGCTTCTTCTTTGTGGGCAACAGTGTTCATCCTGTGTATGTGGTGTGAAGTGCTTAGGATGCCCTGGGGGGGGGCTGTTTCCGGCATGTGGTCCCCATGTGAGCCTGTGCTCACAGGTGTGAGGGGAGCCGTCAGCTCTGTCCCTCTGTGTTCTTCATGTCTATGACCTCATCCTGTCTCTGTCTCTCATCCTGGCTTCTAACAACCTTTTCACAGCTGATTCCTTTGGAGCATTTGTCACCATGTCAGGGCCAAGAACCCCATCCTCCCCCTGCTGCTTGATTTAATTTCTGAAATGGACAGCACATCAGTAGGGGCACCCAAGGGGCGGGAGGAGAGCTGTCCAGAAACAAAGGATTAAACCACAGCCCTCTCTGAAGCTGTTGTATGGCTGTGTGTATTTCCATTGCTGTGTTATTGAAGCTCTTGTGATCATCATGTCGTGTTGCCCCTTCTGCTTCTGCATTATGGCTTATAGTTTTCTTTGTCGTCATGTTGTCTTTTTTTCCCCTTCCTGTCCTATCCTTCTATCTTTGGATTGTCATTGTTGTATGGTTGTGTTTCTGTTTCTTTTGTGAGACAAAGCATGTTATTCCAATACTGTTGTATTTGTTGTGTTGTTGGTTTGCTAATTCCTCATCTGTGGCTGTACCTGTCTCCCAGTAAAGGGCCATACTGAGTCCATGTTAGTTCTGAGCCGTTGTTGGTCAGTGCTGATGTGTTGCCTATGGACCCTGATGGCCACACCCCCTCCTCAACGGTCAGTTTTCAGCTTCTTCCTTAGGCAGCTGGATGCAAAGTCTCTGTGGGGGGGTTGCAGAGAGGGGCTTGGCATGTTTCCTGGAAGCTCCAGGTTTTTGGAAGGGAGACTGGAAGGGGGCTCAGTGGCCGGAGCTTGTGTATTGGTGGGGGGGGGGGGGGAAATGACTCGATGGCCTGAGTTTTGGACACTGGGCCTCTTGGTCAGGGGGAGGCCCCATTCAGCCTCACAGCTGTGGCCTCCAAGGCCCCCAGCCACCGCCCTTCCGCCCCGTTCATCCTCTGTTCGGCTTGTCCCAAGCTCCACAGACAAGTGGTCAGGGCTGGCTGGGTTTCCTGCTTCCCTCTCCTCTGACAGGGACAGAGAGGCTCAGAGAGGGGCAAGGCAGAGACAGGCAGAGAGGGAGAAAGACACTGGAGACACAGAGACCCTGGCTCAGGAAGGATGACAGAGGCAGCAAAGAGGGACAGATGTTCCAGCACAGAGCAAAGCAGCCCTGGGGAGGGGGCTGGACCGAGGGGGAGGGGCAGCTGAGGGGCTCAGGGGGCTCACTGCCCCCCCCAGTCCTGGTGGTGTTAACAAGTCTAATTAAGAGGCCACTGGCCCAACTTAATTGGCTCGTTAACAGGAATTGCCTCTGAAAATCCCCCAACTCAGCGGGGTGGCTCTCTGGAGGGGAGATGTGAGCGAGTGTTAACGAGGGATCCCGCAGCCCCCCTTACTGCCCCTTCCCTCTCCCTTTTCCCCTCCCACCCTCACTCCACAGATCTGGCTGGGATGAGGGAAGCATCTGTCCTTCCAGGCTCAGGGGGCAGGATGAGAAATGCGCGTGGTGTGTGTGTGTGTGTGTGTGTGCGTGTGTGTGTGTGTGTGTGTGTGTGTGTGTGTGGTCACTGGCTCTTCATGCCTACCTCATGGCGGCGGCTGGTGGATCTGCCTCTCTGACTTGTTCTGTCCCATTCACTGCTGCCTCCCCCACCTGGCGCTGCCTCTGGACAGGTGCTCCCTTCCACTCTTCTGTCTCCAGTCTCCTGGGCTCAGTCCATCACGCCTGGGTTGCTGAGGCCAGGGCTGAGGTTTGCTTTGGCTCTGACAGGCCCCTCCTGGGGGCAGGAGAGGAATGGTCAGAGCATTCATTCAGTCCCAGCCTCCTAACCCCCGAAGTAGTTCTTGCCTTGCAGAGTTGACAGCTGCCAGGAGTTCCCTAGAGCTCACTTTAAGGCCTGCCCTGTCTCCCTTCATCCCAACTCTTGCAGAGAGTGAGAAGGGCTTGGGCAGAATTGAGTTGAGGTGAGGGTGAAAGAGATAGACAGTCAGACAGACAGTGAGTGGCACCCCTCAGCACCAACTTGCCTAAGTAACATGTTAGTGGCTGGGGCTAGCTTGTTAGTAGCAAGAGGATCATAGGAATCAGGAAACTTTCTGAAGAATTCAGGGACTGGGTAGACCCAGGTTGGAGGAGAACTGGATTTCCACTGGAGACTAGATCCTTCCAACCTCTCTCTCTCCCTCCCTCCCCCCTCTCTCTCCCTCCCCCTTCTTTCTCTCTCTCTCACACACACAGCCCCCTTGTACATGTACACACATACAAAAATGAAAACACTCAAACCTGCATACTTGCACAGCTACAGAGTTTTGCACAAGCCCACCTTCATAGGCTTATGGACACTCACATGGTCAGCCACAGAACATCTCTGTGACTCTCACAGAGTCTCATCTACGCACTTGCATCAGGGGTTGTTAGGCAGAGCTCTGACTTGTAAATTTTGTCCTGTGCCCCCCTACCCCTGCAGAGGTACCCCATGTACAGTATGAGCGACTGGGCTCCGATGTGACACTGCCCTGTGGAACAGCAAACTGGGATGCAGCTGTGACGTGGCGGGTGAATGGGACGGATCTGACCCCTGACCTGCTCAACGGCTCTCAGCTGGTGCTCCGTGGCCTGGAACTGGGCCACAGTGGTCTCTATGCCTGCTTCCACCGTGACTCCTGGCACCTGCACCACCAAGTCCTGCTACATGTGGGCTGTAAGTGTTGCCCCTGACCCCTTTTATGACCTCTCAACCTCCTCCACACCCAGACCTCTAGACCAAATCAAGTTCTCTTTTGAGTAGGAGGCAGGAGAGGAAAAGAGGATGTGCTTCATTAGGATCTGAGGTTTGCTAGAATAACCAAAGATGAGAATTTGTAGGCAAACAGTTTATTTGACAGGCGATGAAAACTCCATAAAGGAATGGGAAAGTTATTAGAAAAAAGAAGCTAAGCTAGCCAAAGTGCATGAGTTATTAAGATGATGTTCCTTGACAGCTAGAGGTATTTTTGAAGGAGTTCTGGGTACAGAGAAGGAAGGCTTACCTCAGAGGCATAAAGGAGCTGGAATTTTTGTATGTTCATTCCTGCCATTATTTGTGGAAGGATTCTCTTGACATGGGAGGTGGTGCCTTAATTCCCCAGAATGTTTGGCCTGATACTACAGCAGGCAAAGCAGGCCTTGGTGACTGGAGAAAGCTCTTAGATAAACTGGGCACCAGTGACTCACTTCTGTAATCCTAGCTACTCAAGAGGCTGAGATATGAGGATCACTGTTTAAACCTAACCCAGGCAGGAAAGTTTGTGAGACTCTTCAATCAACCACCAGAAAAATGGAACTGTGGCTCAAAGTAATAGAGTGCTAGCCTTGAGAGACAGAGCTTAGGGATAGCGTCCAGGCCCTGAGGTCAAGCTTCTTGATAGAACAAAGAAAAAAGAAAGAAAGAAAGAAAGAAAGCTCTTAGGCAAATTACTGTAGAAGTTGGCAAGGAAATTGCAGCTCCATAGATGTCTTCCACAGATACGGTGGATGGAGAGTCTTTGGGGAACAATTGGGACTTGGTGACTGGTAGTAAGTGGATGAGAGGGTTTAGGGTGAAGGGAGAAGCTTGTGCTGGAGATAGACATCTGGGCGGTTGTCAACTGTATGACTGTGACCGAGGGGTGAGATGGGCAAAGGAAAGATGGTGGGATAAGATGACCTAGAACTGTGCCCTGAAGACCATCCTCATGTAAAGGATTGATGAAAAGAAATGAGCCACAAAAAGAGTGAAGGAAGAGCTGGTAGGAAGGTAGAAGACCAGGTAAGTAGTATGATTTAGGAAAGTGGTTTAAAGAAGGCATAATGATGAAATAAACATTGACAGAGGCACCCACTAACGCAATAAATACTCAGAAAGCCTGTTCCTTTACTCTTGAGCCAAAGATTCAAGCTCCTCTGGGCTAGTTACATTTGGGTGTGTTTTACCCCACAGCTGAAAGATAGTTCCTTTTGTTCTCTGGAAGCTACCTAGGAGACAAGAGGATCTGTCCCCCAGACAGACCCATTGTTAGACCCATTGAAAGGTTCTTGTCCATTGTCAAGAGACTGTACAACCCTGTGAGATGTTAGACTGAAGAGTTGCCCACAAAGTACTGACCCACCAGTGGGAATGAATGAGATACACAAAAAATACATTTTGGTAGGATGTACCTTTCCTCAAGGAAATGTGCTTGAATTGAAGAGATGGCATTCACGCTCTTCAAGTTGCAAGCCAAGGGTGGAGTGACCCCTGTTGGTCATATCAAGAAATGCAGGACCAGCTTAACTGAATCCTCCCTTGCCCACCATGGGGAGTCAGTCCATCATGAGTGAAGCAGTTAGTTTAGCTCCAAGGCTGTTTACTCAGTGTGTGGAAGAAGGATGGGGCCATCTTAGCATCCACCAGTCATTCACACCCTTGTATTCTCAGCTAGGCTCCCCAAAGTCCTCCAGATGGATAAGGTTGGCAGTGATAGTTGCTTAATGATCCTAGGACTCTTTTCCTGATGTTATGCTCTTCTTTGAGAAGAAGCTGGAGGGGAATCCGGTCTTTTAAAGTGTCTATAATCCCTAACAGCAAGTCATACTCACAGCTTCCCTGTCGTGACCAGAGCCCAGATCATTTAGATACAGTGCTCACTACTCTCTAAGCCTCACCCCTCAGGGGAAGACTGGCCATGCATTGCCAATGGCATTTGTAACAGGTACTTATCTCTCATTGCCTTATTTCCTTCTAAAGTCCTGGTCAGAGGAACAGGGGATATTAATCACGATCATCTCAGTCATTTTATATTAGTAACAAGGGACTGGGTTTGGCAACACTCAATATCAAATTATCTTTCTTGCCAGGTACCAGAAAACAGGACTAAGTTACTTCTGACTTGTGGATCATTCAGACCAAAAATTATTTACTATTTATACTAAATATGTAAGATTTTTTTTTTTTGTCGGTTGTGGGGCCTGAACTCTGGGTCTGGGCGCTGTCCCTCAGCTCTTCAGCTCAAGGCTAGCGCTTTACCACTTGAGCCACAGCACCACTCTGGGTTTCCCTGCTTATGTGGTGCTAAGGAATGGAACCCAGGGCTCATGCTTGCAAGGCAAGCACTCTACCACTGAGCCACCCTCCCAGCCCTGTAAGTTGTTTTTGTGCATATGTTTCAAAGGGAACCTGGTCATAATGATACTCTGTTGGAAGTCTCCTTAGCCTGAGAGGTCCCTCACTGCTTCCTCCCTGTTTACCTTCTTGCCTTCAGGTAGATTCTTATACAGCTCTAAGGACTCTCCTACTGAGGGTGACGAAAGGACCCCCACATTAGGAAACAGGATCACAATGTTCCTTTTAGTAGCATCGTTTTGTTTACCAGACACTGCTGATTCAGTATCATTCTGATTTTAAGCTAAAACAAACCAGAGATTAAAATAATTTTAAATGGACTGTTTCTTGTCCAGTATTTAATTTTTTTTTCTTTAAGAGTGGTCAGGATAGAAACTCCACACTGGTTCAGCACTGCTTCCTCCCTAGCCCTGCTTGGCTGGGAAGGAACGAGTGGAAGGGAGAGGACTGTGGCTGATGATGACTGGAGAGAAATCATGAGTAGGGGGCCGGAAGGGGTGTTTGAGAGTCCAGAACTTGGGATGCCTCCAGGAAGGCCACAAGGTAAAGTTGAGAAGAGCCCTGGGCTTTGAGTGAGGGCCAGGTTGGAGGAGGAGTGTGGGTGTGGTGTGGGCAGGGCTAGAGCCAAAGGGTCACCCTGCCTCACCCTGCCCTGGCCTGAGCTGGCCCAGCCCAGGGTGTGGGTAGCCTGCCCCCCTCTTCTCTGGGCCAGCGGGCAGGCCTCATGCGTGCCGGGGGCTCCAGCCCAGGCAGGCTGGCGAGATGAAAGGAAAAACATGCGGTTTGGTGGGCTGGACATGGAAAAACAAGCCAATTAGGAGGAAAACAAACAAACTTCGGGCCAGCAGGGGCACACACACACGCGCGCGCACACACACACACACACACACACACACACACACACACACACACACACGGCCCCACATGGGACTCCCTGACACAGTCACTTAGGCATCTCAGGAACCCCTACCAGGAGAAACTTAGGATGCCTGGGCATCTAAGAACATGCCTGTCTGCCCAGAGAGTGCTCTTGTGATATGAACGTGTACAAGCTTTTGCTTCCATGCTCCCTCTAACATCCTCTCACAGGGCGAGACTGTCCAGCTCCAGTGTGTGGACATGCTGGGAATTTAGAGCATCTTCCCACACCCAGTTTGAAAAACATGCTCAGGTTTAAGCTCCATCAAATACGCAGTGTCTCATGTGCAGTATAGCACATCACCAGTCACTGAGGACAATCTGCAGCTGAACAACTTCACCCCAAGCTACACAAAACAGCCATTCAGTGTCTTCCAGTTGCATGGCTGCTCAGAGTCTGGCCCATGAAGTCTCTCAGAGATGTACATAGTGCTGCACAAGCACAATGCCTTAAAAACAACCTCCCCCCCCCCCCCCCCCCGACACACAACTCACAACCATGCTCACCACAGGCTTCCTGATCTCCACTGTCCTGCACTCTCACAGCACCCCCATCTCCACCCACCCGGCCCCTCAGCTGGGCTCCAGCTGCAGCAAGTCACTCCTTTTCTTCCTTTGCTTTGTTTTTCTTTCCTCCTTTTCCCTCTGAGAAACCTGGTCCCTGTCAGGAAACCCAAGCCCTTCCCTGCTTAGGGCCCAGGGCCAGGCAGGAGTAGCCAGATGACAGACAAAGCCCCATCTCCCACCCCCCCCACCCCCTGTGACCTGCCCAGTGAGAGAGGGGAACTGGTTTGAGGGGGGAGGTTAAAGAGGAGACTAGTCTGAAGGGGAGGAGGGTCAGAGAAGAGTGGAGGAGACTGGTCAGTGGGGAAGCCAGCCGGGAAGGGGGCCTGTGAGTCCAGTGCCATGGCCTGCTCTGCCCTCCAGAGTCCCAGGCGGGCAGCAGGGAGCTGACTCTGCAGTTTCACCCCCTCCCCCAGCGCCCTTCTCCTTTGAAGTGGGGGCAAGGGGGGGGTGGCGGCAGGAGGGGGGAGTGAGGCTTCTCGGCCGACCTCGGAATGTCCTTTCCTCCTGGAGCAACTGCCAACTCTGGCTTGGCCCACAGGCCCCCAGAAGGCACTTCCTGTGTCCTTGGCCACCCCCCACCCCACCCCCAGGCAGAGCTTGATACTCGTGGGCAGATAGGGAAGGGAGACCAGCACAACACGAAGGCTTCCTAGGGAGACAGGCAGCAGTGGGAAGACTGCAGAGCGCCCTTGTGGGGTCTGAGCTGGTGCCTGGCTTTGCTCTGCAGGCTGGGGGAGTGGCTCCGCCTCTGCCCACAGCAATGCCATTCCACCTGCTCTCCACTGACGCACTCTTGATGCCTCTCTGCCCCTCATCTCTCATGCTGCAAAGCCAGATCTGGAGTCCAGGGGTTGTGGCCCAGTCTCCCCGACACACCCCAGCTTCATACATACAGGACACAGAGGATGTGTCCACACAACCACAGTCCCTCCATATCACGTGTCCCTCATGGATGGAAGCCCACAGTTCTCCGTGTGTCACCATGGCCACGCCACAAGCATAGACATGTACTCCTCTTCACCCTTCCTTGAGCTGCCCCCTCCCATTTCCTGTCCACCTGTCAGGCGGGGAGGGGGGGGCACAGAAGGGAGGTGTCAGTGTCCCTGGAGCCACAGACGGACATTCTTTGCCTGGGTCAGATCACAGGAGCAGCCTCCTTCCAGGAACTTGAGCTGCCTGTCCTCACGCCTTGCCCAATGCCTGAGGGCGGGACAGCTGAGCCAAGTGCTCACAGCAGCAAAAAGTGTGGTTAGACAGCAGAAAGGACTTCCTAAGTAGGTTGGTAACTGTGGCTTGCTGTGTGAGTCTAAGCAGATCCCTCCCCTTCTCTGGGCTGTCTTATTCCAGAGTGAAAGCAGCTGCTGGCCATGTCATGGGCTTCTTAGGGGATTTGTGGTGGAGGAGGGGGAGGAACACCCCAAGGAAACAGCAGCTTCCTTCCAACAGGCGCTTATGCACACGTGTGCACATACATACACACAATCATACGCTGACATGCCCTTCGAGAGCTACACTCATGCACACACAAATCACGAATGCTCCTCTCTGCCACCAATCACTTGTTCATGTAGACATGCACGAAACAGGCATCTAGATACACGTGCGAAACAGGCATCTAGATACACGTGCACATGACCAGCCCCCAAGTGTTGCCACTCTGTGTAGCCACCAGACCCATCCTGATGTCTCTGACTGCACTGAGGGAAGGCCTGGGGTGATTTTTACCCAGAGAACATACCCAGTCAGCCCAGAAGTCAGAAGACCCATTCGAGACCTGAGAGTGGACATAGTGTGGCAGGGGCTGTGGGCTAGGACGGATTCCCCCCGACATCACCTCCATCCTGTGATTGATGAGCTGAGGCCCACAGTCCCCTGTTCCCCACAGTTCCTGCCTTCATTGAGCAGGTGGGGGGGTGCTCCTCCACAGGCCCTTGTTTTTCTTTAATTAAACATCTGGCTCTCTGTGGCCTGGGAAGCCTCAGACCTTCGCTGACAGCCCTCACCCCCCACCTTTGGCATCGATAATGGGTTGAGGCGGGGAGAGCTGGGGCTTTGGGGCCCACCTGTCCCCACACGAGTGCAGAGGACCAGAGGCTCCAAGAATGCCCTGACCTTGCTGTCTTCATCTTCAGTGCCACCGCGGGAACCTGTGCTCAGCTGCCGCTCCAACACTTACCCTAAGGGCTTCTACTGCAGCTGGCATTTGCCCACCCCCACCTACATCCCCAACATCTTCAATGTGACTGTACTGTGAGTAGCAGCACCTGTGACCAGTTCCAACCCTGACCTTTGACCTCCCCAGCTCCCCATCATGCCCTGCCTGAGTCCTGACTCAAGTCCAGCTTTTGGCTTGACCTTTCCCCAGCCTGTCCCGTCCTATCTGATCCTTGAGTTGGTAATAATGCCTGGCCCTTATTCCTTCCCAGGCATGGCTCCAAAAGTATGGTGTGTGAGAAGGACCCAGCCCTGAAGAACCGTTGTCACATCAGATACATGCACCTGTTCTCCACCATCAAGTACAAGGTCTCCATAAGTGTCAGCAATGCCCTGGGTCACAACGCCACGGCTATCACCTTTGACGAGTTCACCATTGGTGCGTGTAGTAGAGAAGGGGGGGGGGCATTGTATTGAGTATCCCTACTGCACCTTCCACTGGGAGTATATAAGTGGAAATTTGTCAGAGGTGTACATGAGCACGGGTGGGGATATTCACATGTATGCCATATATATATATATATATATATATATATATATATATATATATATATATATATATATATAAAACAGACATGCCTGCACACTGGTTTATGTGGTTTGTATATACATGTACACACATGTGTAACACGCACCTGTGACCGTGTAAGTGAATGTTACTAGCAGCTCTTTCTGTCATCTCTGTGGATCCCAGAGCATACTATAAGGTGGGGGGGCAGGTTGGGCCAGACCCTTGCACAGCTGCAGCCTCCCCCCTAACCCATGCTAATAGCTTCCTTACGGCCTGTGATGAATGAGGTGTCAGAACAGGAGACATGACTGGGACAGATACGGATCTCTCCCTGAACACCCCCCTTTCCCCATCCCAGCCAGACCTTCTGCTTGCCTTTGCCCTATTCCAGGAAGGCTCTGCTTGCTCCTACCTCATCCCAGGCCAGATCCTGTGCCATCTTTCCCATCCCAGCCAGGCCCTCTCCTGGTCTCTGCACTCTTCCAGATAGAGTTCTGCCTTCCTCAGTTCTACCTTCATCAGAAGCCCAGCCTGGCCATTGTCTCCCCAGACTCCATAGTTAGATCCCCACCCAGACTATTGCTATATGAACTGGACCTTTAGATGCTCTCATCCAATACCTAGCATCCTTTAGCTAAGAACTGCAACAACTGTGGACTGTCTTAAACCCAGACTTCCAAAGGAGGTCAAGTATTGATAGCCGGCGACCTTGGCTATAGTGACCATCATTAGTGATGATGGACATGGCAGAGGAAGGAAGGTGATGTTTTGGTTTTTTTTTTTAAAGTTGTGATTGTTGCCAGGAGCCAGTGGCTCACGCCTGTGTTATCCTAGCTACTCAGGAGGCTGAGATCTGAGGATGGCAGTTCGAAGTCAGCTCAGGCAGAAAAATCCAACCTCCAATTAACCACCAGAAAACAGGAAGTGGCACTGTGTCTCAAAGTGGTGAGCTAACTAGCCTTGACAAAGCTCAGGGAAAAGTGCCCAGGCCCTGAGTAACAAGCCCCAAGACCAACAAAAAAGTAAAAATAAATGAATACATACATTGTGATTGTCAGAACTAACAACAGAGAAGGATAGTGGCCATGATGATGACAATGGTTGGCAATAGAACAGATCAACATGGTGGTTGGGGTTGACAATCTGAACTTGTTTTCAGAGATTAGTGCATTAAGAATCTGTATCTCCTGAACAGTGAAGCCCGATCCTCCAGAAAATGTGGTAGCCCGGCCAGTGCCCAGCAATCCTCGCCGTCTGGAGGTGACATGGCAGACTCCCTCAACCTGGCCTGATCCTGAATCCTTTCCTCTCAAATTTTTTCTGCGCTACCGGCCCCTCATCCTGGACCAATGGCAGCATGTGAGTGCCTTGCCCTGCCCTGCCCCTCCCAGATCCTGGGTATCTGAATCAGATGCAGAAGGAATACCCATGCCCCAAGTGGTAGCATTCTAGTGTGGGACCCAGTGAAAGGGACCAGGTGGGCCTGGGAAAACAGATAGTGCCAAGGGAGGTACCCTTACGGAATCTCAGCGAACTATGTTAATACAATAGGAACATATCCGGCTTTATGGCACCCCAACGTAGTGAACAATATTTACCTCTCTTTACCTGTCAGCCCTGACCAAACATTTTTCTTTATACTCTGGCCCAGCATCTGGATGTGCTGAGTCCTAGCAGGCAAGACTGTCTCTGTCCTCAAGAGCCCACAGATGAGCCCAAGGGGGTAGGAGCAGGCATTGGATTCAAGCTTGATCTGGGGAATGAACTCAAGCCATGATTATCATCCAGGCTCCAATGGCAGAACTAGCTTAGAGATCAACTGAAGGTTATAAGTCAGGTGGTGGCCTGGGCAGGGAAACCAACAGTGGACCATCAGTCTGGAGTCAAGCTAGAAGAGCTCTGGAGAGCAGCTAGAGGCTTTTGGCATAATTAAGGTACTCTCATATTGAGAATCCAAGGCCTATCAGGCTGTGGGTATTCTGTGTGGGTCACGAAGAATGAGCTAGGATTATGGTTGTAAGGGTGCTTCATGAGGCAAGCTAGGCTGCCTCCTGGGGTTCAACTTGTACCCCCACTACATTCACCAGGCTCCAGTCTCCTTATCCTCATCTTCTTATGTCCCCCCACTCCTGGTCTGGCCTTTAAAGTGAGTAATTTGATTCCTGGGTGCCTGTCCAGGTTATGGGCCTGGCCCCTACAAAGGCTGCTCACACGCTCATGTGTTCCTTTACAGAGTCCGGAGTCCCTCCCGCCTGGCCAGCTGCCCACGCCTAATGCATCGCTAATAACCAGGGTCTAGTTTCACAAGCCCCCCTCCCCCGCTAACGAGCTACAGGCAGCAGTCCTGCGCGTTGCAGCGCACACGCCTTGCAGTGGACCTGGCACACTGCCCACCACACACACACACACACACACACACACATACACAGGAACATGCACACACACACACAGCTCCCAGCAGGAACCATGTTCCATTCATGCATGGGATTGACATGCCAAGACCATGCGCTGGCCTGTACTGTGCAAAACTGACCCCCACACCGACATGTGGCAAGAACATGTGTGGTCTAAGGCACATCCTAGCCCTGTTCCATGTCACACTGCTATTGGCATTGGTTTGATTTATGTCTCTTTTCAACCCAAGTTTTGCTGTGAACAGAATCTATTCTCTTCTATCCTTGATCTTGGAGAGAGAAAGGTGTATGATTGAGAAGAGGGAGCAAGAAAAACATCACTTAGAATTTTATGAGGAAAATATAGACCAGTGTTTGCAAAAAAAATGATTATAATAATAATTGCAACTACAAGCCAGGATTTGCTCACATCTGTAATCCTAGCTACTCAGGAGGCTGAGATCTGAGGATTGTAGTTTAAACAAGACAACCATGACACTCTTTTTTTTTTTTTTTTTTAAACCAGGGCTGAGAGCCGAACCCATGGCCTTGGGCGCGCCAGGCGGGCGCCCTTCCGCTGGGCTAAACCCCCAGCCCCCAACCATGACACTCTTATGTCCAGTTAACTACCAAAAAGCTGGAAGTAGAGTGTGGCTCAAGTGGTAAAGTACTAGCCTTGAGTAAAAAGGTCAAGGACAGTGCCAAGGCCCTGGGTTCAAGCTCCAGAATGGTGAGCATGCATGCACACATGCACATGCATAAACACACACACACACACACACACACACACACACACAACCAGTAGGGCTGGCAGTGGCTGTCCCGCATGGACAAGGGTGAAGCAAGTACTGGGACCCAGTGTGAGTTCCTTGCATCACCTGCTCTGGCCCTAACTCAGCCAAGAGGCCTGGTGGAGTATGTCTGATATTTGCTGCAGCTGACTAGGTGGAGGATTCCAAGGTGAGGTGGGTGGCAGTGACTAAGTTCCTGCCAATTGAGGAGCCTTTCTCTTAAGGGATCAGATTAAAGGATCAGTGACAACTTAGCAAGAAGGGTCTGGTCTAGCAGTTGTAACTGCCAGATCATTGGCTCCCTGGGTCATATTCCTAGATGCATGGTGCCATGAGCCCACCAATGAGGTAGCCACTTGAACTGCTCCCCCCACTTTATTTTTTTCTCAGTCTTTGAGGAAAAACAGATATAGAGGCCTACAGACAAAGAAGGAGGGAGAAAGGGCTCAGAGAGCTGAGACTAACCAGCCAGAGGGGTACTTTGCAGAGCAAAAAGAAATTGGTGGAGGGAAGAGATTGGACTAAACCCTCAGCTTCAGGAGACGAGAGTCTTTAGAGCCCACCTATCTCTCAGGGCTGGGAATAGGATTTACTGGACTAGAGCTTGGGCCCAAATGTCTCTCAGCATGACCCTGCCCTTTACTAGAGCCTCCTACATCAGAAGCACAGACTCAGCTGGAGCTGGGGGGAGAAGGAGGACTTTCTGCTCTGCTTGAACCCGAATGCACACATGTGGGCACATGTCCTCAGGGCCTGTCAGGTCAGGTAGCCCACACCCCAGTTTTCTGGGGGAAAGATTGGAACAGGGACCAAAAAAGCCCTAAAGCCAGACGTGGCCTACAGCGGGGGCCCCCTCCTCCGCCCCCACCGGCTGCCCCTGTTTACGAGGCGGCTTAATGAGGCAGCGGGTGCCGCTGAGATGAACCAGAGCCCAGCCTGGGCCTGGGAGGGGCGCCGGACAGGCAGGCCAGCCTGGAGGGGGGGGCAGCAGGATGGGGCCAGCCTTTGGGGTGGGATGATGATGCTTCCAGGAGGAAATGGAGCAGCTGTTCTGCCACCCCAGGGACTGCCTCCACCCCTTTCTGCCTTAGGCAGGGTGATGACCACGTGAAGGCCTCCTTGGGGGAGGTCCAGCTGGGGCCAGGAGGGTGGGTGTACCAGGCATCTGGGAATATGGGCTCTGTACTGGAATCTACGATGACAGTGCTTGCTTAATTCTGTTTGGTGCTTTCCCCATTGCTTAGTCCCTGTGGTCACCCTAAGAGGTAGATACTGTGGTTAATACCAATGCTAAGCCATGGAAGCCAAGTCGCTAGTGAATAAGGGAGGGAGCCAAAATTTCAACTTGGGTAGCCTAACACCAGTGTCAGTGCTCAGGACCTTCTCCTTGAGGAAAGGGGAGGGGAGAGGAGGAAGACACACCATCACCTTCCTTTCTCCATCCCTCTTCCCTAGGTACCTCTGGGTGAGGGCTGAGCTCAGGCCTCAGGGTGGGGCTTGCAGGATGGCTGGGGGTAGCTGGGACAACAGCAGCATCAGAGCTGCTGAGCAAAGTCTTCCTCTTTTCTCCTAGGGCATCCTAGTGTCCTTTGAGATTTCAATGCTCTCCTCCAGGACTGAAGTCCCTTGGGAGTATCCTGTTCAAGACGCTCTTACTTTCCCTTATAGATTTCCTCTCTTCGGGAGGTCTTATTCCCTCCAGGGGTGCCTTCCTTCCCCTCTCCCCAGAGGTGTCCTTGCTTCCTCTGGGGGTACCTCATTTCTCATCTGCAGAGATATCTTACCCCCCTCTTCCTCAATGCCATGATTTGGCTGCAGGTGGAGCTGTCGGACGGCACGGCCCACACCATCACGGATGCCTATGCTGGGAAGGAGTACATCATTCAGGTGGCTGCCAAGGACAATGAGATTGGGACATGGAGTGACTGGAGCGTGGCTGCTCATGCCACACCCTGGACCGAGGAACCACGACACCTCACCACTGAGGCCCAGACCCCGGGTGAGCCTACCCTTTGCCTCTGTTCCCTGTGCCCTCATGGCCTACCGTGTTGCCTGGTCCTCTCCTGCTCCCTCCAGCCTCCACCGGAGTGCAAGCCTCTGCTCTGTACTCAGAGCATCCACATTCCCATCTGTCTCTCTAATCCCTGCATTCCTGGTCCGTGTTACCTGGACATCCTTGGTAGGATTCCTAAGTTCCTGGGTGCATGGATTATCAGTGACCCTCAGGAAATGGGATCTGCCTGCCGGGAGAGGCAGGGAGCACTAGAGAAAGGAGACAGCCATCTGCAAGGGTAGGCAGCGCCAGTCTGATGTAGGAAGCAGGAACAATGTGCCTTATGAACTTCTAGATCTGCGTGGGCACCTTAGCCGTGTCCCTGCCCTAAGTTTCCTCCATGTTCCCCAGAGACCACGACCAGCACCACCAGCTCACTGGCACCCCCTCCCACCACGAAGATCTGTGACCCTGGGGAGCTGGGCAGCGGCGGAGGACCCTCAGTACCCTTCGTGATTGGTGTTCCTGTCATTCTGGCCCTGGCTGCCGCTGCTGCTCCTGCCAGCAGTCTCCTGATCTGGTAATGTTGAGCAGGGCTGAGAGGCAGGGAGAGTCTGAGGGGAACCTCCATCCCAGCCTTATCCCTCACAGCCCCCTACTCTGTCTTCCCAGAGCCCGGCGTCCCATGAGGACATGCCAGAGCACCTGCAGAGGAGCAGGAGGCCGGAGCTGAGCCTGCAAGACCCCGGTTTCTATTTTGCACACGGGCAGGAGAACCTTTTGCATTCTCTTCAGACACAATTTGTAGAGACCCCGGCAGGCCCGGGCCTGCCGTCCAGTCCCATACGTAGCCCCACCACACCAAGCCGGCCCTCCTCCCTCCCTCAGGGGAGAAGGACCATGCAGCTAACCCACCCACCAAAGACCCCCCCCCCTTTACCCTGGCCCCTCCCTTGGGCTGGATCCTCCAATGCCAGCGACTCCCAGGAGCCCTTGGGGGGGGGCCTGAGGGGAGCCCCTCACATCCAGTTTCTCCTCCTGCCCCAGCCTCCTGTCTGTCCCAGGGTCTCTGTTGCCACCATCAGATTATAAGCTCCTGACGCTGGGGGGGCCCAGCCATCCCCCTCCCCCCAGTGCCCATACTTTTCAGTCCCCCACCTCAGTCCCCTACCTGTTTTGTACAACTCTTCCCTGACCCTGTCCTACGCCCAGTATTTAATGCCCCCTGTCAGTCCCTCTAGTCTGACTCAATGGTAACTTGCTGTATTTGAATTTTTTATAGATGTATATACTGGGGTGGGAGGGGTGGGGGGGTTCTCATTAAACGTCATCATTTCATGAGTCCTTGGAGCAGAGCCACTTTACAGGGGTAATCTTCCAATGACCCTCCCCTGGAGGGTCTGGAGGAGGAAAGGGAAGATGGTTGAGGAAGATGGGAAAGCAGTAGAACAGTGTGCTCTACTACTTGAAGTCAGGCTTCCCTGGAGTACATAGCCAGAAACAAACGTGTGTGAAATGGGTCCTCATGGAGACTGATCCTACAGAGGGGTAGGGTTGCTAAAGTCCTCAGCTTTAGGCTCTTCCTTTCATGTGTCATCTCTAGAACTGCTTTCCAGGACTGTCCAGACAAAGATGGAAGATGATGGGAGGCCAGGCCTTATATGTAGGAACGGGGGGGTGGGGGGAGGGTGTGCATGCGTGCTTGTGCGCACGCACCCATGTGGGTGTGCAAGAGGGGAAAAACAGAGAGGAAGAGAAAGAGAAACATCTGGGACCAAGGGGCCAACAGGTTGGGCCTTGGGTTCAGCCAGACCATAAAGTCTCAGAGCAAAATGTTCTGGGGCTAGCCATTCAAGGAGGACACTTGAAGAAGGAGACTGCTTAGAGCATGACTAGGAGTTAGATTTATGTTTCATCCCCAAGTTATGGGATACAGGGTTGACCACTGGGTTTAGATGAGAGTTAAGACTCAACGTAGAGCCAGAGAGGATAAGACTTTGGTTACAGAGTGATCAGTCTTTTTTTTGTGAGTTGTGGGGCTTGAACTCTTGGCTTGGGCTCTGTCCCTCAGCTCTTCAGCTCAAGGCAAGCGCTCTACCACTTGAGCCACAGTGCCACTTCTGGTTTTCTGAGTAGTTTATTGGAGATAAGACTTTCACAGGATTTCCTGCCTGGGCTGGCTTTGAACAGTGTTCCTCACATCTCAGCCTCCTCAGTAGCTAGGGTTACAGGCGTGAGCCACCAGCCCAACTCAGAGTGGTCAATCTTTAGTCTAGTTCCATACCTTTATAATCCCTAAACTGGGGTCCAAAGTCCTCTGACTTCAGGTTTTCCTAGGCCTTCCAAAGGCCCAGGATTTCTCATAGAAGTCACCTCACTGAGATTTCTTAGTTGAGAGTGTTCTGGAACTAGTGCCAAGCTGGCAGACTCATTAACCTGGAGGTACAGGTAAGGAAGTGGACTCTAGCTCCTGGCTGCAGAGCCAGGCTTGGCCTTGCTGTTGGTGAGAAGTGGACTCAAAACCATGTGCACAGTTGGGCACCCTAGCTACTCAGGAGGCTGAGGTCTGAAGATCACAGTTCAAAGCCAGCCTGAGAAGGAAAGTCCATGAAACTCTTATCTCCAGTTAACCACCAGAAAACTGGAAGTGGAAATGTGGCTTGAAGTAGTTGAACACTAGCCTTTGGCAAAATTGCTTAGAGACAGGGCCTAGTTCCCCAGAGTTCAAGCCCCATGACTGACAAAAAACAAAAACAAAAACCCATGTGCAAACTGACCTGTCCACAGATAAGTCCATCCTAACACACAGACCTCGCAGTAGGTTATAAGCACTATATAATCCCTAACACCATCACAATCCCACCCCAATTCAAACTCTTCTCCTTAGATCAGGTGTAGAAGCTGGACACTCCTTCTGCCTTGCCAGGCCAACCTGGGCTCCTGAGAGTCAGTTTGGATGCTGCATGCCCAGGGTATGCTGCCGCAGCCAGGCCAGAGTAGAAAGGGTATTCTGGATGGGAGACATAGGAAGCAAAGGCCTGGCATCTAGGAGACCTGCAACCTTTTCAAGCTGAACAGCCCCAGTGGCGGGAGCACATGGCTCCTCATTCCCAGGAAGAAGATCCCAGGATGGACATCCTGAGAAGTGGCTGTGGGCCTTTCCTTGTGCCCAGAATTCCCAATTTTTCCTGTCTGTTTAGACCCTGTGAGATATGGCTCAGGCAAGAACCTGACTCCAGGGCCCAGCAGGGGAGAGAGAGCCAAAGACCGAGGCTCTTGCAAAAGCCATGATTCCTAGGATATATTAGCTTCCAGCCTTGTCTATGCTTAGGATGGATGAGCTGAAGTTACAAGATCTCTGGCCTGCACTGTCTCTCCCTTGAGAGCCTTGGTCAGCCTTGACCCACTCACCGCCCACCCAGGGCTTGGGCATCAGCAATCTGGCCTCCATTAGCAACATGGGAAAGCAATTATGTGGGGCTAGGAGAGGAGGGGGGCCTACTGGAGCCTTGGAGACTGATGGAGGAGACAACTGGGGTATTTCCCTGCCCCCAACCCTTTCCCGAACTCTGCTGGCTGCAGCATTGCCCGTGGAGTGGGCCTGGGGGTGACTATTCCTCCTTGCAGGTCCTGGTCCCTTCTCACAGAGATGACCCTGGAGGGTCTTGGCTGCTGTCTGCTGCTGCTTCCTTTGAGTATATTGTCCCTCCACATTCTAGTTCCAGGGAGCATGGAAGGGTTGGATCCTAGAACCAATATGCACAATGGCCCAGTGACCCAACCTCCAGCCCACTAGCTCTATTCACTCCTCCAAGGGAAGATGGGAACACAAGACATGTCTTATTCTATCAGCTCCCCTGGCCACGTGATTTCTACTTTCAGGGTAGCTCAGTCCCATTCTTACAACTCCAAACCCCCTACATCCCTCTTTCTTTCTTGTTGAACCTATTCCCCCATCTCTTTCTGTTTCATCCCTGTCTCTAAGTATGTCTTTGTTCTGGTTTCTTCCTTTGTATTAAAAAAAAAATTCCATCTTTGTCTCTCTGTTTGTCTCAATCTTTAGTCTCTTTTCCAGTCTCCTCTATCTTTTCTATCTTGTGTCTCCACCCTTATCTTTTACTCTCTCTTCTTAGCCTCTATCTTCCCTTTTTCTGACTTGCTCCTTATCTCTCAGTGTGTCTGCATCCCTATCTTCATGTCTTTTTGTGTCTCCATGATGCTCTCCATTCCCATTTCTATGTGTGTTTCTCTCTATCTCCATCTTTCTACACGTATCTTCATCCCCATCTCTGTTCCTCTCTCTCTGCATGTATCTTCACCACCCTTTCCATCTCTGTCTCATCCCTTCTTCCTTGACTCTGCCATGTCTTCTTTTTTTGCTTCCTTATACAAGTTTCAGCCTTAGTCCAGACCCCAGTCTGTGGCCTCTGCTCCTCTCTGGCCTGAGCCAAGGGCAGTCCTGGATTCTGCTGCCCCCTCTCGGCCACCTGCCTGCCCTTCATTCTTGCTCCAAGGCTGATGGCTATCAGCAGAGAATACCCTATCAGTGTTCCCAAGCAGCCAGCCAGGAGAGAGGGAGCCACTAGGTGAGACTCCTTTCTGGGCAGCCACAGCCCTGAATACACCATGTATGGAGCTCTCTACCTCTGTAAGTTGGAACTCAGAAGATTTATTCCTACATGTAAAAAAGAGTGTTTGACTCAAAATCTTAGCTATATGGCTTTTTGTCCTGGGTCCCACATGTCTTTATACCTCAGGCCCAGAACTACTGACCCTCAGAAGGAACCTATCAGGACACAAGAAGGAGTGCCCCCACTTCCCTCTCCCCAGAGGAGGGGGAAGAACAATAAGGACCGTTATCTAACAGTGTTAGGGAAGGTGATAGGGAAGGCAAATCTGGAGGTGAATGAGTCTAAGAGGACTCTGTGGAGGGTCAGTCTGAGGGTGCTGGTCTGGGGCATGCATGCTTTGCCAAGGATCTTATTTGAAAAGAACAGTCTGAAGGGGACTCATCTGAAGGCACCTGTGTATAACAAATAAGATCTCCAGCTGGTCCTTGTTTGCCCAGGACTAAATAACCCCAAGTCCTGGGAAACACTCTGTCCAAGGACATCTGGGACCATTGGTTATTTTGAGATGGCCTTGCTGACCGTACCAGTCTGAATGGGCAGGCTGGTCTGGAGGATGTCTGAGGGAAGCTAGTCTCGGGTCACTTTGAGGGAGAGACTCTTCTAGGCCAGAAGCTTCTTTGGTCAGAGACTAGATCAAGAAAAAAAAGGGGGGGGGGGGCATAGAGGCCTTCCTGAAGGGCACTGGCTTGGGGAGTGGCCACCAGGGGGCAGGGCAGGTTCTCAAGAGATTCAAAGGCAATGGCCCCAGAGAAGAAGCCAAGACTCTGTGGGGCTGTGTTCAAGGGACATCCGCAACAGTTAGTGCCACCATACCATACCATTGCCTATAAGATGTAGTGCTGATGCGCAACCACGCACTGTGCGCTGAGGACCCACCTATGTCCCATTAGAGAGTGGTTTGTGACGGACAGTACTGACGGAGCCATGGCTGAAGCCTTCCTCTGGCTCTAGGAAAGACTTTGGGGTTCACCAAGACAAGAGAGGGATGAGAGTGGAGCAGCCCTGATGTTTCCCCAGAAAGGGCTGAGAATGGAAGAAATGGCACAGAGAGAGGATCGTGTACTCGCACCTGCCCTGACACACCCAGATTCCCTGGTGTTCCAGGTACTTAAGTGCTTTGGTCACACACAGAGCAGCCTCCGGGCCAGCCTGCATTGTACCTGCCCACCCACCTCGCCAGCTCCTCTGCTGCTGCTTCAGCGGGCACTCCTCCAGCCATTGTTCCAGTGTGCTCCTTCTCCCATGCTTGGTTAGTGCTTCTGCCCAAGACAATTTTGTGAAGCATCTGACTTCCTTCTAAGGCTGCCTCCAGGAAACACTCCCTGTTCATTCCTTTTTTATCACGGGCCAAACAGCCACCACGCTGAGGCTCACTTCTGCAGGCTCTTACCTCATTCCAGGGACCTGAAAGTGCTAGGAGCAAGGGCTTCCAGAATCTTCCCTAGAGGAAGGGATCTGAGGGAAGAGGAATGGATAAGTGTGGGATGGGACAGCAAAAGTGAAGACATCAAAGAACCTCCCTCTCCTCCAATGAAATGAACAGAAGCAAAGCTTTAAGTGCTACTACGAACTCACCAAGTCCAAAGAAATCTTCTTAACACCAACCCTTATACACTAAAAAAAAAAACACAAAGTAACAAAAGATTCAGGTATAATAAGTGAATGGTAAATGTCATATCCCATTCCTGAAAGAAGCTTGAGACAATGTGAACCAGCAAACACCAAGCGTTCTCATCACTAGCCTGTAAGCTGAGAGAAGTACATCATTGTGTGAATTAGAGAATGTTGGGGAGCCTTTGGAGGAGGTAGAGGCCTCTATGTTCCTCCATGACACCTTAGCAGAAGCAAAAAGAGCTAGGCATCTTCCATAGTATAGCACATCTTCCATGGCATATGCAAGGATCAGGCCAAAGCTACAGAAAGGAAATATGCTCCATCCTCCAGTTGGAAGATGTCTAATAGGAACTCAGGAGAGAGGAGAGTATTTAAATGCCATCAAGGTCATCAGGCAGCTCCAACCAAGCTATCTCTGGCCATAGGACTAAAAAGGGGATGGGGATTGTTTAAAAGCAACAGTCAACTTCTAGGGGAAGATTAACTAGTCCAGAGAAGATGACAAGTTGCTCAAGGACACTCAGTCCAGGGCAGGGAAAGTTCTGCTCAACATGAGCCATGGAAGTTTCATAGTAAGAAAAAAGGACATGGCATGGCCTTTAGGCACCCAGACCACAAGCAAATTAAAAGTATATAGGAAGGAAAGAGGGATAGCTGGAAGAATGGAAGGAAAGAGAGAAGGAAGGGATACAGAATGTAAAAAAGAAATGAAGAACCCAATCTGGAAAGAAATGCAACTGAAGGAATAATAGCAGATTCCTGGAAAGGTATTCCTGTGGTAGAGGCCTTATTAATAGTATGAAATCAATACAACAACAACAACAACAAAACCCAAGGACAAGATGATAAAACAGCATAATGCAGTGAAGAGGGAGATTAGAGAACTAGGGGAAAATAATGGAAGACCAAAATAATACTAATACAGATGTGACAAGCTAGAAACAGCAGAACCCACAGTGGATATGGCTAAAAATCAAAGTAATGCTGTGTGGGAAAGGCACATGAGATATCCAGAGGAAATGTGTTAGGAAAAGATAAAGATGTTAAAGTAAGTAGAGAGAAGATAATAGGACAAAGGAAAACAACCATAAGCATAACTATTAGCATCCTTAAAATGAAGACTCTAAAACTGGGACACGAAAAGATCTTAACGTATGAAATACAGAAAAAAAAAAACTTCCCCACATAAAGGAAGAACTGAATATTCAGTTTGAAAAGGCACATACCACATACTAGTAGAAAATAACACAGAACAATGACATAAAAACATTGATTCAGTTACTAAACCTTAAGGACTGTTAGATTACATCAGGCACCAAAAAAATCAAGTCACTTACATTCAGTCTCTTAAACTTCTTTATGGTAATATTTGACAACGAAAAATAATGAAGAAATATCCACAACATTCAGAGGGTAAAAAACTATAACCAACAATGTTGATCTCAATCCTGAATTTGGGGCTAAAGAACTCATGAACATTTCAGGGGTGGGGGAAAGGGGAACCCTATTCCATAACAAAATCCAGTCAGCCAGGAGATTAATCAAAACCAGAAGCAGAGGAAGAGAGATTCATGGTAAAATGACTGATGGAGACATTAATTCCATTTAGGTTAAGATTAAACTCTGGAAATTTTAGTTGCAGAACAAAATGTAAATATTATAAATCCTGATGATAAAAAATATATATATAAATCCTGATGAAGTTACAAAAAAAACATTGACAAGATAATCTGGAGTGGAAAGGAGGGCTGGGAAGGAGGGCAGTACTAATCATATTTTCTTTTATACAGGGTAGTTCAGAATCAATTAATAATGTATAAAACTGAAATCTAGTGGTAAAAATTCTACTTCAACATCTTAATTAAAATCATTTTTTTCTAAACTTGAAAAGGTCTTTTTTTTTTTTTTTAGGTGAAGAAATAATTGAGCTTAAGGTCAGCTATTTTCTCCTTCAGTTTCTTTTCCCTCTCTTAAGTTCAAGGAAAAATACATTGTCTACTTTTGATTTTAAAAAAATAGTCTCAAGCCAGGCGTCAGAGGCTCGTGCCTGTAATCCTAGCTGCTCAGGAGGCTGAGATCTGAGGATAACGGTTCAAAGCCAGTCTACACAGCAAAGTCCATGAGACTTTTATCTCCAATTAACCACCAGAAAACCGGAAGTGGCACTGTGGCTCAAGTGGTAGAGCACTAGCCTTGAGCTGAAGAGCTGAGGGACAGTGCCCAGGCCCAGAGTTCAAGCTCCAAGACCGCAAAAAAAAAAAAAAAAAAAAAAAAAAGCCTCCACTCAAGAGGCTGAGATCTCAGACTGGGAATGTGGCTTAGTGGTAGAGTGCTTGCCTAGCACGCATGAAGCCCTGAAGTCCATTCCTCAGCACCACATAAACAGTAAAGGCTAGAAGTGGAGCTAAGGCTCAAGTGGTAAAGTGCTAGCCTTGAGCAAAAGAAGCTCAGGGACAGTGCCCAGGCCCTGAGTTCAAGCCCCAGGACTTTAAAAAAAAAAGGGGGGTGGGGCTGAGATCTGAGGATTGAAATTCAAAGCCAGCTCAGCTAGTAAAGTCTGTGAGACTCATCTCAAAAAAGCTGGAAACCAAAAAGCCGGAAGTAGAGCTGTGTGCTCAAGTGGTAAAGCACTGGCCTATGGCACAAAGCTCAGGGACAGCATTTATACCCTGAGTTTTAGTCCCAGGACCAGCATAAAAAAGCCTCTACAGTATGTTCCATTAGAACTATAAGAATAGTATAATTCTTAGATACATTTCTACCTGTCTGGCTCCCTATCTATCCCTCTCTATTTCAGTCTTTCTCAATGCTGCATTCTCTACATATGTATCTGTTTACTAAATCAAACACCAGTCATTTCTGGGTGGTGAGATTGAGATTTAGTGATTTATTTATTTTTTTCTTTTTGTGGTAGTACTGAGACTTAAATTCAGAACTTCATGTTTGCTGAGCATCCATTCTACGTGAGCCATGCCTCCAGTCCTTTTCACTTGGGCTACTTTTGAGGTAGGCTTTTTGCTAGGGCTGGCATGAACCACAATCCCCTACTTACACATCCTTCTGTAGTTGGGATGATACGCGTACACCACCATGCCCAGCTAGTGGTTCATATGAGGGTCTTGAATCCCCTAATCTCAGTCTTTTAAGCAGATAGGATAACAGGCATGAGTCGCTGGCACCTAGCCAAGATTGAGTGAGTTCTTGCATTTTTCTTTGTATTATTTTGTATGGTATAGGTAACTTAAATAACAGCATGCATCTTTTTCAGTATTTTAAAATATTTTTATTGTAAAGATACTGTACAGAAGGGTTCAGTTAAATGAGTAACTTTTTCAGTATTTTACATTTATCTATCTAACTATGTCTAAGGAAAAATCACTTAACTTCTCTGAGTCTCAGATGCTCATCTTTAATTTCAGGACAACTAATTTTATACTAGAGGGCATTTTGAAGATTTTGAGATAAATATGCCATCCTCCTTGTAGTAATCTGAATAATGACACCCAGATATCCAAGTCTTAATTCACTGGACCTGTGACTATTACTTAATATGATTTTTTTAAAAAAAGACTTTATAGATGTGATTAGGTTAAGATCTTGAGATGGGAAGATCAACCTGGATTATCTAGTTTGGCCTGATATAATCCCACTGATTCTGAAAGGAAATAGGAGGATCTAGAGTAGGGGATTCAATGGTAGCAGGAGAGGATGGAGCAATGAACTTTAAGGATGGTCCATCAGCCAAGGGACACAGGCAGACAAGAAAAGCTGAAAGGGAAACAGATTCACTTCTCAAGGAACCAGCCTTGCAGATACCTTGACTTCAGCCCAGTGAAATAGATTTCAGACCTCCAACCTTCAGATTGTCAGAGAATAAGTCTGTGTTGTTTGATGGCCATTAAGCTTATAGTAATTTGCTATGCCTGAAACAGAAAACTAATACTTACCACTTCTTATGTGCTCTTTTCTTGGCTCCAGTTGGCCTCCTCTTCCATATCTTTCATCTAGCCATCTCCTTCTTGTTCAACATTTGACTCAAGTTTCCCTGACAATGTCCTACTTTCTGATGCTGCCGAGAGTTGGGTGACTGTCCTCTAGTGCAATACTTGCCACTCTGGGTCATAGTTGTTCGTGGATAGGTCTCTCTCACACATACAGGCTGTGCCCTGCAGGTGACCCAGCTCAGGAGCTGTTGAACGAATGGGTGAGAACTACACAATAACAGATAACCATTATTACTCTTTCCTTGGTGTCAAGCTCTTCCCTACTTTCTATTTGGTTTTTCTCTCTTATCAGCCTGTCTTTCACATCCATTCTTTCAATTCTAGAAAACAGATCAGTGTTATTGATTCAAAACACATCTGTAAGATCGCTGTGATTCTGTTAGTAAGTGTATCTACATTTGTTTGCATGTTATGGAGACGCACAGTCCTTCTGGCTCACTCTCCTGAGAGTTGGGATATTCATGTACCACCATGCCTGGCAGCCTGTAGGCCTTTTTTATGTTTGTTTTCCTGTATATGTGTAGTGAGTGTTAAACATGTGTCTCTGTGGAGGATGTGTGTTTTCACGTGCATGCCTATGCCTATGGGTCTATTACTGCCTTTACACATGTCTTTATGTGTATAAATGCCTGTCTGTTCTGTGGGTGAAATGTATGTCTAGCTATCAGGATATACAGGTAAGTATACCTTTTTGTTTCTGCTTTCAAAGAGCTTGACTGCCTAGAAATAGTGTGCCAAGCCAGATGTGGGTGGCTCATGCCTGTTATCCTAGTTCTTCAGGAGGCTGAGATCTGAGGATCGCTGTTCCAAGCCAGCCTGGGCAGAAAACTTATCTCCAATTAACTACCCAAAAATGGGAAGTGGTGCTGTGACTCAAAGTAGTAACCTTCTGGCCTTGAGGGAAGAGCTTAGGGACAGCACCCCAGCCCCACAACCAACTAAAAAGAAAAGAAAAGAAATAGTGTGCCAAGATAATGTACTGAGATGTCAACTGAGTTTGGTCTCATGTAGAGGGCCAGGTGGCTTTTTCCCTTCTCTTTTGGGAGGAGAGAAGTTCTCAAACTCCGGGCTGAAGACCATGCAGACATCTGCCTGACTCTGATCTTCTAAAACCTACATTTCTTTAAGGAGAGAAGAGGCAAACCAATTCAGGTGTTCCTTCAAAGCAGAGGAAATCTGCATTTTCATAGGCAGGAGAAACTCTACATCCCTCTAATGATGGAATGGGGGCAGGGAAAGTTTAGAAAGGGGGATCCTGGACATTGAGCTTCCAATCTAGGGTATCTCTGAAGAGATCACATGAATCATTGCACAGCTGGGGAGGTGGCATGAGGAGGGGCCCTAATAATGCCTTTCCAATTAGCAGAAAGCCAGGGGAGTTGTTGTATTTAGTTTAGTTGTATTTAGTTTAGTTTCATCTTACTGTTTCAACATTCTGAAGTGTAAAGTTCCACAGAGGCAAGCACAATCACATTACTGGGCAACCACATATTTAGATTTTATAAAGTGGAAACACACTACTGATTTTCACACTTGGGCACACACACACATACTGGGTTCAGTGTCAGTGGGAGGTAGACTAGGATGCAGAGAAGCAGGGGACACCCCCTGCTATGGGAGCGAAGGGCATGGGGGAGGATGGGAAGCCAAGGCAGGACTCCGTGGTGCAGATCCTCCTGAGGTCGGGAATAGGCTGGGTGGAAGCTGGGGCTTCAGAGCAGGAGGGTCTGTGCTGTGGATTTTTGGAAGCCAAGCTGGAATTTTGAAGCTTTTGTTAGCTTTTTTCCTTTTTTTTTTTTTTTTTAAAGTTAAGGGCCTACAGGGGCTGGAGAGACCCGGTCAGCTTTGTGTTTTGGAGAGACAGCTCTAGAGGGTCCTGTAGAGGAGGGCAAGGGGGGAAGAGAACATGGCACTGAGCAAGCTTGAGGGAGACACTGTAAGTGATTGCTATAGAAGGCCCAAGAGTAGCTTCTTGCTATGTCCAGGCAGGAGAAGGCCTGGGACTGGGCAGTGAGAAAAAAATCCTCATGACTCAGTGATGAGCGGTGAGGGAGGAGGGAGAGCGAAGGGTTTTGTATGATATTGTTGACTAGAAAATAACAGGGCTGTTTTTGGACTAGTCATCACAGAACATACCTTAGGCACATAGCAGGGAAGAGGAAAACAGGTTCAGAGGTAAGTGAAGTATTTAAGTGTGAAGTATTAGAAAAATCTCTTGGTAGAGGGCATCTAGTCAGCAGTTAAGACAAGGCTAGGCCAGTTTTGGTGGTTTATACCTGTAATCTCAGTCCTAGGAGGCTGAGGCAGGAGGATTACCAGGCTAGCCCAGGCTATACAGAAAAACCTTGTTTCAAAAAAAAAAAAAAAAAGCCATTGATCCTGATGCTGGGGCCAGACAAGCTTGGGGCTCTTGTTGATCTTGTTGGTATAAACTGATTAATTTCTTTAATGCTTAGTTTCCCTAATGGAAAATAGGATAACAGTTTCTGCCTCACAGGATTTTTGTAAGGTTTTAATAAGATAATGTATGTAAAGATATTGGCACAGTGCCTGCTATGTTGTAACACTCCATAAATCTCGGTTCTTAATAACAACAGCAGCAGTAACAACAACAGTAAATAGCATCTGGGACTTGGAAGTGAAATGTGGGTTAGTGTTAAAGCATTGTCAGCACAAAAATGGGCACCGAAGCCACACAGGAGCTCAGCTAAGGAGACAAGGGAGGGGAAGGCAGGGAGGGAGGAGGGAAGAAAGGGAGAAGGGAGGAAGGTGAGCAAAGAGAGATCAGCCTACCTAAAGTGCTACCGAGGGCCAGAGAAGTTAGGCAAAAAACATGTTGGAGATGAAGGCAAAGCAAAGAATCCAGATTCTCACTTGTTGCTGTAGGGTCTTAGAAAACGCACTTGGTTGCCTGGAGCTTCGGTTGGTTCATTTGTTTCCTCCACCTGTCTTGCATTCAGGTGAGCTTAGCTATAAGAACTGAAAAACTGACTCCAGGTGCTTCATAAATAAGAATTGTTGTTTTTAGAGAAGGAATAAATGTTACTAGAAAAAAGCACCTGCAAGAAAGACAAGAGAAGATAGCTTCAGAAAGGAATCACCAGCCTTCATGCTGCCCAAGCAATCAACAAAGACCAAAAAATATGCATTGGATTTGACAGGGCGGTGAAAGTGACCTTGGCGAGGCAGCTTCAGGGATGCTGAGAGCAGAAGGTGGGGGCAGCCAGGGAGCAGCTGGGAGGTGGGGAAATGGAGCTGAGAAGCAAGGTGACAGCTTGGCGGGGCTGATGAGTGAGTAGGTGGGCGTTGGACAGCAACAGGCAGAGCTCTGAGATGGGGAACAGGGAGTACCTGACATGGAGCTGCTGGGTGCCCTCCCCGCCCCCATCCCCCAATGACTGGCTCTGGAACACAAGGCCTCTCTTGTCTGGGTACAATTCCAGGTCCCCAGGTGCTTTGCCGGCCACAACGTGGTCACCCAATGTTGATGCCAGGCACCTCCTCTCTGCCCTACTTTCTAGTGAGGCCTAGGAAAAGTTGAAATAGCCACGCCTCCTACTCCAGCTTTAGCTTCTGTCCCTGAGCCTCTTGCCTGGATCTGCACAGCCCAGGGGAAAGAGTCAGGGGTATTAAGAACAACTATCATTACATCCTTTTTCCTGATTCCTTCATAACACTAATTCATGTAAGAAACAGGTGAGAAATGTTTAGCTATTAAAAGCATCTTCCATACTTCCTAGTATTTTAGTTAGTTCTTTTGAATCACCTGTATTGTATCTTCTTACCTTTCTAACCCAGATTGGCTTTGAACTGTGATCCTCAGATCTCAGCCTCCTGAATAGCCAGGATTATAGGCCTGAGCCACCAGCTCCTGGCTCTTTTCTCTTATTTCTTCTTTCTCTTTTCTTTCTTTCTTTTTTCTTCCTTCCTTCCTTCCTTCCTTCCTTCCTTCCTTCCTTCCTTCCTTCCTTTCTTTTTTCCTTCCTTCCTTTTTCTTTTGAAATAGTTTTCACTGTGTAGTTTAGACTAAACTAGAACTTGCTTTATAGCCTAGGTTGACCTTGAGATTATAAGCCTGAATGATTCCTCCTTTCTTCTTGAATTGCTGCTCTTTCTTGGCTTGTATAAAATTATGGTCCTTCCTAGTTTTCCTTTTACCTGACTGACAGATCCTTCCATACCTGCTTTATAGATTGACCTTTCACTCCTGTATCCAGAAAAATTAGTATGGGTGTATTCCTTATTTTGTATGGATGGTACCCTACCCCTTTCATTCATGTGACTATCATGGAAGACACCATTTTATGACACTCTCATATACCCCCCCCCACACACACACACCAGATAATTGGTTGTAGGGAAAGACATCTGGCCAAGGCTAGGCTGATGAGAGCAAATCCCTAAGAATTTGAAAGTGAGACTAATGAGCCATAACAGAACTGAAATTGAAGATAGTTACTGGATTATAATCTGTGAAGCTTAGGAATCTTCAGATGGTTACTTTATTATGATATGGACTAGAGAAGCATTGGAATCTAGTCTATCGAGTCTAAGAGGAGAGGAGGAAGGAGGGAGGGTGGAACTTGAAGAGAAGGAAGGAGGGAGAGAAGGAGGGCGAGAGAGAGATTGGGGTGGATGGGAGGGAGATAGGCAAGCAGAAGGATCTGAGATGACAAGAGTCCCAGTGACATTCAAGCT